>NC_050446.1:50764069-51134887 GCF_903995425.1 Onychomys torridus | reverse complement strand
AAGATCTGTCTGTCAATGTTGATCTGGAAACAATGTATTAAACGATTTCACGACCCATACGAAGCATAAATACTACGACCCGACATCCGGCTCTCTATGCAGCTTTGCTATATAGCTCTGACCCCCAGGCAACTTTATTTATTAACATACAAATAAAATCAGCAATCCAGTACAAAATAAAATATCACCATAATCAGTGGGTTAGTGGCTAGAGAAGGGGGTAGAGGTGGGAATTACCCCATTCTACAAAGTGGCTAAACATCTCCTGTTGAATGAGTATAAGTTGCCTATAACACTGAGAGCTCTCACAGAGTTCTGTCAAGGAGATCTGACCTCTTGACCAGGCAGATAAATTGCATCATGACATGGTGACTTGGAAAGAGGGAAAAGATGTCCCTTGCCTTCATATATAATCTGTCGTGGATGACTCCATTTGTTTGATGTCCATTGTTTGAGGTCTTAGAAACTCCAGCTACACACTTAGTTTTCCTAGCTTTCCCCAGAAAATATGGCCTTACTCCAAACTTCCCATCATTGCAGCATGAATTTAGATGCTGAGCGGACTTTCAATAGGGGAGAGAATGAGGAAAACACCAGGGGACCATCTAAAGATGGAGACCTAGCCCAAGATTTTGAGCCCCTTAGAAATCGATGACTCCACAGAGTGTCAGAAAGGGAATTCTAACAAAAGGTGCTGTTTATTTACAATCTGCATTCCCCTTTGACACTGTGTAATGAACTTCTCTCAAGGTTGGACAGGTTCTTAAAGTTCTCCTTCCAGAGAAGAACCTAACACTTCCTGTTTTAAATTTCATTTTAAGAAACGAGAACTTTAAAGGCTTTAAAGAGAAGCACAGCAATTATAATCTGCAATGCCTTTTGCTCCTGTCAGTTTTAAATTAAGCCCATGATATCTGAGCACAATTTCCTATATTTAATAATACATAAAGCAAGATAATTAAAAGGTATGCACACACGCTGGGAGAGAAACATTATTGAGTGAGGCACTGACTTTAATCTCCTCCTCTGTAGATGAAATGTAGCAAAACCAAAACAGCTGAAAGCAGACACAGAGGACAATGGTGGGGACTACTCTTCACACTGGCTCTTTCTTCTGTGACTCAGACTTCCTGTTGACAGGGTATTTCTTCTTGAAAATCCTTAAAGTCAGCTTCAGAGTCAACATTCAAAACCAAACCATCACCTAGACCCCAACCTGCTGTGTTCTCCACTAAGGAGTGGAGATAACCACCAGCTCAGTAGAACTGGAGTCTTCCCTGACTTCCACTGCCTCTCGAAAACATGTACACAGCCACCCACACATTACACAGCCACCCCCCACACACACACAGCCACCCCATCCATACACAGCCACCCACACTCTTGGATGCAAACATAGACACATCTAGCCAAGCTCCTAGTGCAGTTGCTTCTACTTCCTCTTCCCCTAAGCTTAATTTGCCCCTTCCAGTGTGCTTCTAGAAGGGCCAAAGTGAGCCTTTTAAAAATACCAAACTCGATTGTACCATCCCTGTCCTCAAATGTCTGTAGTTTTTCATAAGAATGTAATTTACATACATCTTTTTTTCCCATTACTGACAAGCTCCTACTTCTCCAGCATCAGACATTTATTACCCTCATGCCCTTGCATTCCACAGACTAGTCGTATTGAAATTCACTTGGTTCTCCAACACTCCACACTGGAATTCTTTTCCCAAAACTCCACTGCTCATTACTAGTTTTATTTTAAATCCCAGTTAACCTGCCTCATCACATCTGTGAGCCTTCCTCCTGTGCTCACATTGCATGCTAAATGCACCCCATCAGAGGGCACACATATTGATAGGGCCCATCTACTAATTCTATATTCCCCATTGAACCATACACCCCATGAGGGAAGAGAGGGATGGGAGGAAGGAGGTATACATAATTAGGGTGTGTCTCTGTAAGCCCTTAGGAGACAGTTCTACCCACCTTCTTGGGAACAGGATTGCTTTAACACAGAGGTAACCACACCCACAGCTAGCATGGCAGGTCTTCTCACAGCTCCACAGCTGCAGGACTGGGAATGACTGGACGATCCAAATCCATTCAGAAATGCTCACTCTCACTCTGTCCTCCTGGACCCTGAGGCTTGCCTTGAAAGGCTGACTGTCTTGTGTTAAACTGTAAGTTCCTCAAAGGCAAGACTCATGTCTAATTCACCTTTACCACTCCCACAGTTTCTAATACAATGTCCTCCACAAGGAAGGTGTTTAATACATATTTGATGAATGAATTAATGGATGGCCCAGAAGCCAGAATTAGAAGGACCTTGTTTGTACCATAATTAAGAGATCCTCAGAGGTTTGTGGCTTGAGCTGCTTTAGTATAACCATTGTTGATGAGTTGGATTGTGCCCAAACAACACATGCGACAGTCACCTGAGTTCCCCACCAAGCCAGGCATTAGGATGATCCCAATTATTGGCAACCACAGGGAGGAGAGCCATAAAGAAAGATTAGCAGACATGGGAAACTCTGGCTTCCAAATTCTGCAATGATTCCTCCCTTATGCAGAACAGACAAAATGCACAAATAGTCTTTCCTGATTAGCAGAGTTCCCAGGGCGATTGAAACTGTGGTTCTTGAGAAAAGATTTGGGCAATGTTGCAGGAGGCAGCCAGAGTCTATATGTTTAACTTAGCTTTGCAGAACATTTTATTTCAAGCCAGTGTATAATTAGAGAGCCTGCCATGAAAATGAGGCGGGTTTTGTTTATTTATTATGTAAGTATGCCTTTTATTAAAACGACTTTTGTGAAAAATCTAATTGCCACTTACCAGTAATATAGCATAGCAGTCCCTTACATAAATACATGATTATTATGTACAGTCACTTATCTGTGACGAGTTCTGCTACTATTTTCCTTAATTAAGGATACAAAAGGGCTTCTTCATCTTTTGCATATTCCCTTGCTAGGACATTGATACTCATTATTTCCGAAGTCCAAACACTGAAACTGTGTCAAGAATGCATCCATCACTAGATGGGTACTTATAGTCAGCGGAATTTTCAACGCTGTCAGCGATTTCAGCAATTTGCAATTTTGTATCTCTGACATGTGTTTTTATTGGTGAAAGATCCACTCTCAATACCAAGGATCATGAAGAATGATTCTTTGGGTAGTCTCGTGCAGCAGCCCACTGTAATGACAGTAATTAACAGCCCGGTGATTAGCAGCCACTCCAGAAAGTGTTTGAATGTTAATTTGCTTCAACTAATGTGCAGCAGTTCTGTGTAATGAGATCTAAGCTATAGGGTTCACAGGGAAAGCCAAATTATTTTCCAGCATTTAATCATACAAATGATTCTTAGTTAATCACTTCAACAGTAAACCTCAATGTTCTAATAAGTGACATTTGTTTTTCTGTCATTCAGTTTACTATGGTATAGGCCAGGGCAAAGATGCTGCTTTCATAATGGTCAAACTCTCCTTGCCAGCTTCGACACTTCAAAATAAGGGCCCCCTCAGACAGGGGCAGAATGGAGCTGGGATTATGCATGTGTAGAAAGGTGAGAGAGGTTTTGCATCATTTCAAATCATATTCTTCCGACTTTAAAGCCAGTTGGTGCTTCGCTGTCTTAATGCACAGGTTTGTAAGGAGGGCTGAATGGTTCTCTTTCCCCTTTCACACGAGTGTCCTGACGCCTGATGTAAAGCCAGAAAGTCAGAACAGTTGCCCGTTAACCAAGCATTAATGAGCTAAATTCCTGGTGCTCTAAGTCGGAGGAGGAAAGTCAAAATCATGAGAATATGAACATAGTCACTAATGAACAGCCTTCTTCGGAGGTGCATGTCCTCTCCATGCCTGCCTGGAGCGGCTCAGTTGTGAGGCAAAGCCGTGGACAAATGAGGAGAGGGAGCCGAGTGAGACCAGCTAAGAATTGATAATAGAACAGTCACTTCAAAAAGATAGTGTGCAAGTGTCGAAGAATAAAGAGGCCTTTGGGAGCATGGGTGGAACCCAAAAAACATTTTCTGCATACTTACCAACTTCCCATTTATACTGTGAGGTCAGACATTGTGTAAAGGGTGCTGAGATACATGGTCATGGTATCATCAGAAATATTATACCCCCAATGTGATCTACTATTGACCAATCCTTTGTTTTCAGATATGGTTCATGATGGTGATGACTGAAATGCAGCCCAACTAAATAAAAAAAAATACCTGAGCATTTTTATGATACTATCTAATAATATAATCTTTTTTTTTTTTTTGAGCTGAGGATCAAACCCAGGGCCTTGCGCTTGCTAGGCAAATGCTCTACCACTGAGCTAAATCCCCAACCCTAACAATATAATCTTAAAAAAAGAAAATATATATATCGTTCTCGTAACTCTCATTTACCCTTTAAGCTAGGATTACAGGATCTATTACAAAATTGAACCCTTATTTTAGATTCATTTACTTCAAGTAGACTTGTGACATTGGCCATTCTCTTTGCATAATATCATAGTTACTTTAGCTGTCAACATGGCACATCTGGGAGGCAGGAACTCCAGATGTGGAATTGCTCCCACCAGATTAGCCGGTGGGCGTGTCTCTGGAGCATTTTCATGACTGCTAATTGATGTAGGGGAACCCAGCCCAATGAGAGAATACCATCCCTAGGCAGGCAGTCCTAGACTGTATAAGAAAAGTAGCTAAGAGCTTGGAAGCAAGCCAGTAAGCAGAGGGCCTCTATGGCAGTGGTTCTCAACCTATGGGTCGCAACCCCCACAGGGAACACCTATAGGATATCCTGTATAACACATATTTACATATTTACAAATCATAACAACAGCAAAATTACAGTTACGAAGTAGCAGTGAGATATTTTTATGGTTGAGGGTCACCATAACACAAGGAACCGTATTAAAGGGCACCAACAATAGGAAGGATGAGACCCATTGCCCTACGGCGTCTGCCTCAGTCAGTTCTGGCCTCATACTCTGGCTTCCTTCAGTGATGGGCTGTAACCTAAGCCCTTTTCTCCCCAAGCTGCTTTTAGTCAGTGTTGCATCGCACGCTGCAACATAAAGCAAACTGGGACAGATTGCCAGAGTTTCCCAGTCTGGTTTGAAGCTCTCTTTTGGTGTTCCTCATTATTAACAACAGCACTAATTTTCTAAGTGCCTAATCTATTCGTAAGAACCATAACTGGATACCCATTCTGTTTTTTCATTTTCTTGCACTGCTAGGGATAGAAGCCAGGGCCTCATAAGTGCTAGGCAGGCACTACACTGCTGAGCTTCATGCCAAGCCCAAGAAACATGGTTAAATAAGGACCCTTTACTCTATGCATTCGGCACATACCCTACAATAGCATATGGAAACAGTCACTGGAGAGCAACACTAACCAGATCCACAACCTCATGTGTAGCATGAATCTTAAAGAGTCTTATTAATAAAATCAAACCTGAGGCCAGGTATTGGGGTGAATGCTGGAAGATCAGAGAAGCAGAACAAGCCACAGATACCTCACCTCACCAGTTTCTCAGCTGATCCTGTTTCCTCAGACTGGAAGCCTCTGAGTCCTCATCCAGAATGGATCTCAGATGAACTGTTGCTCCAAAGCCTAAAAGCTTAACCAGCCAAATGCCTAACCAGCCAAATGCTTCTAGTTTCTGGTCTTCATACCTTATACATCTTTCCTTTCTACCATCACTCCTTGGGATTAAAGGCTCACTTTCTGGGATTAAAGGCATGAGTCACCATGCTTGGCTGTATCCTTGAACAAATGGATTTCTGCCTCTGGAATGCTAGGATTAAAGGCGTGTGCTACCACTGCCTATCCTCTATGTTTAATATTATGGCTGTTCTGTTCTCTGACCCCAGATGTTTATTAGGGTACCCAATATTTTGGGGAACACAATACCACCACACTCATGTACAAGTTGTGATCCTCTGGTTAAGAGCTAAGCTGCCTCTAGCCAAGACTGATATTTGCCAGTTAGTATAAACCCAGAAAAGCCTTTTTATGCTAATCATCATAGTGGATGGTCAAGTCCTATACTCAGATATTCATCTTCTCTTTTCTATGTTTTTGTTTAGTTGTTTTTTGGGGGCTGTCCTGGAACTCACTCTGTAGACCAGGCTGGCCTTGAACTCATAGAGATCTGCCTGCCTCTGCCTCCCAAGTGCTGGTATTAAAGGCATGTGTCACTATGGCCTGGCTCTATGTATTTTTAAGTATATTTTATTTTTAATATTATATCTTATTAGTTCTTTGAGAATTTCATGCAATGTATTTTTATCATATCTACCTCCTTAATCCTCCCTAGCTATTCCTGGATACACCACCACCTCTCAACTTCATTGCCTATTTATTTGAAATAACCCACCAAGTCCAATATACTCCCTTCTGGATGTGCTTGACCTACAAAGAGGCCAAACTCCTAAGAAAATGTACTGTTTCTTCCTCAGAAGCCATCAACTGTCAATAACTCCTCAGTTTAGGAGAGTTGCTTATGAGACCCTGCCCCCTCCATGCTAAAATCCTGACTGCATTAATCTTGTGCAGTTTATCAGTCTATGCAGTCAGTCCCGTCATATCCAGAAGACACTGTTAAGACAAATTGAAAGTCAGTTTGAGACGGTGTCTGTTTAACAAAACGAAAAGCAATAGACTCACCACTGAAGCTGATGAGGTCCTCAGCCATGGGCTCTTTGCCAGGTTTACAGTCCCAGCCATGTGTTTCCTCTAGTGGAGCCAGCCTTAAACCCAACCAGAAAGTGGTTGGTTACCCCGTAATATCTGTACCACTGCTGTACCCGTGGGCATATCCTCCAAGCCAGTCACTGTTGTAGTTCATAGAGTCCACAGTTGGATAAGATAGTTGATGAATCCCCCTCACCACCCCAGAAAATTTCCGGTACTTTGAAAGCTAGCCAACAGGACAAATTCTCCTGGTTAGTATCAACCTGAATTTTCCATGTTCTGTGATGAAAGTATGCAGTGTCTTCAGCCATAAGGTCTTACTATCGAGTCCTGGTGAGTAATAAAGAGTAGTGGTAATAGCCTGTGTTGTTTAGGGGTGTCTTATAGGGCACTCCTAATAAACAGTCAAAGGGAAGTATCTAACTCCTGGCTCTGGAATTCTCATTTGGCATCATATGGCTTCCAGAAGGATCAGTATCCTCTGTGCAGGATAACTCCAATTAAACTTGTGTGTGTGTGTGTGTGTGTGTGTGTGTGTGTGTGTGTGTGTGTGTGTAGCTTATAAGTTTCCATATGGTCTTTCCAAACATCTTTAGTGTTAGTTATCCCTCCCACCAAAACCCTCTTCTGCCCCCCTCACATTCCTTCTCCCCATTTAGCCCCCCCCCCCATGAATACCCTTTTCCCTTTATATTGTTCATCTTCTCCTACACCTACATTTCCTCCTGGAGCATATGGTGAGACAGTTGAACACTTGAATAGATCATGAATAACCTGGGTTAGTTTTATGCAGACCCTCTCCACACGCTCTCCATTCCCTGTCTCTTGGCCCATTTATCTATCAAACAAACATTTATTGAGGGTCTCTGTGCAGGGCCTGAAGGACACAAGTTGACCTAGAAATACCACTGGATTTACTTCTTTCTTCCAGTCAACACTGAAGATTACATTTTCCTGCTTACTTCTTTTTTTTTAAGTCTTTTTTATTGTAATTATTTGTGTGTGTGCTTATGTGTATTTGTATAAGCATGTGTGTGTATGAAGGTGCCTATCAAGGCCAGAAGCTCTGATCCTCTAGAGCTGGAGTTACAAGCAGTTGTGAGCTGCCTAATACAGATGCTGGGATCTGAACGCTCATGCTAGAGCAGAAAGTATTCTTAACTGCTAACTGCTGAGCCATCTCTCCAGCCACCCATGCTGCTCACTTCTCAACTTCATGTTAAGATGAACACTCAGGTTTGTGCAAAATATTGTGCACCCTAATAAACTTATCTGGGGTCAGAGAACAGAACAGCCACTAGATATAGAGGCCAGAAAATGGTGGCACACACACCTTTAATCCTATCACTTGGGAGGCAGAGATCCATCCAGATCTCTGAGTTTAAAGCCACACTGGAAACAGCCAGGCATGGCAACTCATGCCTTTAATCCCAGGAAGTGATGGCAGAAAGCAGAAAGGTAGATAAGGCATGAAAACCAGGAACTAGAGCTGGTTAAGCTTTTAAGCTTTTGGCATCAGTTCAGCTGAGATTCATTCTGGATGAGGACTCAGAGGCTTCCAGTCTGAAGAAATAGGATCAGCTGAGGAATTGGCAAGATGAGGTGGCTATGGCTTGTTCTGCTTCTCTGATCTTCCAGCATTCACCTCAATACCTGGCTCCAGGTTTGTTTTTATTAATAAGACCATCTAACGATTCATGCTACACAGGTTCCATTTGGAAAATTGAAAGCTGACATTCCCAACTTCTTCCCTCCTTACCTGCTGTGGTGTTTGAATGAGAATGGCCCATGGGCTCCTATGTTTGATTACTTGGTCTCCAGCTGGTGGACCGGCTGAGGAAGGATTAGGAGGTGTGGCCTTGCTGGAGGAGGTGTGTCACTGTTTCAAAAGCCCATGCCATTCCCAGTTAGCTCTCTCTGCCTCATGCTTGGGAATCAAGATGTGAGCTCTCACCTGTCATCCCAGTGCCTGCCTGCCTATGGCTTGCTCCCTGCTGTGACAGTCATGGAGTCTAACGCTCCAAAGCTATAAACCCCTTCGTCATGGTGTCTCACCAGGGCAACAGAAGAGTGACTTTCCCTCTGTCCTTCCCTTGTCACTTCCTTTTCAGCCCTGTACCCAGAAAAGCCCCTGACAGTGAAGTGTCAGTATTTAAAATCAGTGTTTCTGGCCGGGCGGTGGTGGCGCACACCTTTAATCCCAGCACTCAGGAGGCAGAGGCAGGTGGATCTCTGTGAGTTCAAGTCCAGCCTGGGCTACAGAGCGAGTTCCAGGAAAGACACAAAGCTACACAGAGAAACTCTGTCTCAGAAAAAAAAAAAAAAAAAAATCAGTGTTTCTGAAGACAGGGGAGATGGCTCAGTGGGTAAAGTGTTCACCTCACAAACACAAGAATCAGATTTTAGATCTCAAGAATCCTGGTAAAAAAATCAGCTGTGCGTAGCAGCCCACCTCACAGGTTTAAGAGGCAGAGAATGGGAGTCCCCTGAGCAAGACAGGCTGGTCAGGAAGCTCTGTGTCCAGCTGAGACACCCTCCTCAATAAGTAAGGTGGAAAGCTATGGAGGAAGATGCCTAACATCAACTCTGGGCCTCCACATCCGGGCACACACATGTGCACATGCACCCACACACACCTGCTCATACACATGTGCACATATATTTGCAAAACCAATAATTTTAAAAGAAAGGTCAGTGTTTCTATAGAAAACTGAAGCAGTACGTACTCCAGAACAATTATACATGTATTGATTTTATTTTTCACACATACACACACACACACACACACACACACACACACACACACTATATATATATGTATATATAATGTGTGTATGTGTGTATGCATGTGTGTATGTGTGTATGTATGTGTGTATGTATGTATGTATGTATGTGTGTGTGTATGTATGTGTGTATGTATGTATGTGTGTATGTGTGTATGTATGTGTGTATGTATGTGTGTATGTATGTATGTATGTGTGTATGTATGTATGTGTGTATGTATGTATGTGTGTATGTGTGTATGTGTGTATGTATGTATGTGTGTATGTATGTATGTGTGTATGTATATTCCCAGAAGTTCATTACTTTATATAGAAAAAGCAAGTTTGTTAGATCTGGTAAGAGGACTATAATTACATACCCTAGAGCACACAGAGAAGAGAATTTAAATCTGTATCAGAGAAATGAACAGGGTCAATTTGGAAGAATTTTTTAAGCCAATGGGAGGGAGTAACCTTTTCTTTGAAAGCATGTTGCTATCAAGCAGGATCTCATGACTAATCATTCCAATTTTGATCTGATTTGAAGTTAGCTAGAATTTTCCAGACAAATACTCAGTATTTCCTTAAAACAGTCCCATGGTCATTATTTTCCATTAGGCACTGTGAGTTCTGATGTTGCTAGTTAATTTTATGTTCTAATCAAAGCTTAGCTCCATCTGTCTTTTAAATCGTCCTTTATTCTAAAAAGAAATAATCTACTTTGGTCCAACACTGATGGACTACCAAATTATTCTTAAAATTAAACAGCAAAATCAGTTATCAGATGTGTGTTACACCTAATTATGCAACCCAACAGAACTGCTGTCTCCGAGCCAGCCTTGGTAGAGCCCTCTTTCAAAGTTCCATTTTAACCCCCGGGGTGCTGTGTTCCTCGTCCTCCTTGCCCTGTTCCACAGACCTGCGGTCCCCTCCTCTTGCTGCAGCTCTGACACCGTTGTGAGAATCACCAGTGGTATTCTGTAAATGCCAGCCCAAAATCTATCTGCAAGAACATCTGCTCAACAGCGCAAAACTGATGCAATTACCAACCATCATCTCCTCCCCCTGCTGGGGTAACTGCTCCAAAGCATGACTCTTTGCCCTGAGCTAACAAGATCCAGAAACTCCCTGTTATGTACAAAACCTGCTGCTAAAAACCCATGTAGCTTCAACACAAATCATAACCCAGTCTCTCAGCTACAAGAGTAGCTAACACCCCTGTGCCATAGGGTCTCAGAGAAGCTTGCTCAAACCCAGTGAGTCCAAGACCCCATCCTATACCTCTTTTCCAGTTTCTGCTTCATGTAAATGGTCTTCCAAAGAACATGATTGAGAAAGACGTGCCTACTGTTCTAAGAACACTCTTTTGAAAGTACAACTACTGAAAAGGATAATTAAATGTCAGACTTCTGAATTAGAACTGAGATAGAAAGAGTAATAAAAAAAAAATCTCTACTGAGCATCTACTATTTCTGCATGCTTCCTGGATGGTCGGCACGCATCGGCTCCTTTGATGGGGGCTGTCTACAGTTTACCGATCTATTATGTTGAGAATGGGTACTAGGCTTCAGATCTACCTCTCAAGGAGATGGAGAAGACTACTAATGGTGACCTAGAAGAAGCTTCAAGTGTTTGTTTCAACTCACATTGCTAGAATGAGGACAGGGCAGCTGTGGAGTTTCAAGTATGACATCACCATACCAAAGTGTCCGGCAAATTTCTTAATCTGACTCAGTTTTCACATCTATGAAATGAGAAAGGAGGCTTAAATGATTTCTGCCATCTCAAACAAGTTTTAAAAGTTAGTCTCACTGATTTTAAGAATCAAATTTCTTTTCAAAATTCTTTTTGAACTATGCATTATTTCTCTCGTGTTTCAGTTTCTCTTAAATACAGAATAAGGCTATGAATAAGCTATCTTCACTGTCATAAGGACTAAGGATTAATAATGAGATGCTAACAAATTACCCAGTTATTTTTTTATTATTTTTCTGTCCCTAGGAGAATGTTGAGCACAAAATCTTTCCAAAAACAAGTGATCGATCACCGAGATGGTTCAGTGGGATAGCTCAGTGGGATGGCTCAGCGGACCCTTAGGACCCGGATGATGGAAGAGGAGGATTCATCACTACTAGTTGTTCTCTGCCTTTTATATACATGTAGTGACATATAACCCCCCCCCACACACACACACACGACAAAAATTTAAGTATATAGATATATATTCAAGCAGGCTTAACTGAAACAATAAGGGTTCTCATAGTGCTCACAGTCCCAAGCAGAACTGAGGGGCAACGTACATATAAAAAAAATTATAGATAGAGAAAATTACTACTGAGAATACAGCCTCTGACTACATTTCCTAGGGGAAATTTTATTCCTACTTTTTACTATAGGAAAATAATGCTGCACATGTACATTTGTAATATCAAGGCATTTGATACCCACAGATAAGCTTTGCCTTTCTAGAATGAGACATCATGAAAAAGAACCTGTCATTTAACCTAGGATGTATCTGGCTACTTGATAACCTAATCTACAGATACCTCTAGAAACAAAAATCAGTTAACGTTACTGAAGGCGCCATAGGCTTTGATTGTAGAACATAGAGAGCAATCACCCTGGACTGAGCTGGATGCTTTCTCCTTGCTGACTGTTTCATAATGGCAGAGGGTGGTATGTAGGCTGCTGGGGGAGCAATGTCATAAACAGTCTTAATCAGCTGTGTACCCCAAATACCACCCTAGTGACATGTAAGGCAAACTGTGTCAACCCATGTAGTGGTGACATAATTGCTTTTGAGGTCACCAACTGCCTTCTGGCTGGTTTTGAAGACAGCTCCAAAGAAGGAATTCACACCTTATGCTGTAAGCTTAGTCAAAAGTTCATGGCTGGGAAGCCCATAAGCCTTAGTATGGAAGCTACAGCTGGTGCTTGCTAAATGGACCTGATGTACCTGTCAAACTGCCTTCTAAATATTTGTGTTTATGCCCACAGATTAGTACTGTTTTAGTCAGCGATTTCTCTTTTTTGTACTAGGTGGCCCTTATTGCAGAGACTCAAAGTTGATTAAGAAGTTCAGTATAAGTGACTATTAAATGCTCATCCTTAAATGGCCACCTCTGTTACTTCCTCCGAGTCTCACCAGAAAAGGGAGCAGAAAGAATGTAAGAGTGGGAGAAAGGGGGTGGAGTGTTGTCATGTGGAACACTGTCTTCCAGGTATGACACAAGCCACTGCCCTCCTGAACTCTCAGCTGCTGTCATGACCTGTACAAGACCTGCAGAAGATAGTCTATGTTTGAATGAGGGAGGCGCTCATGAGGCCCCTCCCTTCCATGAGGATTACTGGGAGAGGAAGAGATGTGTCTTCTGTGGTATAGCCATTGGTGAGATGCCAGTCTCCCTCACTCATACTTCTGTAAGTAACTCTAACTAAAGGGTCATTGCTTCACACCAAGGAAATCAGTTAACAAACCATGATGTAATCAAATGTATCTGCTGTATCCCAGCACTGTGCCCTACACTCAAATCTCAACGCAATACAAATAGCTTGATCCATTACAAGTGGGAATCAGTGGTGAAGCAAACTGAAAAGAGATGGGAGAGAAGGGGAGGCACAAGGGTCAAGAATGGGTCATGCACCCCAGCAGTAGAATCTTCTGGAGATGCCGCAAAAGGGGACAAAGGCAACTGGGATGCAGGCTGCTTGCAATTAGAAGCTAAAGAAAATGGCAGTAACGACTGTAAGCTCGCTGCAGTGAGGGAGTCGCTGCTCTGTTGATGCCAGTGGAGAATCTGGAAGCAGAGACCTTCTCTTCGCCTTGGAAGACACATTTGTAACAAGTCCTTCAATGATCAGTTTTGAACTGTCCACCCCTTATTTTCATAGATGTAATGCTTCCATAAAGCCTAGCCAATGTCAAGGAAAGAAAGAAAAAATGAACTAATCCTAAATTAGTAAGAATTTTTCTCTCTTTTCCATTTCCCATTACTACTAACTTGTAACTCTACCTAGAAGCCAATCGTTGACTGGCTGCCTATTCATCCTGTAATTCGTGCCATCCTACCGGGTGGCAGCCCCTTGGATTTACGCTTTGGAAGAAAGCCGGTTCAAGAAAGAACAAAGCTGGCCTCTGTTGAAGAGCTAATGTAATAAAACATGCTTCTGGAAGGGAAATCTCAAAGCCCACACTTCATATACATAATAACAATAGGGCCTGCTTAGAATTTGGGTTAAGTTAGCTTGCTCTCTGATTCCTAGAGCTGACGAGTCCTGGGCGGTTGCACTGTGCCAGCATTCATTAACTCTAATACGCTGGCTAACATCTTTGCAGGGCCTGGAAGACCTGCTGAGGGCTTCGGGATGAACACACATGAAGGAAGCATTTCCAAGAAGAAATCGTGCTTCTTAGAGCTCCAGGTGGCTCAGCCTAAAAGTGTTTTGAGCAGATAATATTGTCACCTTCCTTCCATCCTCAAACCAAAGCTTTTATTCTCATTTCAGAGAGTTATTTCTTTAAAAAGTTTAATTAAAACTTAATTATGTCATTTCCCCCTCCCTCAAACCCCTCTCCATATCCTCATTCCCTCTCAAATTCATGACCTCTTTTTATTATTATTATTCATTATTACCGCACACAGAACGATGCCACACACACATAGACACTGCTGTTCAGAGCTGACCACACCAATAGACACACTAAGATGCTCTTGGGGTCATTTTTTTCCAGTTCAGTATCTTTCACTTAATGTGATGAGCTGCATAGAGGACGTTTGCCCATGTCTAGGATTTGTCGCTGTGGAGGCAGGGATGTGGTGATGCTATATTTGTCAAATGTGATTTTATTTGTACATTAATAAAGTTGCCTTGGGGTCAGAGCAAGCCATAGCAGAAGCTGAGTGGTGGTGGTGCATGCCTTTAATCCCAGCACTTGGGAGGCAGAGCTAGGCAGATCTCTGTGTGTTCAAGGACACAGCCAGCATGGAGACACACGCCTTTAATCTCAATACCAACCATAGAAGACCTGGAGGTCTGTACAGACAAGCAATGACGAGGAGGCCATGTGGTTGGGTTTACAACCAATGAGAAAGCAGAACAGAAAGTCTATAAAAAAGAAAAAACACACAGAAGTAGCTCTCTTGCAGAGAGGAAAGACAGAGCAGCAGTGAAGAGTAAGGTTTTCAGCTCTCAGCTATTGCTCTGACCTCTTGGCTTTTAACTCTGCAATTGGCTCTGTGTTTCTTATTTAACCAGACAGTTCCATCTACACAGGGATAGGAGAGAGTAAAAGAGGTGTTCAGGAAACACTTCGCTGGTTGAACGTGCAGCTCAGCGTCAGGACTCTTGCCTAGTGTGGGTGAAGCCCTTGGTCCTTCCCCTAGTGCTGTGGAAGACGAAGAAATTAGCTGAAAGACGAAAGCTATCACTTTGCGAGACGCTCTCTCTGATGATGTTCTGAATGTTTTTGGCTTTGTTCATCGTTACAGATTCTTCCTTCCATAATCTTTCCCAGCTCAACTGTGGCGTGGGTATTCTATTTTTGGTAACTTAAGCTTAAGTGTCTTCTTGACAAGAGGCAGGCTCGCTTGGGATGCACAGTACAGAACTTTTCATTCATGACAAGTGATAAGATGTAATATATTTTAGTGGAGGCAGGGGGGGGGCATGCACATACCACAGCGCGTATGTGGAGGTCAGAGGGGGTAACCTGCAGACATGGGTTCTCTTTTGTCTTTCCTCCCCGCTATGTGGAAAATCCCCACCAGGGGATTGAACTCGGGATGTCAGGCATGGCCACATGCACCTTTACGCCGCTAAGCCATCTTGTAGCTTCACAAGTAGTTCTTAATTTTAATTCTAGTCCACCACTGCTCCATTAATTTACCAGCGACCACATGATCTACACATGCAGAGTGGTACAAGGACCTGGGTAATATTGACAACAATGTCTCCGATTTACGTCCCAGCACTTGACTATTTATAAATTAGAGCCAGTGCACAGAAATGAGATATTTTAGAAACAAAGATTAGAAGGCACTCTCCACAGCAGGGGCACTCCTGATCAATCCAGCTTTTGGATTTCCAGAGCTCTTAGGCAAGGTCATTTCCACCATAACTAGGCATCGGGTTACACTCTGCCATAACCAAGTACTTGTTTGGTTTAACTGTTTTGTTTTCACCAAGCCCTGTTCTGAAGACATTTTGACAGCAGGAAAGTTCTGGGAGTATCTTCTAAACCTGAAATGCATACATTCTAGAGACAGAGATGTTTCCACCATCAACAAAACTGGTATGTTACTAGTTATGATTTCTATACAGCAACCACTGCAGCTTGGTTCCTATAAGCTCAATTTGGAGAGATGACTCTATTCTTGACGTGCCAATAAAAATCAAAATGTTAAGCCTACAAAATGTGGCTCAGTCTCAGGCCTGTGTGAATCCACCAAGGAGTGAAAGCCACATTGTGAGTGCCCTTGGAGCCCAAACAGCCAGCTCTGTACGATTTTGCAGAGCCAATGCATCCTGGCTCTGTGGTTTTTCCAAAATTTGGCCACCCAGGCAGAAACTTAGCAACATTTGACTATTCACAACTTTGCTGAACTGAATCTGTGAACTCACAGATCACTTGCTGGGTAGCACTCCTCAGCTATTACCTGTGTAGTTTGGCCATATTAAACATGTTTCATAACCCCAAGGCCGTGACAGCAGCCTCCACTCCCCACCTGTTCTATGGCTCCCCAAAATGAATGACTTCTGTCATATCTCCTCATCCTACAGTAAGCCACTATTAAACTCCTGATACCATTCTTTCAGTTCATTGACTAGGGTAGGATTGTCCATTTTTCACAATAAATGATGTAGGGTGTTTCTCAATTCTGTGTATTTTTTGACATGATGGAGAAAAAAGCCTATAAAATCACTCCTAAGTACTCCGCTGACACATGATCAACCATCTGACCAGTGACCCAACATATCACGTCCTGTGTGAGAATAGTTTTGTACATAGAACTAAAAGAATAAGACATACAAGTCAAGGTGCCCAAGCCGGTCATACTCCCTTTGACTGCTTCAGAGAAGCATCATCTCCCATCAGGGAACTCGGGACAACAATCAACATTTAATTTCCTTGATTGTTTTTAATTTCTAGATTTCTAGGCTCTCACGAGCCTGGAGATTTAACTGGTGTGTGACTCAGCAGATATTGGTTGATCAAGTCAACTGAATGGTAGTTCTTTTTTAATATTAGCTTGTTCTCCATCTTGTTTGCTACCCTACTTTCTCCATTTCTGTCATTAAAACCTTCCTCAGATCCCCCTCATAGTGTTTTATCTTTCCAACGTCCCTGAGGGATATGTGATAGATATTGCAATGATTTAAAATGTAAAGAAGCCACCAAAATAACAAAAAGTAAAAGTTTCGTTAGAACAAAAAAAGATCAGTCTAAGGCAGCTCCCAAATGGTGAGCGGGATATACCATTAGACAATACACTGGTCAGAGGCATTTTCCCATCGCCAGATGCCATGGTCATATGAACAACCACATATTTGTGTGGGGCTTTGTGGGTTAGAAGTACTTCCTTCCATGTTTTCCAATCTGATACTTCAAAGACTTGACTGGGCATATCTTTGCAGACTGACGATAGGTGGCGGTTGTTGTTGTTGTTGTTCCCAAGTGTTCCTGATAGCTGCAGCCTCTCCTCTCTATTCTGTAAACTTTTTGTCTTTCATCCTCCACTTCAAACAGCGAGCCATTACTTCTTCACTGTTTCTTTGGAGCCGGCCATCACCTGTTCTGACTTGGCCTTGGAGAAACCTCCATTGTCTGTAGCTCTGGGAAGCCTCTGTGCTTAGGATGGTGTCATCGACTTCAATTTCTAGAATAAAGAACAAATGGCTGAACAAAGACTAAAATTAGAACTCATCATGGCTTCATGGCATGAATAAATTTAGAAGCTGTGTACATCAATGCTTCATTACACTTATGTATGTGCTTAAGTAGCGCACACATGTTTCCCAGCCCCGAGTTGTACAAAGACACTGACTCTGCTGCTTCCCTAGTTAGAAAACTCAGAGGAAAGCATTTCTCTGTTCTTATTCCTACTCTGGGTGAGCTGGAGACTCACACACAGAAAGCCCCCTAACTCTGAAGTCATTGTCCCACAAGGGGAGCAGACCTCTCCACACATAGACTCTTGCTAGTAAAAGTGATACAACCCAATGTCTTCTTTGCTGAAACCTTTCATTAACGGTCTTCTCTTTCCTGTTTTGAGTTTTAGTTAAGCTAAATTAAAGCTTCAAAGTTCTTTGGAGTCCTTGACCTAAGTCCCTATCTGTGTCCATGGCCTTGACAAGGAATCTGGCTGCTTTCTTGGAAGGAATACTATATATGAAGATAGAATTCTAGCTCTGCTTCCTCTTTCAAACATGTGCTCTGGAAGAGAAATCTTGACTGCCATTAAAGGTTTAGATTTGAGTTTATTTTACTTGACACCACAAGATTAGAATACTTCCTTTCTAGATGGCCTACTGCATGCCTCAGCTTAATTAATTAGTAGACTACCCCTTCTAGTTAGTCACTAAAATGTAGTCTCCCTCTGAAATATTTCTCATTCAGCTGATACTTGCATTTTTTTCTCACCTGGGTTTAAATACACCCATTCCTGGCTTCAGTCTTCCACACAGCAGAATGATAATGTATTTTCTACACCGAGATCAAAAACTTTTCATAGTATCTCGAACTATTAAACCCCAAACTACTTCAAATGGCAGACAGTGGACCCAGATGAGGGTGAGCTCCCAATCCATCCCAACATCCTGCAGACTACCTATTATGTCCACCATGAACTGTCCTGTTATTTCCCTCTGTGGTGAAACACACAAAGCTGCCTCTTGCCTAGAGGCTCATCTCCCCTCTCTCCACATGACAGTTTCATCCTTTAAAGACATTGAAAACATTCTAATGTTTCTTAGATTAGAGGAATATTATCCTTGATGACAGACGATAAACGCTGACTTTCAAGCAGATCATTTCATTGCATGGGTATGTGGGAACTCAGACTTACTTAGGAAGTTCTGTAGAGCTGATGATGATCTCAATTAAGCTATTTGCATTGCCAGCACTGAAGTAAATGGCGTTTATTTATGTGCATTTATTTAATTGCCCTGAAAATGTCTTTTAAAACTTCCATTATGATACAGCATTGAAAAGTTACTGGAAATATAGAAGAGTGTCATCTTGTGCATGGCAATGAGACTCAAGGTTGCAGGTAGATCTTGCAGGATCCAGCAGACTATAGTTCAGAATTATCAAAACAAGGAGACACTGAGTGTAGCATGAGGTATTGTCCCAGAAGCATTGAAGAACTGTCAGGAATTTCTGTTTGAATCTCAAGAAAAGCTACTTAGCTTCCTTTGGCTCTGGAGGAAAAATGTTACATGTTTAACAAAAAATAAAAATAAGAACTTGGTTCTTTCCTGTAGTTAGAGTTTTCCTGCCTGGCTCACAGTCAGGACAAATCTCTCTCACCCACCAGGCCCATAGACGCTCAGACCCAACCAAGTAAACACACAGAAACTTACATTGTTTACAAACTGTATGGCCGTGGCAGGCTTCTTGTAAGAGCTAGACAATGGTAAGCCTGAGCTAATGGCCAAGCAGTTTAAATAATATAAGTGTCCATATGATTATTTTATACATGGGTTGTGGGACCACAGTGGCTTGGTAGCACCTGGAGGGAAGCTCTCCAACTACACTTTCCCATAAACATCCTCAAAAATTATATGTTCAATATTAACAAGATCAAGATCACAAGTGTCAGATGTGGAAAGCTACATGACACAGCCCTACTACTTAGATATAACTTTCAACGTATCAAGTGATTTGGAAGAATTTTCACCCTAGTATAGAAAAGGCTAAGTAGCAAATTTAAAGTATGTAAATAAAGTACATAGATATGTATAATATGTATGTTTTTCAATGTTTAATACTCATTCTTTTTTGTTATTGTGTTGTTTAACTAATTTGATGACATTGTAGACTCAAGGATGCACATATTTTTGTTCTAGACATTGTTACATACTACTCCTTGCATCCTTACAGTAATGCAATGAAAGAGATGTCCCATTTCCCAGATGGAAAAACTGAAGTTCTTGCCCAAACTGTGTAGCAAGAAAAGTCCTGGAGCACTTGAGGCTGGTGTTATTTTAGTGTGCCCCCTGTTGCTATGATAAAGACCATGACCCAAAGCAACTTGGAGGGGGAATGGTTTGTTTTAGTTTACAAGTTCCCATCCCAGTCCATCAAGAATGGAAGTCAGGAGCAGAAGCTCAAACAGGAACCTGGAGGCAGGAACTAAAGAAGAGGCCATGGAAGATTGCTGCTTCCTGGCTTGCTCTCCACGTCTTGATCAGTTGGCATTCTTATACCACCTGGGACCACCTGTGCAGGGGTGGGCACCGTCCCTGTGGGCTGCACCCTTTCACAGCAATCATTGATGAATAAAAAGGCCTACAGACCTGCCTATAGGCAATCTGACAGAGATAGTTTCACAATGTTCTGCACTCTTCCTGTGTCAAGTTGACAAAAAACTAGCCAGGACAGGGGTAGTCTAAAGCCCTTAACCATTCTCTGTATGACTTCCCAGTCTTTCCTCGTGCTAATTTCACAAGTGACTCTCTCGATGACCTACTAGCTCTGTCTTCTGATGGTAGGCCCAAGCATCAGTAGGACGGACCCAAAGACTCTAAGAACACTTGGAGGATATCAGATCAGTGGATTCCTTTGGCAATGTCAGCAAGAAGGCTGTCATCTTCTGGTCTTACACTTTCTACAACTATGAGGTCCCCAAATAAATTTTAAAATCCTAGTACATAAGAAGCTACATTAGTCCTTCTTTTCTCCTTGCACAGAGCTGTAGTCCGTGTGCTTTCGAATGAACACAGCTCTCTTTCTAAACAAACGGAAGTGTAACCAATTGTAAAAAGCACAAAGAACTGCTCTACTGTCTCTCAAGTGTTTGGGGTGAAGATCCAGCAGGTTTAGACCACATCTCAACTGAAATACCTGTGTTTCACTCCAACCCCATTCATGGAAGTCAGAAAGTGGCACAGAGAGACAGAACCTGTTCCAATGGATGGACCCTTCAGAGTTGAGTTCTGGGGGACTGGATTCAAGTCCTCTATAAAACTCCTGTGGTTTTCACATTCCAAAGGGCAAATGCAACACCTTGGTCTTGTGGGTCTAAAGGGCAATTGTGACACTTTGGTCTCACAACTCCATGCCTCTGTGAACTGAGACTGGCAAACTCTGGACCCTGTAACTGGGTGAGAAAAAGAGTGAACCCTGTGCACTTGACCCATTCTTGTGGCTGGAGAGATCGGACTTTGATTAGCTTCAGGAGTTTAAAACATTTGCCGGGCAGTGGTGGCGCATGCCTTTAATCCCAGCACTTGGGAGGCAGAGCCAGGCGGATCTCTGTGAGTTCAAGGCCAGCCTGGGCTACCAAGTGAATTCCAGGAAAAGGTGCAAAGCTACACAGAGAAACCCTGTCTCAGAAAAAAAAAAAAAAAATTAATATCCCCAATTTTTTTCTATGAGTAGTTTTTATACTTCAAAGTGAAGATTGGAATAAAACATTCCTTCAGACATCACCCCAAATTAGCCTGCCCTGAAAATCCTACTTATATTTCAAATTTTGATTTGTCTAAATTTTAAACACCAGCTTTAACTTATATCCCTTTATTTGGAGCCTTAACCACTATTTGGTATTTATGGAAAACAGCTCTCAGTTAATGAAAGAGAATATATACCATTAAAAATCTATATGCCGATTAGATTTATAGAGCATAATTCAATAATTTTTTATAAAGCAATAAAAACACTTGCCAACTCTCATGAAAAACAACCATATGTTTTGGTTTTAATAATGAAAATGTTTTATAAATAAGCTCCAATTATGGTCCATATTATTTAAGAAGCATTGAATCTTTTCTTCCAAGTATTTTTTTCTCCATTTTTTGAGGCACCCTTAATAATTTGCATACATATTTACAGTGTTTCCAGATTTATTACTTTTTAACCACAAAAAAAGACATTCAACTTTTTTTCTCTTTTGGTTTCCAATGTTCCCTAAAAGGACATTATTCAAGCTAGATGATTAATGTATCAATTACATAAACATTTTATCCTTTTAAGAACTATTTTTAACCATAGATTTCAAAGCAAATTAAATCATAGGCACAGATTCATCTATCAAGCTCAGGGACAGACTCATTTCCATGGACTGATATGTCCATTTAGATTATATGAAAATAAAACTTCCAATGCCTTTTTTATCCTCATGTCCCTTACATAAGGTCCTCAGTGCTGCCTGATACTTTCTGGAAACCTCTTTGGAAGCATGGATGAAGAGCTGCAGTTCAGTAACATGTATAAAGAGCCGGAATTTGTAAACATGTACGAAGAGCTTGCACTTTGGTAGCACATATGAAAAGCCTTTTAAAGGGCCTCAGCCTTTGGGTCAGCATCTACTGTAACCAATGCTCACCAGGAGTTTCCAAAATTTTCTCTATTAGAACACTTATTACAGTGGTATTTATAACAGTAGCAAATGGGAAATGTTATTAATGTCCAATAATAGAAGTTTAGCTAAGTTACTTAGGCCAATCCACTTGATACCAACTGCACAAACATTAGAATCCAAGATTTTGAAGAAAACTTAATGATATAGAGAAATGTTTGTAATAAATATTTAAGTTAAAAAAGATAAAAGTGCATATGCTGACTTTTAATAGTTTTGAAAAATTAGAATTATAGTCTATATCCCATGAATAGACCAGAGTGACCACACAAACATGAAATGAACTACATCAGACTGTTAATTTGGTTTTCTGAGGGCTGCTATTGTGAGAGCCTTTCAAATTCTTTGGTTTTTATACTTTCGACAATGATCATTATTGTTTTGTGAACAGAAGACATTATTTTAAACAATATCTCAGAGAATCTGACGAAAAGGTCAAAGGGTCAAACAAGTTATATTGAAAAAATCCATTGCTATTTATAGGTAAGTGAAAAATATCTAAAAATCATTTTGCATAATATACCTCAATCTTCATTAAATATTTGTATGAATTTTCATATAAAAAAGTTTGGAGGACATACAAGATAAATACAGATTTTTCAGAGTTGTGGAAATTAAATATTTTATATTGCTTAAAGGTTTGTATTGCCTTTAGACAAATTTTTAATTTTATACTCTTATTGGTGAGATTTTTAATCATTAATACATTTTATTTTTACTTGTTTCCTACTATATTAATCACACATACACATTGTAAATTATGTACAAAATATAAATATCAAGATGGGATTTAAAACATAAATAAATAATCTTATCTTTCCTATTTTCAAGGTGCTATTTTAAAATGTAAAATCTCCATTTTGGAGAACAGATTTAAAATGACTAATGGTTCAAAGTTTGCTTTTTTTCTTTTCCATTGTGGAATATGTCAAATACACTGAAAAGAACAGAAAATAATATGACAGATCCCTGCATCAGTATCCAGAGCCAACAAAATCAGGCTTTTTACCTCTCTTGTTTTAAACTTTTCAAACACTAAATAAAACTGCATAGAGTTCATTTTCCTCTCTGCTTCTGACCCAGAAGCCATAATTAGAAAACTATTCTTCATAACTTTATAGTTGTTTGTATACATACGCCCACAACAAAACAGAACTATCTAGTGGATTTTTAAAGTTATTGTGAAGACTTCTAAATGTATATATTCTTTTACACACTGCATTTTATCATCAGCCAATTGTTTCTAAGATGTATCCTTGAAGATTCATGTTTATCCAATGCCTTCACCATGACAGTTATGTAGTATCGTTCTATTGCATGATTTCTATAAAAATTTCTCTTTTTCATTTTAATTAACAGACATTTATGTAGTTTCCACTTTTTTCCATTTCAGCACTCCATACATGTGATTCTATAAACACATGAATGAAAATGTCTTCACTGTGCACACCTAGACTGAGGGTGTGTCAAGAGTGCACGGTCACTCCTACAAGGCTGAATGACTTATACTCTCAGCACCAATGCTATATGTGCAGCTACTCACACAATCACGTGTGTGCTGACTATCATCAGTAATATGCACTGCAAATGTCTCCTCTCTGTCGGCAGCATGCTTCCCAGTTCATGTTCAATTTACTCTGCGCCATCCATCTTTTCCAATAGGACTTACACTTCCTATTGAGCTAATCCTTCCCCTTCCTAATTTTAATGCTTCTCCATCTAATCCTTTAATTTTTATATGTTTCTATTAAAATTAAAGTTTAATTTTTTTCTTTTCATGCATTAAAATGTTTTATATATGATATGAGATAAGAAATCTATACTTTTGGGTACATATCTACAATCTTTTTCCAAATCATATTCTTATTATTTCTTTATTTTCAGGCGTGCATGTGTGGGTATGCATAGTGAAAGTCAGAGGATAGCTTACAAAGGTTGGTTCTCCTCTTCTTCCACATGGGTCCCAGGGATCAAATTCAGAGAATCAGGCTTTGCCGCAAGCCCCTTTACCTGCTGAGCCACCTCACCAGCCCTCCAAATCATATTTTAAAATGTGTCACGCCTTGGGACTCTCATGTTCTCTGGCAGAGTACCAGATGCCGGTATGTCTGTTTCTGGGCTGTCTGCTCTTCCGTCAGTCAGTTTTTCTGTCTTTTAACAAATGCCCCAATGTTTGGGTGCCGTACATTTTATAAGAAGGCTTCTACAAGGAGTTTTCCCTTTCACTCCTCTCCAAATCTTGATGTGAAACCTGCTGTGCCAAGCTTAGGATCCACTTCCCAGGCTCTGCCCACTCTGCTGCGTAACGGCTTCTGGCTGCAGTTCACTCTCAGAGAGTAAGGGCAGCAGTGGGCCTTGTTCCAGCTCCTTCTTGACCTCTCAAGACAGTTGTAAGTGCAGTTAACAAACCCCTAGCTAACTAGTCCTGTATTGTTTTTCCACTCAAGCTTCTCTTCCCTAACACGCTGCCCTCTCAGTGAGGAAATACAGTCTCACACATCACTCTGAAGGCTTCCCTTTGACTCACTGTCCACACTGGACAGACAGCACAACATGCCCATTTCAAAAGCTGAGCCCCTTTCTGAAGAGATTTCTGGATTGTAGGCTGAGTGGCACAGATTTTCTAACACAAAAGCAGTATGCAAGATTTACTCTATGGCCTTAAAAGCAACTAGTAGAATTGCAACATAGAGAAATCCAGCATGAACAATCACCAAATTATATTGGTCTACTTCTGAATAAAATCAATCATTGGCTCATGTTACAAAAGAAAGGACGTGAAGGGCAGGAAAGACAAAAGCCAATCTCATTTTGGCAGATCACATTTAAGGCATTTCTCCTAAAGTAATAGCTAGTTTGTAAATGGACATAAATAGCCCCTAAGTTAGTATTTGTATGTTTATAACTAATACATAATTTGGAACTCATGCTGGCTGAGTTTAAAGCATATTGCTAGTCATTTCACTGTGTCCCTCCTCAAAGTATAACAGCCTAAAATTATAGGGCTGGTGTTAGCAGTGCCGCTGTCGTTTGAAGAAGATAAATTCCATCACCAATCTTTGGTTGTCTTTTAGATTATATGCCCCCCCCCAAAAAAATGGTAAGTAATCATTTCTGGACCAAACTATGATGATGAGAGATTATTCCAGGAGAAAGGTGGTGTGTTGGCTTCATCTGGTAGAGCAGTGGTTCTCAACCTGTGGGAAGCAACCCCTTTGGGGGTCACACATCAGATATCCTGCATATCAATTATTTGCATTATGATTCCTAACAATAGTAAAGTTACAGTTGTGAAGTAACATGAAAATGATTTTATGGTTGGGGGTCACCACAGCATGAGGAACTATATTAAAGGGTCGCAGCATTAGGAAGGTTGAGAACCACTGTGTCTGCGGGTCCTCTCAGTTTTCAGCATTGGCATACCTGTGCCTGCAGCCTTCTGCCAAAAAGCATCTGGGTTACCATCAAGGACGTCATGAGAACTTTCTAGTCTTCCCAACATCTGCCATCTGCCTTTTTAACCTTGGAGATGAGCATGTCTTAGACAATCACTCATTTTGGAAACTTGCTTGTGTGGTATGCCCTAACTGCCCAATACGACAGGATCACAGGAATCCAAAGCACACAGCCAGAGGTAGCCAAAAAGAGAGGAGGGAATGTAACCAGCAGCTCCTGACCCCAGCCCAAGGCAAGACAAAAGAAAGGAAGGAAAGAGGGAGGGAGGAAGGGAAGGAGGGAGGAAGGAGGGACAGAGGGGAGGAGGAAGGGAGGGAAGGAGGGAAGGGGCGATAAAGGGAGAGAGGGAGGAAGGAACAGGAAGGATGGAGGAAGGGGGAGGGGCAGGGGAAGGAAAGGGGGCTCTTTCAGAAGTTCAAGTATCTCTGACTTGTCCTTGTTTAGACTGAACCTGGTCAGGTCTCTCTTCCCTCTTTTAGTTTCTCCATGTCTGTTCAGGGACATCCCTGGAAGGAGTGCTTGCCCAGCTTTAGTCAAGCTGAGTCAGTCTTAGACTGGGCTCTGCAGCTGTAAGAGCAACAGGCCTTATCAGACCTCCACCAGCAAGTGTAGTACCATGTTGTTCTGGGCAATGGAGGCCCCAGAGCAGAAAACGCAAGGACAGACAGAGCAGAATGTGCAAACAAGAGGAGGAAGGCCCCTGTGTGGACCTAGAGTAAGCCGGTCTGGATGCTGGCCCAAGTTTCTCCATCAACATTAGCACCAGGCCAGTGAGTACGTGGAGAGACTGATTTCATGAAAGGGGTTTTAAAAGACACCAGTCCCTTCAAATCTAATTATCCAGGCCAAGGTAGAAGCTCACTGCCTATAGCAGTAAGGTTTGCATGCCAGAGAAACCTAGTTCTTAAAAAGGATCCCCAGACTGTCTCCAGGTCACATTTAAACAAGAGGGCCAAAGGCAGGTTCTCTTGCTCGGAATATAGCATTTTGCAACTATGAAAGGCTGTCTTAGTCTACAAGAAGCCCCATTTTTGCATAAAATGCCGAGTGAAGTTTGGGTGGAGGGGGTGGGTGGTGACCCTTGCTGTAATCTTGCAACACTACAGTCCACATATTATGGGATTCAGCATTCAGGATTTCAGACTAATTAGAGAGGCACCCAGTAGCACTATGCGGGTTCTGTCAGCATTTCCACTATAAACCCCTTTTCTGGGGTTTATAACTTAACCAATAAAAGATAGCCCCAGGCTGGAATGCAAAAAGGTTCAACCTAGGAACAAGATTTTTTGTTTTAAACTACATTTCATTAAAAAAAAAAAAAAAGAAAGAAAAAAACTGTTCTTGTAAGAACAGAGCAATAAAAATATGCTGGTTTCATTATTTCTGGTGTTTTCAGCTCTTTGCTTTGTTTAAAAATAAAAAGGAAAACATAAATGCATTTTCCAGGCATTGGATCTCAGTCTTTTGTGGTCAGCGTATATTTTAATGAAAAATATTTGAGTTATTGATGCTTCGAAGAAACCTATTGCCTGCTCCACACCAGTCTTGTTTAGGTCTAGGCTGTAGCCCTGCTCAAATCGATGCGGTTGTGAGAAAGCACAAGGGCTTGAATCCGAGCAGCCTTCTCCATCTCTCCATCATAAACACATGATGTCCACCATCGCACTGTGAATGAAGCTCTAAGTGCTAAGCGCCACACCTGGTAGGGAGCGATCTTCACAGAGATCATAGGGCTGTGTTTCATTCACACTTCTAAATCCATTCATTAACGCTTTCTTTTCCTTTATTTTATCCTTACTAATTTTAATTTTATCTTGCTTTCTTATTCCTACCCACTGTTCTATTTAGTGCTGAAAATTGAATGTAGAGCCTCAGGCAGCCAGACAACTACTCTACCCTGAACTATACTCCTAGCTCCCACTTTATCTTAAAGTAGAAAATACCAGGAGGATTTGAATGTAGAAAAAAAAAAAAATCAGGCTTGAGAGGATGGGGAAGGCGGCGAGTCTGGGGCCGCAGCTGTGGCTCCTGGGCCTGCAGGGGTTTCGGTGCTTTCTCTGTGGCTCCTCAATAAAAATTCACAGCCACCCCATGAAAATGAGGCTCCGGGAGGCTGGGTTTACCCAGTCACAGAGTTAATTGGCAAAGCAGATACTCAGAGGCCCCATGTCAGGCTCCAAAGACCATACTTTCCTGTTGTCATCTTTTACTATCTGGTTAACTTTCTCCCCCTCCGTAAGCTGTTTTACTGTAAGACGACTGCCCGGTCGTTTCCTCTGCTGCTCTCGACAATAACTCTCAAATTACCCCTCCTTGTTGCTGGCAGGACTTTCTCTCTGTGGTGGGAGGAGAGGAAGAATTCAGACAGGGTTTCAGTCAATAACCTGACCCTCCTGGAGCTCTAGGTCCTCCTGCCTCTGCCTCCAGGGTGCTAGAAGTACAGACATGCACCACTGGGTTGAGCAGAACCTTCTAGAAAGTTGTGACAGTGGCGCTGTGTTGCTGGTTCAGTTGAGTGCCAGGATGGGCTGCAGTCATGGTCATCCTCACTGGGTAAAGAATCAGAAAGGCTCTTTCAGAGAAATGCCAAGGAGGCTTTCCAAGCGGACTGTCAGGCCAGCTTTACTCAACTGGAATTAAACAAGGGGTCCTGATCCTCACCGGAGGAACTTTGTTCAGTGAGTTACGTGAGCCTTTTACAAGGAAGCAGGGACACTAGGTTCCTGAGGAGCATTTCTCATGCACCATCAGGGGCCCTGCCTGAGAGGCATTGCCTGCCTCTTCTCAACCCACCACCAACCTGCCAACTGTCCACAGATGAAGCTGTGTTTGCTCCTTTGGAGACCAGCATTCCCTGAGATCTACCTTTGCCCATTGGTCAGACAAGCTCTGGGAAGAAAGACAGGAAAAGAATTTGGGAACAGCTAATCTGTCAGATGAATGGCTCTGCACATCTGGAGCAGCTAGCCTGTCAGATGCATGGCTCTGCACATCTGGAGCACTACCCTGATATGGTGGGGGCAGCAGGGGAAAGTCAAGAGAGTGTGACTCTTACCTTGGGACCACTCTCCTTTTCCATGTCAACAGACACCACTCTTCTATCCAACCGCAGCGCACGGGTATATGTCATATGTGCATCATCAACAAATAAGTAAAAGTAAGAAGCCTGTCCCTGGAGAATGCCCGGGATTTTTGTCTGCATAAATTAGAGCCTGTAGGAGAAACCACATGCTTTTAATGCTCTGTGATTGGTTAGCGAAATGAGCAAGTTCCTTCTCAAAGCTTGAGAACAGAGATCCTTCCCCTCTGGTTTGCTCTTGGAGAACCCATCAACCAGAACAAGAGAGCTGTAAAGTGTTTGCTAGGCTGCAAAGCTTAACAAAGAAATGTTAACAACACTGATGGCACTATTGATCTCCTTCCCTCCACCCCAGCTGACTCTCAGCTGTTAACTCAGACGCCAGCTGCCATCAGCTTGTAGCTGGTTGGTAATACCCATGAGATGCAAAGCCTAGAAGATCTTGTTTGAATGTGAAACAGGGCTGTTGAATAGTGTGGACCATCTAGAATGCCTAGTCCATGTGCCCCACTTGGGGGACCACAACTCCATTGGAGCCCAGAGAGACGGGCTTTTTTTTTTTTTTTTTTTTTTCTTTTTGGTTTCTCGAGACAGGGTTTCTCTGTGTAGCTTTGCGCCTTTCCTGGAACTCATTTTGTAGATCAGGCTAGCCTCGAACTCACAGAGATCCACCTGCCTCTGCCTCCCGAGTGCTGGGATTAAAGGCGTGCGCCACCACCACCTGGCGAGATGGGCTTTTAAGGAGTCATACTGGCATCTGTTTATACCTCTTGCTTCTTGTTGTGTTCAAGAACTTTGGCCAGTGCTGGCTGTCATTGATGACTCAGTTTCTGCCTCACAGTTCCCAGAAGTGTCATCCTGACTTCCCTGCCTCTCTAGCTACAACACTCACTAATTCAGGAGCTTTGTATGTGTGTTTGCACTTGTCTGCCCATCTGGTCCTGCTCAGAAAACCCCACTTACCAAAATTCAGACTTAAGAGAACATGTATATATAGCTAAATGCATCTCTTTTTAGTCAAAGGATTCATGGCTTCGTTACTTTTAAATCATTCATCAAATCATGCGCTCACAGAAAAATATAAATAACCTCAAATGAGGCAACAAAGCCTAGATAAGTGTCCTAGATGTCCTTGGTTGATTCCGATATCTCTATTCGGAAAAAAATGGAATCATCTGACATTCTAGAGGGGAAACCCTTATTATTAAATTGTAGAGCTGGGTGCCTTTAATTTTCTTGACAACTGCTTTTGGCAGGATGTCTGAAGAACCTGCCACACATGGCTCACCACCTATTAGGGTCGCATATTACTTGAGTAATGCTAATTACCCTTTGCTTTCGGAGCTCGCCATCAATATATTTCTGTTTAGTTGTTTTATTTTATTTTATTTCTTTGCACACATTAAATGTCCCACCAGGAAACACAGGACCAAGTCTGTCCTGCTTTTTATGATTTCCTTTGCACCTGGCTTGGTGTAGAGCACATAGTAGGCTATATATATATATATAAATGAGGGATTCAATCATTGAATGGTTCTGCCATCATTAGGGTAGGCTTAATACATTTGTGTATATTTTATAGGATGACTTTTCTCTGAAAAACTAGTGAGTCTCAGGGAAGTTCTTGAAGATTCTTTTGTCATCAAGGAGTTCATAAGGTCATAACTGGTTCCAGCCTGTTCCACAGTTGTCAGTTCCAAACCAGATATTTGCATTCTAGACTAAGAACTTTCCTTTTTCAGAAGGCTCTTAAAAGTGTAAGTATTAAGTTCATACTCTGCTAAGTAGCTTGTTGCCCTATTTTAAATGATAAAACTGTAATGTAAACACTAACATGCTATATTAAGTGCCAGCCAAACAATAGATCTACAAAACTTAGGTTTGTGGCAAGTTAAATGTTAATTCTCCCTGATTAGTGTGTTATTCATATATACATATATATATATATATATATATATGTGTGTGTGTGTGTGTGTGTGTGTGTGTGTTCATTCATAAATATATATTATTCATATATATAAACAAAATACAGAGAGAGAGAGACTAGTACCCTATACAGTGACTCATAGACATTTAACTAGTACTTAGCTTTCTTACCTCCTTGTATCTTTCCTCAGGAACACAAGCTAAATCATAAGATGTAAAATGGGCCAATGCTTGTCCTGAGAAAAGCAAGCTCCTGAGTAGAGGAAAGAAAGAAACAAATGCCACCAGATTTCCAAAGCATGTGGTCCTGGACACAGCAGAAGACCTTTACATTTTCTGATCATTCTTTCACTCACCCACGAGTCTGAGCTCCAGCCTTTACCAGCTTCTCTCCTGACTGACTGCTCTCTTAGCTTCTCTCTCACATAATAGGGTGGTGGGTAAGCTGGAATATTATTTGAAGACACAATTAATGTGTAGATATTATTGTATAGTTTTGAAAAGAGTGGGTTTTTTTCTCCCTTTTTCTGTTCCTCCCCCACCTGCCTTTTCAACCTGAGCGTTACTCTGAAAAATTCCTTGGTTGGTGACTCTGCCGTGAACTCTCTCGTGCCAGCACTCACCAGTGATGCTAACAACCCACATTCAAGCCAATAAAGTCACAGAAGGCTTTCCTCTACTTCCCCTCCACACCTGAGCTTGGTGGGAACACAGAGACCATAGTGGGTCCCAGTAACACAGAATGCATCTTCTGCTCTGCATTTGTATTTACCAATTTCATCCAGAGACTCATGTGCTCAGTTGCTCATTTATTTTTCAACCTTGAATAAAGAGCCAAGGAGGTGAGGGAGGGGGCAGGATGGACAGACCTATAGATGACAGATCTGTAGACAATGTTGTTAGCATGCCAAATCTTATTACCGAACTGTGGGAGGTCATGTATGCCACATCCCGACTCCATGGGGACCACCACATTTAAAACAAAATGAAAAAAAAAAAAAAAATGTGATGTGGGGAAAGAAAAAAACCCTCATGGGCAGCCTTCAAAGGCAGAGACAGGCTGTGACTGGATTAACATTTATTGACTGTTTAAACCTGCTTTTTTGCTTCAGGACAGAGATACACGAGTTTAATTGCAGAGGCTGTTCAGCCAACTGATCACGAGAGTGGTAACCAAAGCTTAACTAATCGGTCCTTCATTAGTGAAAAGTCTCTATTACAAAATAAATTAAGCATGTTCTGATCCTAACCTACAGGTCCAACGGCATTACGGCGAAGTTCAAGCTGTTAGAGCAGGGAGAAACTTATTAAGGGTTAGCGCTGAAATAGCACTTTGCTATTGATTTTACAATACACAGGTATTATGATTTATGGAGTGCTGGTGTCACTTGAACAAGCTGAAGGACACACAATATCATCTCCAGCATCATTAAAATTCAGAAACCTCTAGAACTAACTCATCAGCCACTGTGCATTGTCCCAGACCATGGAGCTAGGCTCTAGTTTAGAAACGTCCTAAGCTTCAGGACATCTGCATCTTTGCTTGTCCGGTCATCAGAATATGGAAGGGCCCTTTGGAACCTATTCCATCCCTTCAGAATCTGATTCTGTTTCCACTCCAAACTGTCACCATCTTTTATTGTTTATTTTTATCTCTTTGTGCAAATCTATGATATGCCTGTTTAAGAAAGGCTATATGCAGTGTAGCATATAATTCAAGCAAGCCTCTAAACTAAACAGAAATGGGAAAGGTTGCTTTCTTTTTAAGCATTTAAAAAGCTGGCAGTACTCACCGTGCTAATCAATCAATAGATATTCAATGAGCACCAATTATGCTCCAGTCATAGTAATAAGGAGTAATCATTATGAAGCATTTACACTATTGTGTTCCAGAGTTGGTAAGTACTTTCACTTAATGTATTTAATCCCACAAAATTCTCTAACATGTAGAGTATTTTTTTCATCCCCATCTTACTAAAAATTATCTAGGCCCAGAGAAGGTAAGGGGCTCTCAGGGAGGTGGAATACAGAGTTCCCATGAGGAACAGCCAAGGCCGGAATAGTCTGACATCCGGGCAAGGGTCCAGTCTTACACCCAACACCCATCTCGACTATCCAAAGTACCATCCTTTAAAGGGACTTAAGTGTCTGCAATTCAGAAACTTGAAGACATTTTTAGGTCAAAGCTAACTAAATACAAACCCAAAGAAAATTGGTCCCTGGCCTTCTCAAACACCTTCCCAGAGAGTGGTATCACAATGTCTTAGATTTTCTTTTCTCTGAGCTATTACCATCAGAAGGAGTATAGTATTCTTCTAGAGGGCCTATACTTTTAATCATTTTTGAGAATTTCTACTTCGCCTAAAATGTTAGCTCAATCAAGCACACAGTATTTTTTCTTTTCTTCATGGTACAGCTGAGGAACCTCCCAACCCCCAAGGAAATACAATAATGAGTATTTAAAATAAGCCACAATGTTGATAACCAATGTTGACTAAAACTAGTTGAACTGCAAACTTATAATTTAGCTTTATTTCCATGTTCTCTATGACTATGTTTACCACAGAGGATAAGTGGTTTATCTGGTTTTTACCTAAAAGTAAAGAATTTGCGGGTTGGTGTACAAAGCTTTTTTCCAAATCTCTCACAAATTTGGTTCCATAACTCCAAATTAAATCCATTAGGTCTGTTATAACATATTCTAGATTCACGTTCTACCTTATGATTCTAGATCATTTCCTGTCTAATACACACCACGCTCCATTTTCTAAATTCCATTTGGTATTTCTGTTTCCATGTACATCATCTACACTGTGTCCCTTTTAAGGGCTATCTCAGTTTCACTACCCACTTTTACAAGTTGAAAGGTTATTAGATTTGGGGTTCTGTTTGCTGGGTCCTTTCACCATTGTGGTGCCTTTCTGCATCTGAGTGCACTAAGAATCTCAGCGAACAACAGCAGGCACTGTTGGCTTAGACGCATCTTCTCTGCGGTTAGCTATCCACCCAAGTCAGTTTCCCTGATTCTGAAAAACCTGCCAACACCCAGGAGTCTCCACTGTTCTGGTTGTCATGTATATGCGCCCTTTGGCTCAAAGCGCTCCATTCTCCACTCTCTACCTGCAAAACCAAGACTCAGGACTGTATACCAGGTAAAGGTGCTTGCTTCCAAGCCTGACCATCTGAGTTCCATCTCTGGGATCCACACGGGGAAGAAGAGAACAGATTCCAGCACACACACACACACACACACACACACACACACACACACACACTTCAATCAATCAATACATAAATACATAAATAAATTAATAAATAAATAAATAGAAATTAAACTAAAATTCATCATCTATGGTAGGGGCCCCCATATCACCTCAGCCAGGAAGCCTTCTACAATCCCCCAAGTTAGAACTCATCATTCCATCCCCATCAGTTCCCTGTGTAAAGCAGCTAAATTTTGACTGAATCAAAAGACTCTCTGAAAGGAAGTTACATATGAAATGACAATTATGTCCAAGCACACTTTTGTTGTGTTTATTCAGCTGGCCACTGGACACTTACAATTTTCCTTGATGTTCCTTTGTAATATCATAATCTTGTTTTCACATATTTCGCATGTGTTTCTGAATATTGAATCAGGTCTTCATTTGATCAGACCTTTACCTTGATCAGTTTTAATCTTCCTCACACCAGCAATTACATGGCTTCTTGTGCCCTTAGTGGTGTTTCCTGTAACACAAGAACTCACCTGAACTCCTTGTGGCACATGCCTGACTGTGTCTCCACTTCCACTTGATCTTAGTTCCTTAGGAGGTAGCTCTATTTCATCTAACACAGTTCTCATAGACTAGAAATTACCCCCAGGGCACATGGGAGAGGTTGACTTGAAGTACTCTAGCTGAGAAAGATTCATGGGTTGGCTGCAATCACTGTCCTGTCCCTGAGCCTGCCTGCGGGGAACAAACCGGCCCCATCTACATGTGAAGGATGAAATCACCCACAGTGTATAGGTAGGTCACATGGAGTTTTATTTTTATTCAATATGTCTTTACACAACCACATGCCTTCTTCCAATGGGGTCATCTTAACAACCCCTCTGGTCTCACTGGCCCATTTCTAGGAGTTAATAGTCTATTTTTGACTTGGATTCCTCTTAGCCCCTCATGACCCTGAACTCTAAATTCAATCTGCCTTAATCACAACAGCCTTCATTCTCTGCATTTCACCCCTTCTAATGAGGAATGAGCCAACACAGCTTACAGACCTCCCCTCCATTGCTGTTTACAGTCCGCCATTCCATGAGCAGGCCCCAAGTTGTCACCGTGACCCGAGCTTCTCCCCAGCACTGTGAATCACAATCCTGAGTCCATTCACAACTCACCCTAAAGGCCTGTGTGGTGTCTGATCACACCCAACCCCTCCCTCAGAATCAGTGGCTTACTCTTCACCGAATCGTACTTGGGCCTTCGTGCCGGCTCCTGCCCAAGTCTGTTCCCCATTATGACGTCTTTAATCCATTTACCGGCCTCTCCTCCCTGACGACGACAGCTGTTTTCCTTTAGGCACAGAGCAACTTCTTAAGGCATCACTTAAATCTTTGTTGAGCAAATAAATAATGAAAAGGTATTGCAGATAATGGTTTTCCTTTCTGTACAGATTAATATGCCCCCAAACTCCAGAAATGTCTTCAGGTGTTATCTAAAGGTTTCAAAAAAAATTTTTTTTCCTACAACGGACGACATAGAGGAATGTTGTGCGGTTTAAAAAGACAAGTGTGTTGTGACATACCTCATATATTGAATCTATGTTTGTCTTTATAAACATGACATAAACTTCTGTTTGGTAAATCGTAACTGCTCTTTGTGGAGTTTCTTACTGTATTACCTGGAGCAGCAGAAAGAAATGTCAGCACCTAGAGTTTCCCTCAAAAATAAATAACTTCATGAAAACTACTATGCATCCTTTTCAGGAATAATATCTAGATTGTTTAAACCATCTCCAGAAGATTCTAGGAAGGACGGGAAAATCCACTCATTCCCCTTTCTAGCTGTTCCCTCTAAACAAAGGCCCATGGCTAGCTATCTGCGAACACCACAGTAGCCCGCTGGATCTGCTTCCTTCTAGTCTGCACACAGGGAGATTGGGCCGGCCCCGGTGTGTTAAAGGTGTGTTCTTGCACAAAACCTAGACGTGTCTTTGCGTCTCCTCCTCACGGCTAACTCGTGACGTCACCCTTTCAGTCCTAGAGTCAACCCAGGATCAGCCCTAGCCCATATAAATCAGTTCTGCCCCTTCGGTTCGGTCTCGGTGTAAGCATACGGTAAATAATCATACCGGAGCGCGGAGGCTGGTTCTGTGGTACACTGGAGACCCCTATTGGCGACAAGGGGACAGTGACTTCCTAACCCGATGCAGTGAACAGCTTCTAGGGAACAAGCTTCTTTCTGAGGCGCCACCGGCACTTTTTGCATGCTGATTAATCCGTTTGTGGAAGCAAGCGTGTGCGGGCTTACTGCGCATTGTGTTTGTATGAAGACATCACTAAACAGGAGTCGGAACAAACGACAAGGAAAATAGTATGTGACCCCTGTAACTTAAGGGCAGTCCGTTTTCAATGAACAATCCACAATAAGGAGGAATGCAGCACAGAGGTTGGGAACGTGCGGATGGATCAAAATGTACCCTGGCATCAGCCAAGGTCCAGTCTCGCCAAGATCTGTAGTGAAACATGAATTTTATTTGCCCAACTTTTAAAATAATAATTTTTTCTGATAAGAGTTTCATAAATGGCTGGGTTTTTTTTTGGGGGGGGGGGTATCCTTGAAAGATGCCCTGCTTAATTTAAATTTTAAAAAATGGCTTGTTTAAAAATCTCTGGATGTCAAAAACAAAATATTTGTTTCAGATCCTAAAGGAAAATTAATTTACAATAAAGCCACGGTTACCTCTTCGGCACTTAGGTGTGTTCTCTGATGCAGATGTTGAAATTAGTTTGACACTTTAGAAGCAGCAGCAGCTGTTTCCATTATAATTATAATATAAAAAGTGATGTATGGCACCAAGGGTGTGCTGCCATTCATCTGGGGAGAAAAGGTTGTCTGGGAACGCTGTTCTGTAACTACTGTCCACTCCTTTCCTTTCGCCTTCCACATCTATCTTTAAAATGATTTTTGAAAGGGTAATAGCACATGAACGTGAGGCTTCTTACTTCAGACAGTTGCCATAAAAACATTAGCACTCTCATCCTGTCCCCATCAATGTAAAACACTAAAGTTCACCACAAGATGAAAAGTGTCTTCATGCCAACACGTGAAATGTCTGTGTCCTTTAACAGGCATATTATTATTTATTAGATAAAAATACTAATAAGGAGAAAATACCTAGGCAAAAAAAAAAAAAAAAATAGACAAGGGCAGTCAATCCTCGGCCACCTTTTATGTTGGATATATGAAGGTTTTCTTTGCTGAGATTCTGCTTTTCAAATTACATAATTAATTTGCCTGCCTTCTCCCTCCCCTTCTCAAGTCCCTCCCTTCGTCCCCTCCCCTCCCCCCCCCTCCCCTCCTTGCTCCTCTCCTCTCTCCAGCTCAGGACACAGCCATAGCAGCCTTGAGCAGAGACTCCGAGCAGAGGGCAGAGCCTGGGCACAGAACACGCAGCTCTGACACCCGGGAACACAGGACAAAATACGCATTCCCGTTCACACGCTGAACATGTGATCACTTGTTTCCTTAGTACATACATCAGCCTCTCCTACAAGCATGTGTTATTTATTCGTGATTACTTCCTAATCCTATTTGAAATGGAAACGAATGTTTTCACCCTGCTCTATGTAAATGCTGTTCACTACAAGGTTCAGACTTGTAGGGATGATAGCTGTGGCCCCCTGAGGTATGAGCTCTCCCTCGGAAACACAATTCATCTTTCTCTCTCTAAGGCTCCCTAGTAGACCCAGCACAAAGCAAGGCATCCTTGGCATAAAATAGGTTGGGGAGAATTTTTCAGTGGTCAAAAAGCTACTAAGTTAGTGATGTTGAAGAAGAAAACTCCTGAGTTCTAGCCTGTGCCAATACATCTGCTACCACTTTTCCTGAATGGGTTTTTGTTTTGTTTTGTTTTGTTTTTCAGTGGTTTTCTTGAAATATTGATGCTCCCTCTTCAACCAGAGGGGCTGCCAATTGACTCTAAAGCAGAAAGCACACAGGACTTCATTCTGGGGCATCTCCATGGGTTCTGCAATGGTGCCCAGCAGAGAACATTTCTGGAACTTACAGATGGAGGCAGATAAGCCCCCTACAGCAGTCAGACGCAGCACCCCTTGCCACACACATTCTGGGCTCTTTACTTTTTCATGCATCTCTGAAAGAGGCGGGAGGACCCTGAGCCGCCGATGTTCCTGTGAACTTTCACGAGGAAAAGAAATATTATTCTAAAGAACAAAAGACAGTTCAACAGACAGCGTGATAAGAACTCCACTACCAGCTCATCCTGATGCCTCTCCTCTCCTGTTCACCTCAGCTGTGGAATGGGCACTGTGACCCCTCCCTGCCTGGGTCATTCACAAGGGTAAAGAGTAATGATAGGTGCAGAGTGCTTTGAAAAGCGATAGGTCAGCTCCAGTGTGGGGTTATTATTACCTTCACTAACATCAGAAAGTGCCAGAGCTCTTCATTGCTATTAGCAAAATCCAATTCCTTTTGTCTGAGTTTTGCCTGTAGAAAGCAATAAAATGGAATAACTACCCATTAGTCAGTAGTCTACATACACCAGAACAGCTGAAGCACCAGATTTTTTTTTTTTTTTTTTTTTTTTTTTGTCCAAAAGCAGAATGCTAAACTCATGTTCTCTCAGGAGATGTGGGGGGGTAGGGGAGGTATTACTGAGTCAAAATGGGGAGTAGATTGGAGAGATGCAGCTGGAGGCTGGAGGGGACGGTCTAAGAAGCATCTTTTTCCTTCCAAGAAAGAGCCCGATCTATATCTCAGAGAAGAGTCAGAAAGAAGCATGAGCTGGAATGGAGGTCCGCTATTGGTCAGTATTACCGGGGTAGAAAACGTAACGCGATGCATTCTCCTCTGCCACACAGTTCTGAATAATAGCAATTTGCCCACCAGCTAACCACCTCAGCACAAACACTGGTGCACTCCTGCTGAGTCTCTGAAAGCTTCCTTGTCTGCAAGTGCACAATGTACAGAGAACATCTCCACAAAGCTCCGTGCCACTGTGCAATGCAAACAGTCCTCAGGTCCTGCTGTGACTTGGCACACCCCGCTGGACAGCTGGAGACCAGAGAAGAGAGGCCACTGCCAGGAACACGTGACAAGGGATTTTCAAGCAATTTTCTGGACCCCAGCAGTCTTGCCAGCGTTACTATTTCATGGGCAGATAGTGCTGTGAGCTACATACAGCTAGATTACGGTATACTCTCTATTTATACCTGATGTGAGACACAATAAAACACTCCAACGCCTTCCCAATCCCATTTGTGAGCTGGAGCAAGAAAAAAAATAGGGAGACAATTTGCCATAGCCTTGTGTTATGCCTAATATAATCTTGAAAATCAGCTATTGCCCCAAACAACATTTTATTACATGCATCAAAAAGATTTAGCTTGCTAAGGGTCACATAAGTGTACTCAGAATCTACTTCAAAGCCAAGAGACACTAGAGAGAGATAGTTTATTATACAGCAAGGTCCTTCCCCCACCCTGAAGATTACTTGCAATGAAGTACTACCAGGGATCATTAAAAAAAGATTGCTCATTTTATGTAGCTTGAATCTCTGAAACAGTAGTTAGCTGAATTCCAGTGGCAAGAATGTGTGGAAGACAATGCCAAGAGATAAACAAAAGTGAGTTAAATCAGGAAGACAGGCTCAGTAGCAATTAGTCTAATGTAATATCATTTTTAATGTAAAGAAGCTACATTTTCTAATTTCCCCTAAAAGCCCTAGGTGCTGAATGGTTTATAATAAATGCACACAATAAAAAAAAAACAGGTACACTCATCTTCCAGAGCATCCTATTAACCAGAATGCTAGTGCTGCAAAATCTAACACACAGTAAACAATGCTTTTCCTGTTAGAATAATGATGCATAGTTTATTCTTTTATACTATTTAGCACTTGGGGACCACATCCATTTACCAAAATAATACCAAATTAGTACTGTAAATATTGAAATCAGACCTTTCAGGCCAACCAGTGGCCTAATTTTCTCTTCAATCTGCTCTTAATCTCAATTCATCAATAACACTACCTTATTATCGGACTTTGACAGCAAGCTAAGGCTTTTGATAAATGATACATCTCAGGCCAGATTTAAAATTTGAATCTCAAGTGCTAATTATCTGTACAGGCCTAGTTAATAACGAGATTTCTTGTTAAGTATCTGATCACAGCATGGGCATCATTTGTCAAGATCCTCAAGTCTACCTTAGAGACCGACTCTTTGAATCCTCCCTTGCCTACCATATGTAAAACTGGGATCTTTGTTTCTATAATAACCTTTTATTAGGAAGCTGACATAATGATTAAGTTCGCTGTAGACACACACAATGAATTAGACAATTAGCCTAGCTGCTTTAAGCCACTCAGACTCCTAGCAAGACAAAATAATTAATATTGAATTTTAATTTGATGTGTTCCACATTTAAACCCCAATTTGCAAAGCACACCTGGAAAGCTACTGCCTTTACCTTGTAGCTGGTACTGACGGAATAAAGGCTCCTGCAGCTTGTGTGAGGACGCACAGAAGGTACCCGATGCACCACGATCACTCCTCAGTGGAACACAGAATTCTCTAGCATTAATGGGAAAGGTAATTACCTAGGTCTAACTTTATAGCCTTTTCTCTAATGAAACTATAATCTCCCAGGCCTACACACTTTAAGCATTTGCATGATTTTAATGATTTCGATGCCATAACTGTTGGTATACCCCTTCATTTTGAAACAAAATGCCTTAAACAGAAAGACGTTAATTCTATTTTCTGTTATTGGCACAAATGAGGTTGAGTCAAGGTAAGGGTACATTATAAAAGGACAGTGTTTGTCTATGGCCCTCCAAAAAGATGAATCCCAAATAAATGCATCTGTTTCTTCCTTTCCTTCCTGCCTCCAAGTTTAACCTATATTACATGGACTCAATGGATAAAGTTTGACTTTGGTCCCACACAGAGTGGGTATAGCACAGGCCTGTGGCACCTGGACCCTAAGAGAAAGCAATTTTTGTCTCCTTACAGGAGCATTTTGGGCAATGGGTGGAGCTGGAAATTCACAGCCTTTTTCTTTCATGTAAAGCTGGGAGAGGAGAGAGTGTTCTCTGTGGGTAACACAGAACCAAGGTTGAGATGCCAGCCTAAAGGGCATTGCCTATCTTAAGACCTGTTAGAGCAACTTGTGCTGTTAGAGGAATGAAGAGTCATGTCTATTATTATGAACTCCAAAAGCCCTCACTCAACCAGAGAAGCAACCTGCACACTCCTGAGTGGGTTGTCCAAGAGAGGAACCATGGATTCTCCTCTTCATAAAATGCTTTCCTCAGGCCTGTCTTTGCTCTCATCGGGGCCCTTTCCACCTTGGCCGGAGGCTGGAGGAGACCTAGTGCTAATAAGGTTACATACAGCATGAAGAGAGAGAGAGGAGTGTTCACAGTTACAGCGGTCCTCAGGTTTTCCAGATCTCTCTGTGCTAGGAAGGATTCTGACCTCCTCTCCCCAAGGGGCATGATGAACCTTTGATTGACCATCAGTGCCAAAGAAAAGTCACTCTCCCACCATGCTCTACAAGACCCAAGACAGCAACCAGGTCACAGTGAAGTGGTTTCTGAGCTAGAATTTGACTTCTTGATGAGAGATGAAGGGTAATTTGAATTGACATCTTGAGTATAGACTAAATAGTTGTTTACACAGACGTCTCAAAAGCCCAGAACTATTTCCTCACACTAAAAATGAAGTCTGGAAGAAGGGTGAAATGATGATGACTTTTTGAATGAAAAAAAGATGCAAATTCTTAGAGCTCTCAAATCTACAAAATTAGCAGGACTTCAGGTCTTTTTAATTTTCTTCTTTTGATTTTTGTCACTTCTTTTGTATGAAAACAATATATTCCCACTAGACACACCTTATTATAGAAGGAGGTATGGGGCTAGAGAGATGGATCAGTGGTTAAGTGTACTTACTGAGCTTGCAGAAGACCAAGATTCAGTTCCCAGCACCAACATGGTGGCTCACAACTATCTGCAACTCCAGTTCCAGAGGATCAGAATCCTTTTTCTGACTTCCGCAGGCACAAGGCATACACATGATGCATACACACACACACACACACACACACACACACACACACACATACAGTTTTCAAGAGTGTTTACATAAATAAAATTAAGTATAAATCTAGGTTTTACAAATTACAAAATGCAGCCTTGGTTGAGCCAGGTAACCTCTCTGGGTCTTAATAACATTAAGAACAAAATTACAGTGGTATGCTAGAATTGCTGTGGGAATTGCAATATGCTCTTGGGGTAGGACTTACCAAGTTTTTAAGGACCATTTCCCTCTACTAACAGTACTGCTGGTTGCCATATATCCAAGGACATTGTGGGTGGCTTTTCAGGGAGTAACAAATCGATGACTTCCTTTAGGGACTCTGACTACTGTACGGCTTAAAGATCACAAGAACTTCATTTCTAGGAATGACCAATAGACAATCAAAAAAAAATGCTTCTCTCTCATAGACAGGATTTGCAATCACAGCCTCAAGTCCAATAAATAAAGCTGATAATTATTTTTTAAAAGACTAAAAGGAAATGTCGTATAGTTAGTTTCACTAGAGTGAAAGGGTGAATAACAGGGAGCTGAGGAGATGGTCCTGTGGGTCAAGTGTTTCCTGTGAATAACAGGAAGCTGAGGAGATGGTCCAGTGGGTCAAGTGTTTCCTGTGAATAACAGGGAGCTGAGGAGATGGCCCAGTGGGTCAAGTGTTTCCTGTGCAAGCATGAGGACCTGAATTTGGATCCTTAGCACCCAAGTAAAAGATTAAGAACACATCTGTAACCCCAGCTCAGGAAAGGTGGAGGCATGAGTAAAAATGGCAAGCTCCAGATTCAGTGAGAGACCTTGTCTGAAAAAAAAAAAAGAAAGAAAGAAAAGGACAACCCCAGAACACCCAGCCCTAAATGGGATGTCTTTATCAAACCCCTCCCTCGAGGCTCAAAAGGCTTTAAGGAAGAGGAACCAATCAGTGGTAAGAGGCAGAGGTGGTGGATGACGCCAAGAACACAGTCTTTAGACACAACAGGGCTGATACACATTTGAACTCAGACTGTGACAGCATGCACAGGGCCTGTGTAGGTTCAAACCAGACAAAATCCCAGCATGGAGAAGGGAAGGGGGACATGAAGTCCATTTGTACCTAAAGACCTCACTAGCGAGATCTCTGCAATTGATACCTGCTGGGAAAGAACAATTGGTTTCTCCTGGTTTTTGGAGAGACAAAGGATGTCACTCCAACCACACTCTGGGGCAGGCCCCCAGAGGCAGAGTGGCTGGTCAACACAAAACAGACTCCCTGTCTTTTGTCTTTGTGTTTTGTTTTGTTTTGTTTGGGTGTTTTCTGTCTTATTGGGGATTTTGTTGCTGCTGTTCATTTGTTTGTTTTGATTTGTTGTTGTTTTCTTTGTGTGTGTGTGTGTGTGTGTGTGTGTGTGTGTGTGTGTGAGAGAGAGAGAGAGAGAGAGAGAGAGAGAGAGAGAGAGAGAGAGAGAGACAGAGACAGAGACAGAGACAGAGAGAGAACTTGTAAGTAAATGATAGGGCACTTGCCTAGTATTCACAAGGCCCTGAGTTCAATACCAGGGACCACCAAAAAAGAAAAAAAAAGTTATTGTTTCTGGAAAATCAATCCTATTTAATCTTGTTCATGTTGTTGTCTTTGGCTAAGGTGATGGTGGAGGAATGAGAAGCTGACTAGCTTCTGCAGGTTGTCTCTTATGAACAAACATTACAAATGAGGGTGAGTTGGTGTGACTGAAGAGGGGGAAATGAACTGTTCTTTATTACACACTTGCATAATCTTGATTCAGGTCATTGTTTCTGCTAATCACATAAAATGTGGTCATATGTATTTAGTATATATAGTTACTGTGATCAAATGATTTTGAACTAGAACTGACAGACCAATTTCCATCTAATACCTAAACCTATTTCCAGACAGTCCCTCATCTCTACCTCCCCTGTGAACAGTAGACAGTGAGGGTGAAGTGGGTAGAAGAGGGGGCAGGAAGATTTCTCATCTGATACACTCCCTGGTCAGCAGATAAGGGCCAGCTCTGTGTCAGCTTCTAGAGGATGTGCCCAGGGTTTGCTCTGACTAGTGACTAAGGCAACATCTGGGCTCCTGGGAACGAAAAGAGCAGCACCCATCAAATCCCGGGAGAGGGATGCGAACTGAATGATCTATCATTATTCCGCTACTCTCCCCAGACCCTGTTGTCAGCAGATGTAACTACAAGAGCTGATGCTCTGAACCAGAGCTTTCTAGGGAGCAAATCCTAGACTGATCCCACTCCCACCACCACACCCTGATGCAGGTGTTCACAGCTGTGGGAGGAATCTGACACATTTAGAAGAAACAGGGGTCAGTGTCAGGGAAGAAAAAGAAAGCAAAGTTTAATATGTTGTTAGCAGGCCACAGATTAAGAATCCATATATTAGCATGCTTGGTCCCTAGTTGGTGGAACTGTTTGGAAATGATTAGGAAGTGTGACCTTGTTGGAAGAGGTGTGTCACTGAGGGCAGGCTTTAAAGTTCCAAAAGCCCACACTGCTCGCTCGCTCTCCTCTCTCTCTCTCTCTCTCTCTCTCTCTCTCTCTCTCTCTCTCTCTCTCTCTCTCTCTCTTTCTCTCTCTCATGCTTGTGAATTCAGATGTAAGCTCTCAGCTATTGCTCCAGTGCCTGCCCGCCTGCCGCCATGCCTCCACCATGATGGTCATGGACCCTAACCCTCGGGAAACTGTGAGCCCCAAATAAACCACTTCTTCTGTAAGTTGGTCATGAGTCTCATCACAGCAACAGAAAAGCGGCTAAGACAGAAGTCCTTGATAAAAATTGAAACTCATTTTTAAGAGGCCAGGAGACAGCTCAGCAGGTAACATCCAGAACCCAAGGAAAGATGGAAGGAGGTAACAGACCCCACAGAGTTGTTCCTGATCTCTACAGCATGGCACACCACACACCCACATATACACATCACACACAGACACACAGAAAGAGAAAGGGGATAGTGACAAAGCCAGATGGTAATAATAAGTGTATTTATTAGAAACTAAAATTCACTTTTAAGCTCCTATGGGTTGCTAGTCAGCGGAACTGCAACCTCATCCTTGCTGCTGCTTCTGGGGCCACAGACGTCCATCATTTCCACCCTGCACACCTATGATAGATTCCTTCACCCTCGGCCACTCTCTGAAGTTTCCTGGACCTGCAGGAGCCAGAAGAAGTGATTTATTTGGGGCTCACAGTTCCAGAGGGTTAGGGTCAATGACCATCATGGTGGAGGCATAGCGGCAGGCAGGCAGGCACTGGAGCAATAGCTGAATCTTTGTCATGATGAGATGCATATAGTCCCCTAAAAGTGTCATCTAGAAAGTAAACTGTAGATGTAACTGTCTTGTTAAATAAGAAACACAGAGCCAAAGACTAGATGTAGCAGGAATACTTAATGGTACTTATTAACAAAATCAAACCCGAGGCCAATTATTGGGGTGAACGCTGGAAGATCAGAGAAGCAGAACAAGCCACAGATACCTCACCTCGCCAGTTCCTCAGCTGGTCTTGTTTCCTCAGACTGGATGCCTCTGAGTCCTCATTCAGAATGGATCTCAGCTGAACTTTGCTGCTCCAAAGCCTAAAAGCTTAACCAGCCAAAATGCCTAACCAGCCAAATGCTGCTAGTTTCTGGTCTTCATGCCTTATATAATCTTTCTACTTTCTGCCATCACTTCCTGGGATTAAAGGCTGGATTTCTGGGATTAAAGGCGTGTGTCACCTTGCCTGGCTGTTTCTAATGTGGCCTTGAACTCAGAGATCCAGAGGTATTTCTGTCTCTGAAATGCTAGTATTAAAGGCGTGTGCTACCACTGCCTATCCTTATGTTTAATCTTGTGGCCATCCTGCTCTCTGACCCCAGATAAGTTTATTTCAGGGAACACACAATATTTCGGGGAACACAATACCACCACAGTAAATGATGTCTACTACCAGCACATAGTTCCCAAAGCAACTCGTTCTTCCTCCTGAGCACATAGCAGTGTGTGAGTCTTTAGATATAGGGGCGCACCAACCTAGAGCCCAGTCTGTCTCTCTCTCTCTCTCTCTCTCTCTAATACATTTTCTGATGAGGAATGTCAGATCCCTTTCTATGTAGTAACTCCATCTGCATGCCTTCTTAGGTCAAGTATTTATGTCCCCACCATGAATATTGGTTGCTTATTTAAGCTTGGGGCAATATTGTGTCTGGATAGCCAAGACTACCCTGAACTCCTGATCCTCCTGTTTCAATCTTGAATACAGAGATTATAAACAATTACAAACATGCCTGAGATTGTGTCTCCTGCAAACTATGCAAGTACTCTAGAATCTAAGCTGCATGTCCTCCTCATTTTAGAACCAGGCTTCTTGAGCTGTGGCTTACAACCCCATGTGGAGTTGAGTAGCTCATACAGGGGGACATGAAAAATTTGGCAACAGTAAAGGGTCGCTAAATGACCAATGCCCAAAAATTCAAAACCAAATGCATAAAGATTTGAGGTGTGTCTAGCGTCGTTCACACATGTTGCCATGTACAACTTCACTGCAGCCTTGGTTCTGAACACACGGCACACACACTTTGTCCTGTACATGCTGTCATAACAAAAATTGCCTGAAACACTTCAGCTCAACTTGAAGATTGTGGCCTGCTATGAATCACAGTTTCTTATTATATATATAATTTTATTCTCATATAGCAATATATGTATAGCTTTATAAAAGCAAAGCTTTCTAATAATTTCTTTCCATCATTCCTCAGCATGTAGCTATCAAATTGAGTTTATCTTTGGGTTGTATTTTGTTAAAAGATGGTATTTAAGAGTTGCTAACTTGAGTTTCTTGAAAAAATATCATGGATTTTGGTTTGGAATGGGATGAAATTTACAACACCTTCTAAACTGGCCCTACATATACTTCTACCACCCTGTATTGTATATTTATTCAAAATAGCATGCTAGGCATTGACAACTATAGAATCATAATATTGATCATTTCTGGAAAATGTTGAAGATGTTTATATACTCTACAGCATCAAATACTCAGCCAAGATTGATTTTTTCATGTAAAAATAAACAAATACATTCTTTTTTTTAGTTTGCAAATTTGCTTTTGTCTTTTAATAAGTGGTGAAATTGTAAGTATACTAAAGAGTTGTTTAGAATAAATGCTTTATGATTTATTATATACAAATTATTTATGTACTATTTTATATATCTTCAGACTCATCCAAAGAGGGGTAATAGGTAGAAGCAGTTCAGGATACCCTGACCTAGAGGATGCACCCACTCACCTACAGCAGCACTCTCTCATGGGCAATTTAACTATGCCTTCAATAGTCCATCCCAAGGCTATCCAAGGGTGTCCAGAGTCTAAACTGTGAATCCCAGGATAATGGGTCCTCTCCACACTTTGTTCCCTAGAAAGTGTGTCTTACAATCTCTTACGTGATGGAACATAGGATCCCATTTCCAGTGGATCCAGTGTAAGCCTTCAAATAATGATGCTGGCTGATGTTCTCAAGGCAAGAAAGGCAAATCCATGAACCCATTCCCAGAATCTGCATCCGTTTCTGCTGGACAAATCATTGGTTCCTAGTAGAAGAAATATAACATAGTCAACTTCTCATCAAATCATTTACTGGTCTTCAAATGGTGCCATATTAGCAATTCAGCCAAGGATTCCACATACAAGTAGTACCAAATGTGTTCTTTCAATTATACATTTAGGGGCCAGAAAAAAATGACCACCAAAGTGTCCACAAGCCCCAATTTACCCACCATGTCAAGGATTCCACTCATTTACTACCTGGCCAAAATGTGCCTCCTTTGTAATAGGATAGTAGCAAGGAAGCTCATGGTTCTCAAGTATCAGTGTTAACCAGCTGCCTGTGTACAATTCTTCATACGTTTCAGTGCTCAGTGCACAGTAACTTGGTACTCACTCAGACAAACAGCAGTGGAGTGCTTTAAGAAAAACCAGGAGAGTCGTTGCTGTGTGCACCTGCTGAGGATGGAAAGCTTCTTCCTCCAGTGAACCAAACCTTTCCTTCAGACTCCAGATCTGGCTCAGGTATAGAAAATGGAAACAAGATGTGGCTTTCTGATAGGGAAGCCTCCCCCAGCTGTTGACCTTCCTTATTAGATTGAACAATGACTCCCTCATCCACCCAATCCATGTCCATCCTGAGCTTCAGAAAGTAATACTATTTGGAAAGTGGGTCTTTGTAAATACAATCAAGTTGCATTCAAAGTGAACCGGGACCTACTCCAATGACTGCTGTCCTCTTGCAGGGCAATTGCACACAGACACGTACAGGAGAACAGCATGATGAGAAGGAAGGCATGCAGAGAAAACACCACGTGAGAATAGAGGTGGGTAACTGAGTGACACCAAGGAGCATGAAAGACTCCTGGAAGCTGGGGGAGAGCCATGGAACAGGCATCAGAGTTGGACTTCAGGCCTCACCAAACAGTGACAATGCATTTCTGCTCTTTTAAGACTCCCAGTCTACAGTGCTTCATTATTGGAGTCCTTCAACAAATGCATCACCCCTCCTGGGTTTCTTTCCATAGAGAAAATTAAGTAGTGTCTTGTTACTGTCTATCTATTTCTTCCGTCTAAGCACCGTCAGGCTAACCACCCATAATGGTCGATGCTCTCGCCTCTCCCCTCCATTCTTGCACTCATAAGAACCATCAGGTACGCTTGGGCTCTGAAAGCCAAGTGCTGCCACCAGGCCTCCATAGATCACTGTCTAGGACTCTGATGTCAATGCACCTAGTTCTGTGGGAACTTCAGATGGGAGCCATCTCCTGATTCCACAGAGATGTCAGCATCTCTTCCACTGGTGGGCTCTACACGGCCTTGGTCAACAGTGTATCCGTGGAAGCTCCTGAAGGGGATAACAACAATAAAAAGCAAGTTCTCTGGCTTTTTACAACATCTCAACTCCAACCTGGAGACACATATGAGCTTTAAACCCTCTCTCCGACTCCCTGCCTTCTCACTCTGACCTCAATATCACTTAGTGTGGCTAATCACACTTTCCTCTTTCCAGTAGTCTAGAAGTGAGTTTGCACAACTTCCTGGACTCTCTGGAAGATGTGAAATTATACACAGCCCTGGCTCAGGAACCTCAGAAGCCAGGCCTGTGGTTCCTGCACATGATGATAAACAGTGGCACATCTTACAACTAATTTAGAGCAAAGTTCCTTTGTTCTTTCCATTACTCCATCATGTCCCAGGTGGTCTTACATTGAGACCTAATGCAAATGGTGGCCCAGAACCCGAGATGAGGCTTCTAATCAGTGGTGGGGGGAGGTAGGCCTATTAGAACCAAACAATTAACCCTTAGGGTACATGAAGAAGCTTGCACCTCCAGAGGGTACAGAATCACTCCAGGAACTTTGGAGTCATGTTTAGCTCTTGGAGCTGAAGTAGTTCTGGCTTGAATTTCTGATTTTAGTGTCCTAGTGAGTCTTAGAATAGAAGACACTTTCAAATTAACAGAGGATGCCAAGGGGGTTGGTTGTCTGAGAATTTGATGAATATGAAAAATTTTAGATCCCTCTCTAGATATTGTGATCCAACCAGAGTGAAGCAAATCCCAGGGTATTGTAGTTAGAGGAGGTCCATTGCAGTTCTGAGAAATGCTATTACAGGACAGGAAATGAATCAGGAAAAGACAAGATGCTCTGGAGCAGCAAGTGGCAGGTGTCTAGGCCAGAAAACAGAAGAGACTGTGTGGGCTTCTTCTCTGAGGGCTCAGCGCATCAAGGGCAGGAGACAAGAAGGCCTGTGTCTGTTGAATCCAAGCTCTGGAACATGCCCTGGAAAGGTGCCCTAATTGGGAGTTACAGTGAGAGAATATCTCAAGGTACTCAACCAATTAGTGTGTAGGCTGAGAAGGAAGGGAACAGCGCCAGCAGGGGGTTGAAAGACTTGGAGAAAATTGAGGCTCTGTGCAGCTAAAAGTTCCCTTGAGATGGAATTTCGGGTGTGGGGAAGTGGGATTAGCAGGTCTGCACTATGGAAGTCCACAGAGAATGGTTGTTCAGGAATGGGTGACTGAGCAAGACCAGGAACTGCAATGCTAGTGTGGTGGGCGGAAAAGCATCCGCTCACATGCCTGGTACCTGTGAATAGTACACCATGTGTCAACAAAAACAACTTGAGAGTGGAGATGAAGAGTTGCTCCTGGCTGGTAGAGGAGCCCTAAATGCTAGTGTGTGTATCTTCTTAGAGGGAGGCAGGAGCGGGGGATGCACACTCAGAAGAAAGGCCACGTGCCCACCAGAGTGCAATGATGCAGCCACAAGCAAGGTAGCTAAAGGATGTTGGCAGCCACCAGCAGCTAGGAGAGAAAGGAAACCAACTTCTTCCTGGAGTCCCTGGAGGGAGCACTACCCTGAGGAGGCTTTGAGTTTAGCTAACTGCTGTTGACTCCCAACTTTCTGGACTTCAAAACTGTGAGAGAAGCTTCTGTTGATATAAACGACTGTGCTTGTGATCGCTTATTAGACTAGCCTTGGGAACTAAGAGAGCTGCCTTACTGGGTGTGGAAAATGGATGTTGAAATACTCTCATGTAGAGCAGGCTGGTTAAGAAGGAGCGTGATAGCTCAGCTAACAGGCTCACAGGGAGGAACAGACAGGAAGGGGTGACTGAAAACAGCCAGAGCTGCATATGAAAGAAGAAGGGTCATTGTCTAGAAATGACCAAGACTGCTCAAAGTGAGTGTCAACTCTCCTGGCTTCGGGAGTATATAGAAAGATCCCTGTCCCCTAAGGTCACAGCTAGACACTTGAGTTGATCTTTAAGTGTCAGGAATGAGCTAGTGTAGAAATACATTTCCTGGCATTCTTCCACTTCAATTCTTTAAGCTATTATTACAATTTTAATTCAACCTCAGATTTAAGATGTAGAAATGCTGTATTTTGAATTGGGCCTGATTGAATCCTTCAATTCAAAACACATTTTACCTGGATTTGGGGTCGGGAAGAGGTTTGAATTGTTCCCCACCTCCTCCACAACTCCCTGTGATTTGTGCCAGGCAATGCAGGACACGTCACATCACTAATATACTTCTGATTGCATATATATTCATATAAATGGGTGCTCTAGCCCAGTCGACAACAGGAATATACCTGGAAGTCATTCTGTCACCAGAACACTTGAAAATGAACTATATGCAGAAGTGACAATAAGCCATGCCCATCCATCCCTATCTGCTTCAATAAATATATCCCCCAACTCCACGTCTCCTTGCCAGAATCTAACAGCCATTGCCACACCACCCTATTCAAGAACAGGTGTGATTAAAATTTTTAAAAAAAAGAAAGTGAGAGTGGAAAAATAATGCCACATCCCTTAGCAAGTAAAAAAAAAAACTGCTGTCGGGGGCTGGGGAGACAGCTCAGCAGTTAAGAACACTGGCTGCTCTTCCAGAGGATCCAGGTGCAATTCTCAGCACTCAGGTGGTAGCTTATAACAGTCTGTGACTCCAGGTCCAGGGGATCTGGTACCCTCTCCTGGCCTCTGTGGGCACTGCATGAACACAGAGCACTGACAGAAATTCAGACAAACACTAATACACATAAAACAATACCTTTAAAATCAAATCAAAACTGCAAACATGTCATAACATTGCTGAATTTTACTTGGCTTCCCAGTAAATATGCCTCAAATGTGCTCAAAGGTGGCTCCTTCTTGACAAGAGTCATTTGCAGAAATCTACATCATTGGGCTCCAAGGTCTGACCTACTTTAACAGCCACCGAAACATTTCTGCTTAGTCAAGTCCATCTCAACAAATTCCATGGGACTTTCACCCTCATTTGCTGTCCTCAAACTTGACAGTGTTGAATATACTGATGTGAGTGGGTCCTTGAAGTGCAGCCTACAGATGTCTGTGATTGTCAAGGTCTTGTCACCATGATGGCACTGGTAATGTAATCTGATGTGCATTGTCCTCCCGAGTTCATTTTGCATTGTTATTTGAAGTTGGTTGTGTCATAAAAAAAATAGAAAATGAGTGAGCACCAGCTTTTACTTTGCATGGAGTTCTCCAAATGGTCGAAGACTGTCAATAGAGATGAAATGCCATTGTACAAGAATGAAGCCTGTGCAAGCCAGAGGTGGTGCAGACAATAGGAACAGATCAGAAAGACTTTCAAATCACCTAACTCTGTCAGCTTTGTTTTTCTGTTCTATCCAGGGAGAGCCAACACACGCCTATGAAGTGGTCCTCTAGTGCTAAGAGAGCAGAAGGCTGCTTTGTGGTGCAGGTCCATGTTGGAGTGAGCTGGGTAGCATCCATATCATGGAGGATGGAGATGTGTTTCGGTTATTTGTATGCCCCCATCTTCTGCCTCACAGTAAATTAAAATACTCTGGTTCTAAGTAAGGAAAATGGTAAAATTGTAGCATGTGACCTTCCTTAAAGCAACTCAACCAATCCCAGGACCTTACCCTGGAGACTAGAAGTATCAATCATCACTATCCTCCATCGATCACTATGATGTGCCCAGAACTGTGGGCAAACCACAGAATCGGAAAGGAGAGATTTCTTGTGCTAGCATTCCCTAAGACCTGTCCTTGGCCAGAGGTCTGACCGGCTGCTTTTAGACAACACCCCTAAAAAAGCAGACTCCTATTCCTGCTCTGAGACTAAGAAATACAATCAATCCAGTTAGCAGTTGGTGCAGTAATTAATCTCCCAGAGACTAAAAGACACAGCATTAAATCTGTGTTCAGGTTACAGAGCAAGTCATGTGGAAAAGCTCAATGTCCCTACCTTTACACTTACTTTTGAGCTGTCCTGATACAGCAAAAGATTTAATTCATTTTGATCTTTTATTAGCTAAAGAGGAAAAAGGAAGACAAAACAGGACTATGAAGCCCCAATCCAATTCCACCATCCTGGTTATCTGTGTCCTCTGAGAGCATTAGAAGGACTGTCTCTGTGGAATGGAAGCCCACTTAAAGTGTTACTAGAAACTGCAAGTCTGAGAAAGCAAGCCTAGGTTGGAGCTTTGGAGACTGACTCACTAATACCCATTCTTATTCATCAGAGATGGTCCTTGTGGTGGTTTAAAATAAAATGGCCCCCAAAGGGAGTGACACTATTAGGAGATGTAGCTTTGTTGGACTGAGTGTGGCCTTGTTGGAAGAAGTATGTCACTGTAGAGGCAGGCTCTGAGGTCTCATATATGCTCAAGCTATACCCAGTGTCTCAGTTCACTTCCTGTTGCCTATGGATAAGATGTAGAACTCTCAGCTACTTCTCCAGCACCATGTCTGCCTGCATGCCACCATACCGCACCATGATGGTAATAGACTGAACCTCTGAAAATGTAAACCACCCCAATTAAATGTTTTTCTTTATAAGAGTTTCTGTGGTCATGGTGTCTCTTCACAGCAATAGAAACCCCAACTAAGATAGTCATGTCTGTAAAAAGAGAGATGATTCATTTGACTTGTGACCCAGGAAAAGGACCCACTCTCACTGGGCATTTGACATACATCTGCCACTTCTCATAAGGAAGTTGTCATGCCCACCATTTTATGTATAGGAAAACTGAGACCTAGAAATTTTAAGTACTATGCCCAAAGTCCTAAGGCTGGTAAATGATGAAACCAGAATTCAAATCTAGCTCTACCTGCCTGCAGTGCCCTAAATAAACTGGCGTCTTCCTAAACAGCCCCCCAGCATCCCCATCAGTCCAACTCAGCCTAAAGCACGTATCTCACCCTCTATATCTGGTCTTGAGCTTTCTTTCTTCTCATGAATAAAGCCCTTTGCCCCACAAGCAAGGTAAGATTTTAATCTTCATCATCCAGATAGACTATCTTTCATTTAATAAAGAAACAAGTGTCTATTTTTAATTTTTATCAATTTGAGAATTTCATATATGTATCCAATGAAATATGATCTTATCTAACTCCCTTCCCCCTCCAGATAGCCTGTATTTCCCTCATCACATCCCCATTCCCAACTTCATGTCTACTTTTTAATCTGTTGATGGTTTTGATATCGCACTAAATGCAGTTGGTGCTGCCTGTTTGCACACAAGTATGGGACCATCCACTGGGGCAGGAGAAACCTCCCTCAATAAAGAATGATTCCCTCCCAGCAGCTATCAACCACCAATCAATCTTCAGAAAGGCATGAGGCCTGAAGGTCACCGCCCCCAACTGTGCTAGGCTGTTGGCTGGTTTGCTCTGTGCAGAAAACCCCAGCCGCAGGGCGACGCCTGAGTGCAACAGGCAGGTCATGACAGAAGTTGGACTTTCACAGCCTTGCTTCCCCATCCTTCAGCTCTTCCATTCTTTCCACCTCCTCTTCCACAATGTTCCCTGAGCCTTGGGAGGAGGGCTGAATACAGATGCCTCACTTAGGGCTGAGTGTTGTGGCTCTTACTCCCAGCACTCTGACCAGTTCTGCATCTCTCCATTGATTAGTGCCCATCACAGAAAGAAACTTCTCTGAGCAAGGTTGAGAGCAGCCAAGGTCTACAGACATACATAGATATGTACAGAAGGCAATATGACAGAATAAACATTTTGAAAAAATAATAGTAATGGGTTGTATCTAGCCTCAGGTCTATGACCTCCCTAGCCAAGCTTTTGACCAAAAGTGTCAGACATGAAATTCCCTCCCATGGAGCAGGACTCAAATCCAATGCTAACAGTTAAACCACTATTACACCAGTGGACACATCTTGCGTGACAAGTTGGAACTGTGGTGTGCAGGGTCTATCACTGGGTAAGATCATTATTTCCCCTCACCCAGTAACTTACGCAGTACCTTCTGACACTATAAAAGTGACCCAGCAGGGAGGAAGTGTCCTTGTTGGCTTGAGACTGCTTTTACCATGTCATGCAATGAAAATGTATAATGCCTTCAGCAATAAGGTCTTACCACGTAGGTAGGATGAGTAACCACAGACAATGGCAATTGCCTGTGTAGTTTTGGAGCTCTCTGGGGTCTCCCCGACCAACAATTCATAGAGAGGTATCCTGTCCCTTGTACTACTACACTTTTTTAATAAGCCATGTCTTCTTGGAGAGATAGTGTCCACCCATGCAATTTTCCCCTTTGAGTTCTTTTTTTTTTAAGTTATATTTTGAGATTAGCTTGCTAACTAGTGGGTTTCCATAAGGCTTTTGTGCTCATCCTTAATTTTGGTTAGCCCACCCATTTTTCCCTCCTCTTTCCCATCCTCCCACTCCCATCTCCACTTAATCCTTTAACAACCGCCCCCCCCACAATATTTTCCCATCTCTTTTCATTTCACATGTGTTCTACCATACCTACAATTATTATTTTTTTAAGTTGGGTTGTGAGACAGTTGGCTTCCATATGGTTTTTCATACCCACTTTCTTTGGCTAGTCCTCCCCTTTGCTTGCTGTGGGATGTCCTTCTGTATTCTGTGAATATGTGTGGCTCCCACTGGATGATAAATAAAGCTGTTTTGGCCTATGGCAAGAAAACTTACAGCCAGGTGGGATTTCAAAGATACAGAGAGAAGAAGGGTGGAGCTGCGAGAGATGCCAGCCCACCACCCAAGGAGCAACAAGATGCCAGCAGACTGGTAATGCCATGGCCACATGGTAACATGTAGATTAATAGGAATTGGTTAATTTAAGATGAAATAGCTAGCTAACAAGAAGCTGAAGCCATAGGCCATACAGTTTGTAATTAATATTAATCCTCTGAGTGATAATTTTATAAGCGGCTGTGGGACCACAGGTGGAAGAGATTCATCCAGACTGCTGGGCAAGGCAGGACTGGAGAAATTTCTGTCTACATTTGCCTTTGAACTCCTCTCATATTCCCACACCCTTCACTGCTTAATTAAGTTTTTAACCCCTAGGACTTTGCTCTCTACTTTTGATTTTCTTGTGATATATTTTCCCTCCCTTAACATGTTCTACCACCCAAAGGTCCCTTTCTCATTCCACTTGTGTACCACCAGGTTAAGCACACAAAACAAATCATTTACATCTAAGCTATGCATATGAGAACGATCACACAGCATTTGTCTTCCTGGGCCCTGGTTACCTCACTCAGTATTATTTTTTCCAGTTCCATAAATTTACTTGCAAACTTTATGATTTCATTTTTCTACACAACTGGGTAACACTCCATTGTGTGTATGTAACGTATGTTTCTAACCATGCATCTCCTGGTGAACATCTAGATTGGTTTTATTTCGTAAATATTGTAAGTAGAACAGCAGTGAACGTGGATGTGCAAGTGTCTCTGTAGCAAGACTGAAAGTCCACCGCCGGGACATATGGCAGTTCTAGTTCTAACTTTTTGAGAACTCTCAAGACTGATTTCCAAAGTGTTTGTCTTAGTTGGGGTTTCTATGGCTGTGAAGAGACACAGACCACAGCAGCTCTTATAAAGGAAATCATTTCACTGAGATGGAGGCTGAGAATATGGTGGTGTGCAGGCAGACATGGTGCTTAAGAATTCTACATCTTGATGTGGAGGCAATAGGAACTGAGACACTAAGTGTGGGTGGCTTGAGCATATATGAGACCTCAAAGCCAACCTCAACTGTGACGCACTTCCTCCAACAAGGCCACACCCACTCCAACAAGGCCACGCCTCCTCATAGTGCCATTCTCTTAGGGGGTCGTTTTCCTCCAAACCACCACAGTAGCTGCATTAGTTTACAACAGTGTATAAGATTCCCCTTTCATAGAACCGCCCCAGCATCTGTTGTCATTTGTGTGCCTGATGATGGCCATTCTGAGTGGGGTGGGACAGAATCTTAGAGTACCTTTAATTTGCATTTCCCTGATGGCTAAGGACGTTGAACACTGTTTTGAAGGGTTTCCTAGCCATTTGCATTCCTTCTACAATTTTCCTGTTCAGTTCCATAGCCCTTTAAAACATTGATTGTTTTCTTTTCATCTTTTGTTTTTGTTTTTGTTTTGTTTTATTTTGTTTTGAGACAGGGTTCCTCTGTGTAATAGACCTGGCTGTCCTGGAACTTGCTTTGTAGACCAGGCTGGCCTCAAACTCACTGAGATCCACCTGCCTCTGCCTCCCAAGTGCTGAGATTAAAGGTGTGCACCACTACTACCTGGCTGTTTTATTTTCTTAACATTTAGATGTTTTAGTTCTCTATTTAATCTAGACACAAGCCCTCTGTCAGATAGGTAGGCAGCAAGGCTTTGCTCTCATTCTGTGGGCTATTCACTCACTTCACAGTTTCCTTTGCTTTATAGAGTTCTTATTTTCCTAAGATCCCATTGTGGATTGTGGGTCTTCCTGCCCTGCTGGTTTCTGACTCAGAAGTCCTTTCCTGTATCTGTAAGTTGAAGCATGCTCCCTACTTTTTCCTTTAGCAATTCCAGGATATTTGGTCTTATATTGAAGTCCTGGACCCATTTGGAGTTTAGTTTTGTGCTCTGTGAGCAACAAGACTGCAGTGCTGTTTCATGAAGACGTTCTGCTGCTGCTGCTTCTGCTGCTGCTGCTGCTGCTGCTGCTGCTGCTGCTGCTGCTGCTGTTTGGTTCTTAGAGACAGGGCTTCTCTGTGTAGTCCTGGCTATCCTGAAACTTTCTCTGTAGACCAGGCTGGCCTTGAACTCACAGAGACCCACCTGCCTCTGCCTTCTGAGTGCTGGCATTAAAGGTGTGCACCGCCACCACCCAGCTGAAGATGCTTTTTACAAGTGTTTATTTTGAGCATCTTTGTCAAAAACCAGATAAATGTAGTTGCATGGGCTTATATCGGGTCCTCAAGTCTATTCCATTGATCTGCACCTCTTTTGGTGCCAGTATCATGCTGGTTTCATTACTATTCCTCTGTGGTATAATTTGAAATCAAGTATGGTGATTCCCTCCCACAGTATTGCTTTCCTTCAAGATTGCTTTGTCTATCTTTGGTCTTTGATGCTTCCATAAAATTTTTACCTTTTTTTCTGTTTGTTAAGAATTATATTGGAATTCAGATTGAGATAGCATTGAACCTGCAGTTTGGTTTGGTAGGACGGTCATTTTCACAAAATGAACCCTCCCAATGCATGAACATGTCTCTCCATCTTCCAGTGTTTTCCCCAATTTCCTTCTATGGTGTCTTTCAAGGGTTTTTTATGGGGGCGGTTTCATTTCCTTGGTTGGGCTTATTCCCAGGAATTGGGACAGGGGTAGCTATTGTAAATGGGATTATTTCCCTGACTACATTTTAGGTCTGTTTTTTATTAATACATGGAAAAGCCTTCTGATTTTCACATGTTAGTTTTTAATCTTCCACTTGCTGAAATCATCATCATCTCTAAGAGATTTTTTTGGTGGAGTTTTGGGGGTCTTTTATATAGAAAATGATAATACTGTCTACAAAAATGGATACTTTAATTTCTTATTCTCTTATTTGTATCCCTTTCACTTCTTGTCATATTGCTGACATTTTTCATCCTTCTCTTGTCATATTTATGGGATGATTTCAAGATTTCAAATGCTGTCTTGAATGGGAATGTAGTGGACACCCTTGCCTTATCCCTTTCTGACCTTAGTGGAAAACTGTTGCCTTTTTCTCTGTTTGGCATGATGTTGGCTGTATCTTTGTCCTTTCTGCCCTTTATCATGCTGTGGTGTGTTTCCTCCATTGCCAGCCTCTCCATACCTTCTACCATGAAGAAATGTTAGATTTTTTTCCAAAGGCTTTTTCTGTATACTTCACAATCCACACTCAATGTGCCCTTCTCCATAAGTAAATAAAGTAACAGATCTAACAGGTTTGAAAGAAAATGACCCCCAAAAGGAGTGGCACTATGAGGAGGTGAGGCTTTGTTGGAATGGGTGTGGCCTTGTTGGAGGAAGTGCGTCACTGTGGAGGTGGGTTTTGAGGTCTCATATAAGCTCAAGCCACATCCAGTATTCAGTTCACTTCTTGTGCCTGCAAAATATAGAACTCTCAGCTCCTGTCCAGCACCATGTCTGCCTGCATGCCACCATGTCCAGCCATGATGATAATGAACTAAACCTCTGAAACTGTAAGTTACTACCATTAAATGTTTTCTTTTATAAGAGTTGTTACGGTCATGGTGTCTCTTCACAGCAATAGAAGACCTGAGTAAGACACAAGACAAAAATGAAAGGCACTTAGAACAGTGACTTACAGATGTCAGTTTGTAAACTGATCCATCTTGCATTAGGATTGACTAGAGAAGAGACGGGGGGACAGGGTTTCTATGTATAACAACCCTAGATGTCCTGGAACTCACTTTGTAGACCAGGCTGGCCTCAAACTCACAGAGATCTACCTGCCTCCACCCCCCTAGTGCTGGGATTAAAAGCATGCACCACCACACCTGGCTAGAGATACATATTTTTAAAGCAACCTTATGGTCCTGATGCATCAGCACCAGGATAGAATCATTGTTATCAAAGATTATGACAAAGCATCCCTTGAGGGCAGAGTAGTAAAGTAGACAAGGACTGGGGATTTGAAATCACTCTTAATTTTGAACCAGTAACATGCTGCATGACTTTGGCAAACTTACTCCTTGACCATTAAAAGGACTTAATAGTGCCACAGTAATGAAATATGGACAAAATCATGATTCTGAAGTCCCTGGAATACGAAAAAGAGCTAAGTAAGCAGTAGGTATATAGCGATTGTGTGCGTGCATGTGTGTGCGTGTGGGGGGGGGGGGAGGGAGGGAGAGGGAGAGGGAGAAAGGGTGATTTATAACAGGATGGCAGCAGTAAAAATTTCAATATCCAGAAAAACAACATCATAGAGAGTATTACCTCCCAACCATGAATCTCTCCTCATGGATTAACCTATTTAGCTACTGCTACTACTACTGGAAATCTACAGCAGAGGGCAGTATTTGACGCAACAGCTATTTTTAATCTAACCATTTTGTTTTTCTCTTCCCTCCCAATAGTCCTGTAGCCTGGTCTGCGACTATGCTCATGAGACAGACCCAAATAAGCAGCCAGCACCCTCTGAGTGAAAAGCAGAGCCACCCTCCCAGTTGTTTATCTTCTGGAAAATAGCCTTCTTCAGCTTACCCGTGACCCTACACAGTTCTAAAACAAAACCCTGAAGATGCACTATCTCCTGCAGTAGCAAATACCCAGCCAAGATTTAATACTTTTGTGAAAATAATCAAATACCTCCGTCTTGCTTTCATCTTTAAGAAATGGTAACAGTCTAAGTATAGCAAAGAATTGTTTTAAATTAAACTTCCTTATGATTTACTATGAGAAAATGTTTGACTTGTGTACCTATTTTATATACCTAAATCCCCAGGGTCAAGTAAAAATCTCTCTTGGGAGAAGAGCAGTCCTGAGTGGGAAAGGTTTAAGAAGACGTGCTGCACAACAGGGCTCAGCCAGACACCGGCTATATAAATAAAGATTTATTGAAACACAGCAGTACCCAGTTACTTAAGGACTCTGCTACAGCTACTTTTGTTGTGCAGCAGCAGAGTTGAACAGTTGGAACAGACATTGCCTGGGGTCCACAAACCAGAAGGTTTATTGTTTGAACCCTCAAGGAAATGTGTGTCAGTCCCTACCTGGAACCAAACTGCCTAGCGATTTTGGCTTCTGCCTGTAAGAAGCTGTATGACCTTGAACAAATCATTTTGTTTCTGTGGACTGTAGATTGGAATAACCACAGAATCTCTGTTGTTGGGTTGCTGGTGAGGACTGTGGCCTCCCTCACAAGAGCAGCACTCACATCACCTGGGGAACTGATTTAGAGGTGACTTTTACTCCTCTTACATACCCACTGAAGGAGAACTTCTGGGCCAGGACTCCTGTCTGTGCAATACACTCCCAGGTGGTTCCGATGAGGGGAAAGCCCAAGAACTAAATGGCTAAGTGCCAAAAGTTCTGTTATTCTTGCCTGCAATTGGAATCTAATCTCTGCATCTGGAAGACTCATGCTAAAAATTATCCATATGACCTTGAGTTCTTCAGCAAGAACAATGCATTTGACTTCTTGAGCCCACCTAGTAACAGCAAGCACGCTTGAGATGGGGTACAGTAGATGGACCGTTACACAGGAGCAGAGGAAGAGGTAGGACACAAGATGGCCTCCTCTATGCATTTCTTCTTTTTCTCTCTGCTTCTGCCCCATGTTGGGGTTGTCTCTCCCTCCCTCCTCACTAATTCTTTCCCCCCCTAGAAAAAAACGGCTTCTCTTCTTCCAGCTGCTGAGGAAAGGAGAATGGACTAAACTCTGCATCACATCATGGAGATGGCTGTTTAATCTGAGATGAGTGTTACATTACTCATTGCTCTGAGCCCCTTTGATCCACCACCATTTGCTTCTTTTATCCTCACGGAGTACATGCATTAGCGCTCTGAATGCCTCCTGTCTTGTTGTCCTTCTGATGCTGTCAGAGATTATTTACTTGAGAAAGCAGATGGATATCTTGTTTAATGTCAAAATAATTACTATTTGGTTGGCCTGATAGTTTATTTACGCTTTCAATATTTTTATGTTTACATCAAAAGAACATGGCTAAGATGATATTTTGGTCTGTTAAAATAAACAGAATATGACAACCTTTTTTTAAACCTAATTTTTCTATTTGATGAATTGGTTTAGTAAAATGGTTAGAAGATAGCTCAACCAAGTGGGAATGGTCACTGGAATGGAAGTCTCCAGATGTATGCTTTCATTTGTATAAAAGCTGGAAAGAGAGTATAAACAATGCTGTAGATTGGGGGAGGGGACATGATGCAGAGCTAAACACAGATTTTAGCACAGTTTCAAATACCAACTTTGCTCTTCGTCTGATTTCCCTCTGAGCCTCAGTTTTCTACCAACAAAGCGAAGTGGATGACGTGAGTCTTTAAGGAGTTCATTTACACACATGTGCGGGCGTATGCAAATGTGCTCAGCATTGGCTATTAGATAAGGCCAAGTTTTAAAAGAGTTCTACAGTTACAAACAGGGAGAGGAAAAAGTATGATTTTGTGAGGAAATTGAAAGCTCAGAATGAGACTTCACAAACCACTGTCTCTCAGTTTCTACGGCCCAGTGGCCACCTTGTCTCCATTTCTGAAGCCATGGATATCCTTGTCACTCAGCTGAGTCTACCTAGAAAAGGTGTTTCAAGGTATGTTTGGGGTTCTCGGGATAGTTCACTCGGTAAAATGCTTGTGTTCCAAGCATAAGGAACTGAGTTTAATTCCCAGAACCCACAATAAGTAGATAGGTAGGTAGGTAGATGGATGGATGGATGGATGGATGGATGGATGGATGGATGGATGGATGGACTGATGGTTAGGTAGGTAGGTAGGTAGGTAGGTAGGTAGGTAGGACAGACAGACAGACAGACAGATAGATAGATAATGATGAAAGAGAGAGAGACAGAGACAGACAGACAGATAGACAGACATACAAATAACTCCCAAGCTTGGTAGCATAATTTGTAATTCAGTGCTGGGAAGAAGGAAGCAAGTTGTTGCCTGGGGATTGCTGGCCAAAGAGGCTAACCTGATTGGTGAGCTCCAGGCTGGTAAGAGACCCTTTCTCAAAGAAGGAAATCAACCTCTGGCCCCCACATGCATGCACACACACGTGTGTGTGCCCCCAGACACACACACACACACACACACACACACACACACACACACACACACACACACACGCCTCTGGAAAGTAAAGTTTACATGGAGATGATGTGCCCACTGTTTGTCTTTTCGGGGCTCTACTATAAAATGGCATTCAGGAGTCTCTCTAGCCACAAGCATTTGGTCATTTTCATTTAACAACATTTAACTCAGCTCTTGAGATCCCTATAGAAGCTCAAGAGAGGAAAAGCTGCTGAGAAAGAGCCTCAGGGATGAGACTGCTGCTCTCCACGGGCAGCTTGCCTGGTATTTTGACTTTACTCTTGTGTTACATTACTTCTTAGTCTCTGTATGGCTACAGCCTTCTAACAAAGTAAGCATATATTATTAGATGTGAATGCTAGAGACCAAATTGTTTTCGAGTTGCTTTTCAGCAACTTCACTTAGTTAGTTGGTGATATAAAAGTTTGGGCCACGCCCAGAGGTTCAATTTCTCAAGGTCAAATCCTTTCCTCAAGCTAACTATGGCTTGTGATAAGGGAAGCCAAATCTATAGCAACTTAGAACACAAGAGAAATAGACCAAAAGAAAATGTAATAAATATTACCATAGCAAGTGAGGATTTTTTTAATTCTCTGAATTCCTTATCCATATGCACTTTTTCACAGTGCTGACAACAGAGCTAGCAGGCTAGATTTTCCCTTGAGCAACTTTTGTTTTGAGCCAGAATCTCACTATGTAGACTGACCTGAAACTCACTATATGGGCCAAGCTGACCTTGAACTCACTGAGATCTACCCACCTCTGTCTCCTGAACACTGTGATTAAAGGCATGCACCACCACATCCACCTCAAATAACTTTTCTATAAAATCCTTTATAACAACTAACACCTGTAATTCTCCAGCCCTACCAAAACTTGGGCTTCTGGAAAAGCATTTTATTTTGTAATATATCCACTTGAGCACAGAATTGAAAGTCATTCCCTACTTACACAAACTCCTCTATGCCTGGAGAGAATGTCCCTTCTGCTAGTAGATCTAATTCCTTTAATTTCCTCTGTCTGCAAAGGTATCTGACATATCTCCAGCTAATCTTAACAGCTAATCTATGGAGCTACTGTTCACTCCTTCATCCACAACATTGGCAATTGCCTGATGTTTCCATAGGGTTCTCTTAGTTCCCAACTCAGCTTAGAAGGAGATCTCTCTGATGAACCAAAAACGGTTTTATAGAATTATCTATTCTTCCACTTATTCATGTTTCTCAAGAATAAAACACACAGAAAACCTGAAGCTGTGTTGCATAATGAAAGCCTAATCTGTTGCCCTGGTTTATGCCAAACATGTACTTACATCTTTGTAGTGAGCCCAGACTCTAAGAAATGTACCTCTAACCCAAGACCATAGGTCAATATCCGTGTTTTCTTTTATGTTAAAAAGTAAAAAAATAAATAAATAAATGAAGACCTTCAAGGACAACAGAAGGAAGAGGTGAGCTGCTACAAGGCTGCTGAACAGGAAGAGATGGGGGGAAAACACAGTGTCTGAAATGTTTGCACATCTTTGCAATCCCTCCAAGAAGAATTTGTGGAAATGTTGAAAAAATGCAAAAGGAAATTTGTGTCGAGCATAGGATTGATTCAAAGAAGACAAGGACCCAAGTTCTGAATTACAGAGAGCTTGTTTTCTGTTATCTGCCTCCTTAGCTTCATAAGCGTGCTGGTTCATGATAAATTATTATTATTGTGGAGCAGATGGATGAATCTCAATCATGATACTATAATGGAAGATTAAACATTTTCTTAACTTCTATTCATCAAATTAAGTCTTTCTACTCACAACAAAGGACGAGGCATCAATGTTATCATTAGGGATTTTAAAATACAGCTTTAGCGTGAAGCATAGAACATGATTAATGTAGTCACAGAAGTAAATACTAAACATTAGTGTAGGCTAGAATCACCTTTTCTGCTCCCCTGTTTTGAGGCTTCTTGGTCCTTGATAAATTGTCTCAATGAGAAATAACCATGGGCATCATTTGATCTTTTTTTTATTTCACCTTTTTTTTGGCTAGTTTTTCCATTTTTAGCTGTATCTTTACTTCCTAAAAGTGCAGGGGTTTTCCCCCTAAGGAAAGGAAGGAAAAGAGAAAAGGGAATATCTGTTCGACCTCCAACAAGATGACAGGTTTTTTACTCAGTTGGGTTTCATGTCACACTGAACAGATTTGGACAGAGTATAAAAAATCCTGTGACTCTCATTTCTCTTGTCTACCTTTCCCCTAACATGCAAGATTGTCTAGAACCACTCTAGTTCACAACCATACCTCATATTTATAGTATCTGGGATGATTTCTCAGTCTCTCTCCAGAATGCATTTTCAACACTTCTCATCATTACTGTCTTAAACCACTGAAAACAAGAGGAGAGAAAACTGTGCTATAGAATCAAGAGAACTACCCTCGGAGTCACTGCACACACTTGACCTTGAGATCCAAGGTCAAGCCCCTGATCTTCTACTTTATGGACCAGAGCACATCCTGTTTAGTCTCTTTTTAAATTCTTTCACTCATAGATTTATTACCCTCTCTGAGCAAACACACGTTAAACCTTTTGCATATAACATCTCAATTCACTTATTAGGAAACTCTCCTCTACTCCATAAGTCTCACACACTCTGTTGCTATTCTTGATAATTTATGAAAAATAGAATAGAGCAAACTGTGGAGACGTCAAGAAAAATTGCGGTATTTAACAGGCCTCACGAATTGTTCAATAAAATGTAAATAAATATTTGAAAACAGTGTTCAGTATGGTAGCTCACACCTATAATATCAACACTTAAGAAACAGAGCAGTGGGTCTCTACGAGTTTGAAACCTGCTTGCTCTGCATAGCAAGTTTCAAGCTAGTGGGGCCAAGTTCAGGCTATGTATGTAGCTAGACCAGGTCTCAAAAGAGAGAGAAAGAAGGAAAGAGAGAGAGAGGGGGGGGAGGGAGGGAGGGAGGGAGGGAGGGAGGAAGGAAGGAAGGAAGGAAGGAAGGAAGGAAGGAGAGAAGAGGGAGGGGAGGGAGAAGAAGGGAGAGAGGAAGAGAGGAGAAACAGAGTGCTGAAAAGGAAGCTCAGTGGTTAGGAGCACTTTCTCCTCTTGCAGAAGACCCAGGTTAGATACCCAGTACCCACATAGGGTAGCTCACAACTGCCTGTGTCTCCAGCTCTCCAGGGGATCTAATGCCTTCTTCTGACCTCTACAGGTATCCACATACATGTGGCATACATTCACATAAGCCCACACATAGACACTTTAAAAATAGACTCAAAACTTTTTTTTAAGTCTATGTTGTTTTTTATATTATTTAATACAAATAGGTGTGCTATGCTGAGGGAATCATGAGCTAGCCAACACAGAGGTCACTGTACTCCAATGAACTGAAAGTCCTGCTCAGTGTCTCACTCAAACCAAGCTTGGAACATGTCCACCATTCACAGTATGATGCCAAACCTCCATCGTGGGGTTCTCATCATTCAGTTAGCATCTAAGGTAACATACTCAGTGGTGCCATATAAGAAATATCAAATTTGGGTTGTGGATTTAGCTCAGTGGTAGAGCACTTGCCTAGCAAGCGCAAGGCCCTGTGTTCGATCCACAGCTAAAAAAGAAAGAAAGAAAGAAAGAAAGAAAGAAAGAAAGAAAGGAAGGAAGGAAGGAAGGAAGGAAGGAAGGAAGGAAGGAAGGAAGGAAGGAAGGAAGGAAGAAAGAAATATCAAATTTATCCAACACACAGCTGTCTAACCAGCCTGGGGAGCCTCCAGACCACCTCTCTGAGACCTCCTGGGTTCTATTGATGCCCTTCTGTACACAGAATAGCCAGCTCACTTTTGCCTCCAAAATGCAGCATTTCTTTACCCACTAAACTACATTGTACAACTCTGGGACACACCATTTCTGGGGAGCCTGTGAGCATATATTAAACAATATTGTCCAGTCACTCGGGAGCAATGCCCTCCATCTTTTTTTTAAGTGTTAAGAGTAAGTATCACTAATCTAAGCAGTGCTTTGAGTGTCAGCAAGTTTATGTCTCCTTTCAAGAAAATTCCACTGAACATAGTAGCACAAATGTCATGGTAGTAGCCAACCACTTATTGATTGGATATAAGGCACTGAGTTCAGTGAGATGGAATGTACACTTGACTGACACAGGGGCCATGGACCTGAGACAAGATAGGCCATAGGCCTATGGGAAAACCTACTCTCATTATTCTGCTAAAGAAACAGCAATTACTTCTAATAACATATTGCTATACTCATAGATCAGTGCCTCATTTATCCTACATCAGAGAACCTTCTTCTGGCAGCAGATGGGAATCAACACAGTGACACACAACTGGACAATGTGCAGAAACTGAGAGACTTTGGAACACTCAGTTCTACCTGGGATGTCTTCACCAAACCCCTCCTTTCAAGGCTCTGGGATGTTTGTAGAAAAGGGTATAAGAGCCAGACTCTAAGGAAATAAGACCCTCCAGACCCAACAGGATTGGTGCATTACAAACTCACAGACACAGCATGCACAAAGCCTACGAAGGTTCAAGCCAGATGGGGTCCCAGCACTGAGAGGGGAAGAGGACATGGGATCCTACTCCTAACAAGAAACTGTTGATACCCATTGGCAAAGAGAAAATCCGTTTTCCCCAATGGAGTGTCACTAAGTATATCAACCACACTGAGAACCAGGCCCCAGGCCTACCTTGGTTATTTTCCATCTGCTTCTGACCCAAATGCACTGTCTTCCCTTTTCCCATCTTGTCACTTGAGGAGGTGCCTTCTGTAGAATGCTGAACTTTGGTTCTCTTGCTAGCTGCCTGCTGGCTGGGTCTGACCCATTTGTGGTTCCCACAAAGATCCCCTAGTAATTCTCCATATCTTCCTTACTCCAGAGGTACTTCTGCTGACAGTGGCTGTCTCTCCATGTCACATCTCCTGACCAGCGGTTCCTCCCGTATGACGTTTCAATGGCCCTTGTAATACTGTGTCTCCTCCTGTGAGAACAAGACGACACAGTCTCCTGCTGTTGCTAGGGAATGGGTAGCTCCACATCTTCAGTGGCTTCCCCAATCCCTATCCTCTGTTCTATAAGTAGTCTTTTCATTTAAAAAACTTTTTGAATCATCTGAAAGAATTCTGCTTCCTACTGTGCCCTCCAGCACCACTTCAGGACCTTCTTCTCTTCTCTGATGTATCTCGCCACACCCAGAAACTTTGACAACCCAGAAAGCCCCCAAATCTTTCTGATCCTAGCTCCCCATCCCCTGCCTATTCCCACTCTGCCGTAATGAATGCCTTCTACCTAGGATCTTGTATTATGCAAAATCAAGTCAAAATTAGTTGATAAGTTTTTGTCAAGATTTATTCTTCATGCCAGATGGTGGTGTTGCACGCCTTTAATCCCAGCACTCAGGAGGCAGAGGCAGGCAGATCTCCATGAGTTCAAGGCCAGCCTGGTCTACAGAGTTCCAGGAATGCCAAAGCTACACAGAGAAACTCTGTCTTGAAGAAAGAAAGAAAGAAAGAAAGAAAGAAAGAAAGAAAGAAAGAAAGAAAGAAAGGAAGGAAGGAAGGAAGGAAGGAAGGAAGGAAGGAAGGAAGAGAGAGAGATGGAGGGAGGGAGGGAGGGAGGGAAAGAGGAAGGAAGAAAGAAAGAAAGAAAGAAAGAAAGAAAGAAAGAAAGAAAGAAAGGAAGGAAGGAAGGAAGGAAGGAAGGAAGGAAGGAAGGAAGGAAGGGAAAAGATTTATTCTTCATAAGGGAAGCTATATGGCATAATAATGCAAGCTTCTGACATTACAAAAAGCATTTCAACTAAAAAATAAAGACTGTATTTTGGGTAGACAGGCTTGTAGAGCACAGAGCCAATAAAGAGGAATGTCAGATAGTCTGGAGGTCTGGTCTTGAATACATGATGAAATTTGACTCTGTTAGAAAAACAGAGAGCAAGCTCTCTCAAGACAGACACTTGACCTTGTTCTTGGTTCTATCCACAGCACCTCACACACACAATAGGAATTCTATAAATGTGTAAGGAAGGAAGTGAAGGAGTCATCATGGCTGTTAGTCCTTGGTCCTTTGTTTCTCTGCCTTCTCACCACACTACATGTGGTTTTTGTGACATATAGTGTTTTTATTGTCAGTCAACACAAAACCCACACATTTGGCTCTTGGAATTGTGGTTGTGACCCGGGTGAGCATTTTGTGAGCTTTATAGATCCCACTGGGTCTTAGCACCCTCAGTGACAGACTGCCAGAGCCAGAGACTGTCAACATCTATGACTAAAACAATATTCAAAAGGCTTTCACTCCATTATTTATTTAGTGGGTGTTCTTGCTTTGTTTGGTTCTATCTAGTTGACTGTTACGATAAAGTATGTGTTTGGTTTTGGCATGACTACAGCATTTTGAGACAGCATATGTTCCTTAGACATTTCTAACTCTTGTTGACATTAAACACTTTATAGGAGTTGCCTGAGGCATCCTGCCCAAGTACAAGTTTATCTTCAGAAAAGTTTACTAAAACTTGCATAAGATACATGGGAAAGTACCTGCATTTAAATCAGATTTTTAGAAAGTAGACATAAAGATGCCTTACTGGCAGAATAATATCATGGACCAGGAAGAACAATCATGAAAAATCAAGAGGCAAAGTTTGTTACACAACCATTGTACAAACACTGCTGACTCAAGGCAAAAACATCTCTAATCTGAGCTTTGCAGGCTGAACTGTAATCTCTGAAGAGACATATCAAACTTGAGAAATTATGGAGACCTAGAATAGGATAGCTCTATTATATTACCAATTCCATCAAATGTAAGAAAAATCCTCCAGCATCTTTACCTTAAAGCCAATAATCCATTCTTTAACAGTGGAAATATTGACATGAAATTCAGTTACTGGTACAGATTGGATGAAGAAAGTCTTATCTCAGAAGACACATAGTGGAACTAAAAGAAAAAAGGTCAGATCACCATAATTACTTTTTGAGCCAGAAATAATTTGTCATGACAAACTGACCTAATGCACTGCACATGGATAGCTGTGACTTTACCTTAACCTTTCAAGCAATGCCCATTAAGGTAGACAACAAACATAAATGTAATCTCAGCTAAAGACAGCTCTTGGCATCCTAATTTAAGGATTTATCTCAGGAGCTATTGCAAATTGTGGCCAGATTAAATTGAGCATAAGATTATAAATTGAAGAAAATATCATTCTTTTACTACAGATCTGACAGTATTTTTAGGAGAGGGAGTTATCTTTGTTGGGAAATATTCTACCTTAGGTTAGATGCAGAAGCAACAGACTCACTAAGTATTCTGTTTTCTCTGTTTCCTGAATCATTAAAGTTAATGAAGCCACGTTAGGCATCTTCTGGCCATTCCGCTATGATAAATGATGTCATATGTTAGTTCGAGAAAGACACATAAGGAACTACCTGATGTGTTGAAATGGTACAGACTCTATCAGCATGGGTCCTTGAGTCACATGGTAACTCATACTGAACATTTAGCAAGAGTAAGAAAGAAATATTAGTCTCTAGAACTTTGTAATTGATTTGTCATGGATGCATCGTCTTAGCTATTCTGACACATACAAACTAAAGTACTACATGCTGAAAAGCCTGAGTATTCACAGAATTGATGTGCATGAAGAATTTGGTCCTTGTTCTGAGAAAGGGAAAGAAAGATGAGGAGTAATATCGGCAGAAAACAGAAGTCACAGATGGAATCCCTACAGGTCTTACAAAGTGCTCTCCCTGTCTGCTCAAAATTTCATAAAATCAATGTAAATAGATTATAGTGAAGCAGCTGGACTCTGCACTAGGATACAACACCATACACTTGTTCTCAGGAGCAGTCTGTACTGGGAAGACGCACAACCCTCGGGCAAGTCTATGAGACCGTCAGCCCGTGCACTGGGGGACGGGAAGGTCTTCTGTGCTCATCTCAGGCTCAAAGCAGCTCAAGCTTTCTTAATGTGTCTGGGTCATTAGAACACTCTTTGAATTGTGGGAAAATCTTTTTCCATGTCAAATAATTTACTTTCCCTTGATTCTATAAAAGTAAAACCCACCAAACCAATGACAGTATCCTAAAGCCTCGGGTTCTCAGAATTAGAAGGAGGAAGAAAGTCACCTCTGTTACCCTCCACACCCCTTTCTAGCAATTCCATAAGATGGTTTCTGATCTCTGCTAGGACATGTCTAGTGGCAAAGAATTCACTCTTGAACAAAGCAGCATGCTTCCTTCCCTAGCTGGCTTTAGCAATCTAAAGGTCTCCCTGACTGTGAGCTGAAGTCTTTCATGCAATAACTCTGAGCCTTAGTCCCTCTCCAGATATTTGAAAGTGGAAGCAATCATGTCCTCCTCCTCCTCCTTCTCCTCCTCCAGCAGGTTATTTTTGGAACAGCCATACCCATATCCTCCTCACCAAGCCCGGGTAGGGTCTGTCCCCTTTTCCTCTACTAATTACTCTGCCCTTCATAAATAGATGAGATGGCAGAGAGGAGGGATAAAAGGGAATGCAGATCATGTTAATATCGTGTTAATATCAACTGAAGACCTAATTAAGCAAGATTTCTTGTCTGCTCATTACCTCCTCATGAATCTCACCTCCAGGGACCCATTAAGTGGGTAAGAGCCAGGGCTGCCTTTTGAATAGATCAAGTAAGGGCCGCCCTCATGTTCTAACAGATGAGTATCCAGGCAGGGCTTCTGCCTTAAAGCCTAAGCCCAACACAGAACATTACCCACTGCATTCTCTTTGGACAATGGAGGTTTGCCTGATGCATCATCTCAGGAATGATTATGAAACAGCATTCTCTAGCTGCGGCTTACTTGCCAAGAGAAAACCATCTATTCTCATTTGCTAACATCACCCCAAAGAGCTCAAAAACCAATGCTGGCATCCCCAGCCCTATATATTTAGATGATACTGAAATGAGAAACTATTTTTTAACTCTTACATCTTACTGAGATTACACATTCTTTTGATTTTGATTCCAAACCCTGATTGAGATGGAAGAAATCTAAGAAACAGACTTCCAGCTTCATCTTCCCCTACCACCTCTAAGAATATCTTTGGATCAGACTTAGGTCCTCCTTCTTCCTCATGCAGGTAAACTCTTAAGGTTTAGCCCACCAGACCTCTAGAGGTGATCTCACAAATATGAATGTGTGATACATACAGCTGAGTCTCAAGCTAAAAGCCAGATTGCATATTTCTAGTTCTTTTTTTGAAACAATATTTTTTATTAGATTCTATGAGTTGGGGTTGGAGAGATAGCTAAGTGATTAAGACTACAGGCTGTTCTTCCAGAGGTTGCGGCTTTGATCCCTAGCATGACAGCTCACAACCACCAGAAACTCCAGTTCCAGGGGATTTGATGCCCTCTTCTGGCCTCCCTGGGCACCAGGCAGGCACATAGTTCACAAACACCCATACACATAAATAGTAAGAAGAATTTTTAATTTGGAGGGGTGGGATTTCATGCAATGGATTTTGAACATACACTCACCCCCAATATTTCTGATTCTTAAAGGTGTTTAAAGCTTGTCATGGTGATATGTGTCTGTAATTCCAATACTTGGGAGGTGGAAGCCAGGGGACCAAGAGTTCAAGGTCAGCCTTAACTATACAGTAAGTAGAAGCCACCCTGCATACATAAAACCCTGTGTCAAAAGTAAATCAAGAAAAAAGAAACAAACAAACACATAGAGGGCTGGAGAGATGGCTCCGTGGTTAAGAACGCTGGTTACTCTTACAGAGAATCTGGATTTGACTATCACTACAGGCTGTGCTTCCAAAGGATGTAGGTTTGATTCCCAGCATGGCAGCTCACAACCATCTGTAACTACAGTCCCAAGGGGACTCCTATGCCTTTCTTCAGGCACTGCATATACACAGTGCACAGATGTACATGCAGGCAAAATACCCACCTACATATAATAAAAATAGAATAAAGAGAACTCTCAACAACAAAGTAATGATATAATAATAATAATAATAATAATAATAATAATAATAATAATAAATTGCAGTTCCTAACTATTTAATGCTAGGCAACCTTTGTCTTAGTGGACTTCATGAAATATTTTTAGAAGAAAGACATTTAATTTGAAGAAGATTAAATAAACAAAATACAAAGCACAGAAAAAGTTCACAGTCGATGTGTTTTAGTGACAAAGCAGCTATTGTGCATAGCACGGAGGTAAATATCAACCAGTATATAAAATGGGGCAATGGGGTTAGGAATACATTTAAACAGCCTTAATGTAAAGCTCTGGCTTGCACCTAGTTACTTGAGCTTTGTAAGCTTTTATTTCCTCATCCCTGGAATTGAGACACCCAACCCTGTCCCCATATCTCCCAATGCCCTCCCTTTCTTAGTAAGGATCACATGACATAAAAAGACATGACTAGGACAGTGTTGGGACCAAATCCGGGGTGACCAGAGTTGGCTCTTCCCTTACTCTACCACTTCAGATTCCTTTCCTTCCTGGTCCAGGAGACAGACACACGTGGCTTGGCTGATGAGAGCAGGTAGATTGACCCACTGGGGGTACTGGACAATCTCCTGCAGGCATGCCAGGGGCTGGGCTTACCATGACAGAGTTCTTATTGTGCAGCTGTACCAACAGCCTGGGGTCCACATTCACATTTAGGGAAGAGAGATCCATGATTTTTCTTTCACACAAATAGCACAAATAAAAGGAAATCAAACACATACATAGAAGCTGGGAAGTTTATATACCTACATCTCTTTGCCTTTTAGCCAACGAAATGCAGTACCCTTTCCAAAGAGAAAGCAAAATGATAAAAAAAAAAAAATATCCAATAGTGGCGAGATGCAGCAGCCAGCTCAGAGTGGCCCAACATAATGCAAGCTGCAATGGGAAGTGCACAGTCTGTGCATACAGAAACTAGCCCATGGACAGGAGAGGGGAAAGCACGTCGATGTTATCTTTACTTTCCACTCCCCCAGCAAAAGGAAAGATGATATTAAACATAGAAGGCCAGAATGCCCTGCTGCCTACATATTGCCAGTAACAGCAAAGCCTTAACTCAGGGGGCAGGCTGCCATCTACTGGGCCACTGACATCCCTGGATGCTTTTGTTAGCCTTTTTGGAGGACTCTCCTTAAAATCCTGCTGTGTCTTCAAGCTGCTTTGTTTAGCCACAGCAACCCATAAGGAAAAGAGAAGCCAAGCTACAGCATGAATTAATCATATGATGCCCAGCAAAACATCTATGCTTTCAGCTTCAGAAACCTCACAAATTCAAAGGAGAAAGAAGCCATTCTCTAGGACTTTGCTCTGTTGTTGTTTTCTAAGGACAGAGTGCTTTAATAGTCAGTAAGTGCCACTAATTGCTCCCTGGACAGCCCTAATCTAGCCATTTCCTCTCTGCCTTTTACTCCATAAATCCTTAGACTGATATATTGGCCAGCACTCCTCAAGAGTACCCCTTGGATTCGATTGGTTTATATTCGATTGGCTACAGATAGTTGCCATGCACCCTACTCAAAGGCCTGTTTTTATTAAAGCTATTATGAGTGCATAAAAGCATTCTATATTTAGGCTTATGTTGATAACACCAAAATTAACCACAAACCTTCTTTCATTTTCTTTTCCTTTTTTTTTTTTTTGTTTTTGTTTTTGTTTTTCTTCAATACCTTAAACATACCATCTGTCCTTAATACCAATCTGCCATGTCTGACTCCAACTAGGTCCACACATTTGGAAGAATCACTGCACATTATGGCTCAGGTTTTTTGGGGTTTTTTTTGTTTTTGTTTTTGGTTTTTGTTTGTTTTTTTCCACTTATGAAGCAGAAAGAAAAGCCCTGTCACACAGAAAGGCCCTACTCTCTAAGTGCACAGCTCACAGCTCCTCGGTGATAATGCCGTTATTCAGAATCCTCCACCTCCATCTGTGAGGTGGAGACCTTCACCCTAAAGAAGAGAGTAGGTATTATTGTATGATTGACATTGAAATCGGTGCATAAAGCAAAACTCAGACTCAAAATTCCCAGTCTGGGGCAATGTTATCTTTGCTTCCTCCAGTTGCTAATGAAAGGAAATGCTCTCAGTAAGAACAAAGCTATCTGCAAATTCTGTGGGGAATACCCACTCTCTGTGAAATGTTAACTTGGAAAAACTGCCATCCTGCAAACACATAGAATTTTGAAATACACATACAATATTTGCCTATGTTGCCATAGACAGGCAAGTGTAGGTGAGTAGATGATGGATGAATTGATAGATAGATAGATAGATAGATAGATAGATAGATAGATAGATAGATAGATAGAAGACAGATATTTTTCTGCTTAAGAACACTGTCAGATAGCCACAAGACACATTGTGTTGGTTCTTTCCATTTCAGACTTTACCCTGCATGTTTGCAGATTGCTTAATTACTTCATTGGGCTTTGGAACTCATACATTACAGATACATGATCATCCAAGTCATTACCTGCACATTTTCCCCATTAAGAATAATTATGGCTTTTACCACCACTGCCCACATACTTATGTCCTGCAGGCCTGGGCACACTGAAGTAATCATCTACTGAAAATGATCTTGATGGGCAAGCATTGTATGCACAATCAGCAGTTTGCAGGGCAGGTGGGGAGATTTCCATCTTCTCCATTATTGGGTGGCTCAAAAATCACATCCCCATTATTTTATCACAGGGCCATGCAGGACCCTGAAGTAGTTTATCCTCCCCTGAAAAGCAAGTTAGTGCTAAGTGTGGAGACAAGACCCATGGGATCCTGGGTTGCTTCTGCCTCTCAGTGAATCACCTTTCCAAGCACGTACACATCTCCCATTTCCTGGCTCAATTTCATTGTCTACAAAATGGGATTTATAAGCTGCTTTAAAAACTCCGATCATCAAATGAGAGACGAAACAGTCTTATAGATGGCAGCATGGCTTTTTATACTGAGTGATTGTCCAGGTTCTGGGATCCCTGATCCTCTCCTTCATCAACTGCAAGCCTTATGGGCTATCACCTCTTAGAGCCTCAGTTTCCACATTGGGAAAGAGAGGCTGGCGGTAGCTCATGCTCCTTAGCCACTCACTGAGAAGACACTTAGAAGGCATCTTGCCAGCGCCTGGTGTAGGTAAGCATCCGGTCAGCATTGGCCATTGTTATTATCAAGAGTCCAGGAGCAGTTTTCAACAGGGCACAAGACTCCAAATTAAAAGCACCCACTGTCTGCCAGATAATATTCAAGGACACAGTGAAGGGCCATATGCCAGGTTAATCAATAGATCATGAGCAGTTCAATTTCAAAGGTAAGAAAGAAACCGGCTAGCAGATGATTAAAATAAAAGTTGGACGGTCCTGAGAAAAAGCTACTGAAATGACTGGTTGATGACCTGTGTCTGGCTGCTCCAAGGGTCACTCAGTTACTCAAGCTGGAGGGGGAAAAAAAAAATGTATTGTTTCATTTTTAATACAGATAAAATGTATTCATTATTAAATTGTTTACATTTTAAATAAGCAGCAAAGGGCTTCCAAAAGTTGTTAAAATTTCCCAATTCCACCTAGAAATAAGTATGAACATTTGTTGGAAATCACTTATTTCTCACCCAGGGACTCTCTATATAGAATATGTAAGGTATTTTTCTGCCTCTATTTTTCTATATTCAGCTCTTTCACATAGCTATATACAAGAAACATTTTTCTATGTAATTCAAAATTCTCAAATTCCTTAATGTCTAAATTAAGGTAATTTATTTATATTATTTTGTTTATATTGTTTTATTTACATATTTACAGACCTCTGTCGATGCTTATTTAGATTTGTTCTGAAATAGTTGTCATGAATATCCACATAGCTACCCCCCTGAAAACTTCTAGAACTGGGTTTGCTAAATCAATGCAATCACATTCCTCACCCCACCCCTATAAACAGTTGACTTTAAAATCCCTTTTATCCCTACTGGCTCGTGCATGTGGACCTATCCTCATCTCACCAGGGATGTGGAGTCCCCATTGGACTCGTGTGTCTGTCTTCAGGGACAGACTGTCTTCAAGGCAGACCCTGCTGGCTCTCTTCAGTGAAGCTGCAAGTAGCAAATGACCAAGGGCTCTGATCTCTACGTCTCCAGGGCCCAGCAGACTAAACATGTCATGTTTATAACCTCCTTGACTGAGCTTCCCACAGCTGAGGCCAGTGTGGGTTTGAGATGTCCTAGCCAATCGCTGAATATGATTATCTAAGTGCCCAGGTTTCTTGATTTTTCAAGACACACTTGGTGTGGCTGGTTTGAGCAGATGTGTGTTCAAAGCTGACTAGAAAAGCCAATGTTTTTCAAAAGTCATCTGAAGGTAAGTGCCTATGTATTCCATAGACGATCTCTAGGAGGATATATGCAAGCTGCAGAGGACACAGGCACACCTCTGCCAGGAGAGGGAAAGTGATAACAGAAGCCTGGCTCTTGTCCCCTTTCCCTGCACAATTGCAGTCTGTCACACGTGCAGTTTCAAGTCTTGCCTCATTCCAAGGGCAAGCTCTTAAACAAAAGAGATTGCCCCCCAAATCCACAATGCATGTAGCTGTTTTCTCGTGAGCAGCAACTGGAAAAGGAAAATAAGCAATAGCAAAGCAATCTAATGCTTTTACAAAAGAGTGACAGTCTAGTAGTCAAGTTTGCAGACTTGGGAGCAAACTGTATAGGTCCATAAAGCATTTATTGCTAGCTGTGTGATCCTGGACAATTCTAAACTATCCTGTAGACTGGTTTCCTCATCTATGTACTAGCAAGAATTCTTACTTCACAGTTAACTGAAGGAAATGAGTGAATACATTAACATCTTGGAACAATAATCAGCACAGATCACATATTACTGTAGATTTGCTACTGTTGTTGATGTTGTTATTCACTGAGTTTTATGCTAATGATGACAAAGAGCCCTCCCTGTGAGTTGTATCTTTTGATACAATGTTAAAGGAGCCTATTTACAGCAAGTGTCCACTTGATTTTATGATGTCATTTACTACTATGCAAGCAGCTAGCAGGGCCAGAGTTTTGGAAGTCATCCCCTTGGTTAGAAGGGACTCCAAATTGAGGACTGATACAACCTTTATAAGAGAGTGACCCTTCAAACCGTGTTGCGTCAATGTAGTCTGTGAATAGATTTGTCAAGGCATTCTATTCAAACATTAATTCGTGTGTGTGTGTGTGTGTGTGTGAGAGAGAGAGAGAGAGACAGAGACAGAGACAGAGACAGAGAGACAGAGACAGAGAGAGAGAGAGAAATTTGTTTCTCTTTTTTGAGGTTAAACAATTTGTAAAACAAAGGTTGTGGTACCTACTTCCTTTGTCTACTACCTCTTAGACAATTCTCTTTGAGAAGCATGTGTGTGAGAATCCACATCTGCCTGAGGAAGCCATTCATAAGACAGACAGGCATTAGAGACTCCTGGAAACATTCTGATCCTACCTACTGTGAATAATGTGTTCAGCCATTGGAAAGGTATTGCCGGCAAAGCAGATGATATCATGACAGAGACAAGTAGACTTCGTTGTCACACAGGCCTAAAAACATTCTTTGGTCCACCCCTTCACTGAGTGTAATAAACAGGACTGTTAGCTTGTTTTGTGGGGTCCCCTTCCCCCCACTGTTTCATTGTGAATCTTCCCAAGCTGCCAGCATCATCAGAATGGGATGTACCCTATAGGATTTTAGGTCTAAGCTATTTCAAAGTCAAGTCAATATACCACATAAGTGAGAGCACAGAAGACTGTGAACATTCATGAGGATGCTCCTCAGAGGTCTCAACCGAGCAGCTCTCTATCTTTTACACAGTAAGTATTTCACTGGCAACTGCTGAATGAGTCCCCAAATTCATCAGTGACTATCACACAGCATTTCTCCCCTCAGATACAGAACAGTCTCAAAGGACCTAGTCCTGCATCATCTTCATGCATCAGGACTGTATATTGTTGGTCCTGAATCCTTCTCCCAACACACACATTTCTTTGATTCATATAGGTGATTTAAATAGAGCAGAGAAAGGGTAAACTTGTGTTCAAACAGTAAAGTCTAGTTAGAAATTTTCATTGTATCAACATAATTTGTATTAAGCATTGCCTGAAATCAATAACAGTTTTAAAAATAAACAAAATCCATTCATCTCATTTTACTATATTATTCAACATCCAAGAATTTTGAAAAGGTGGGCCTTGGGCTAAAACCAGAGACCATGATCCATCCTGTCCTCCTTTTACAAGAGGAGAAGCACCCACTTGCCTGGCCATTACAGAAAAAAGCAATTACTCAAGAGCACTCTGGGTAGACAGGTATCTGTATAACTCCTGAAGATCATCTCTCTCTTTTAACAGTGACATAACTCCACAGCTCAATGTTGTATGCTGTGTGTGGTGCTAGGGATTGAACCCAGGACTCACACATGCCAGGCAGACACTCTACCACCAAACCACAAGCCTTTATGTTTTATAGCAAGATGAGCTTGCTAAGTTTGCCCAGGCTGGCATCAGACTTGGAAATCTCCTGCCTTAAGCTTCCTAATAGCTGTAGTTACATGGACCACCATGCCTAGCTGCAAAACATAATTATATCCAAAAATGAACATTTAGACTATTTTATGCTTTCAAGTAAAAATTGATTGCACTACACTTAAGTCACCTAAATTATAATCTATAAAGTTCCCTTTCGCAAAAAGATACCTAATCCAGGCATTCCAAGAGCAAAGTCACAGTAAAACACACCAACAGATGCAGAGTATATGGTGGGATGACAGTTTTCTTGCTATGTGGCAGTGCTACTTTAAAATCTCCCACACAAGGAGCACCTAGCTTCCTGGGTTGCAATCTGTCTCACTAAAACTAAAGTTGATGGCCATGGCCCTTTGGGGCTAATGAGTTAATTACAGTACATCTTTATACTTTTAACTGAGGTTATTATATGCCATCATTAATAGGCTAAGGAAAGAATCTGTTGCTGTCAACAGATAGGAGGTAAGTCTTCACAATTTTCTTGGTCTATTCTTCTATGTTTAGAACATTCACCTATTCTGAAAAGCTGATGGAGACATATGCTGTTACCATCCTGCTGATGTTTATCATTTACCTCTAAAATACATAGTGCATCCAACTTACCCACTAACCACTGCCTTATCCTAATTATCATTTCTTACTCAATGTGTTAGTAAATGTGTTACTTTTACACAGAGCATTCCTAAGAAGATCTCATTAATTCAATTTCTAATGTGCATTTCTATAGCCAATATTTATTCACAATTTGTCAAGCCAATGTTTTGTTCCTCAATGGTATTTCTTAGTCTCCAAAGTCCATCTGAACCTTCTAATAGGAAAAATTATCCTTATAAAATTTCCAAGAGAGCTTGTGATAAAGATTTCAATGTTAAAGTATAAAAAACATGATATTGTGTATTTTCATGAAAATGTGTAAATAACCTAGAGTATGAGAGAAGTCATTGTATCCCTTTATGCCAGTTTCTTAACCTGCAGAACTATGGTAAGTCATTTCCTTGACCTGATTCAACTGTGAGGAGAAACAGCTAATAAAAAGTGTTATGAAGTACCATGAATATTGAAAAGTGCATGATCATCATGATTAATTATAATACATAAAGTTCAAATATTGAAATGACTCTCTGGCATAATTCCAAATCAAGAAATATAATCTCTGGTCTTGCATAGTAATGAAGAGAAACAGTGTGAGGTCTTCTTATTGTACCCGTTTAAATGAACGTGGTGATGAATATCTTTAATTATGGATGGTATTCTGTAACACTGTGTGAGTATGTGAATGTGTGTGTGTGTGTGTGTGTGTGTGTGTGTGTATGTGTGTGTGTTAAATTAAATGTATTGATATCTCAATAACATATTACAGGTTCAAAGGAACCCTAACCCAAACTTCGTAGGCATTTATGTATCTGAATCTAACCTTAGTATGGATGTTCATTTTGATAGAGGATAGAAGCAGCTAGCAAGCCTCACTTAAGAGGCTGGCTCTGATTTCATAGATATCAAAATCTGTCATCCTCGCGTTAGCCGACTGTCTGGCACCTAATGAGAAAAACAAATTGCTTTTACTTCCTACGTAAGACATTTGCATTTAGAATTTTTTTTGCTCGTAAAAGGTTTATAAAGCATCCACTCAAACTATTTTACCTGCATTTTTTACCTAAAAGGGTCTTTATGAAATCTTACAGTAAATTTAATAACCCTCTTCAATAAACATGAGCTTTTATGAGCATGACATATCTAAATTGACTCAATGGTGTGGGAATAAAATCTGCATCAGTAATATTTTCAGAACTGTAATATGCCACATTTAAAAAAAAAAGAAAAGAAAACCATGAACAGAGCAGACCATTGCATACGGAAACGCATTCATTTCCAACCTTAAGAAAGCAAGTGGTCCGTGAATGCTTGAGTGACTCAGTGAACTGCCCTGATGTGTACATCATTGAGCTTCACAATATTCAAGTATTAGCAGCTGTCATTTCCTTCCATCTTCATCAATTATGTATTATAGAAACGAATTAGTAAATGGCCTTTACCAATCATCCCCACGAGTCTCTTCAGGTAAGGGACTTCTTTCCCGTGAAACATTTCTCTACTTCTATCCCCTCCTCAGGGACTTCTGCTTGAGTGATGAAGCTGAAGGGCACCCTATTGCTCTGGGTAGCTCATAGCTACTTTTACCAGGTAAGCTACCAAATTAGGCATGACATGGAGCCCCTCGTTTCTGCTATTGCTGTTGAGTATCCTTAAGGAGGATAGGAAAAACGCTAGCGACATTTTTATAGCTGCTATATAACAAGAGAATGAAATGTCAAAGCCCAAGAAACCCATCTTTCTCAGTCCTGTCAGAGCTCATCTAAGGCTAAGAATGCTGTGACTTGCACCTCACCTTCAACTTCGTCTTGTGAGCAGGAGGTGATGGGAATTTTGGCAATGCAGAGCAGCCGGCCCAGCCAAGACATCTGAGCACACCATCAGTGACTGTGGCACATCTGAACATGCTGAGGGCTTGGGTGAGCATCCAGAGATGCTAACCCTCCCTCTGCCAACCTACTTCACCTCCGCCAGTTTGACACACTCCCAAGAAGTTGTGTGGAAACTCTTCCCTTGAGAATCAACCCATATTTTTAACACACCAGTGAGGTGTGTTTAAAAGTAGGATTAAGTATTTAAAATACATTTTTGAAATTCTTTAAATTCGATCATGTTTTAAATCAAGATTTATATTGAAGTCAAGGCTTGCTCAAAGTAAACTACATATGGGAACAGAGAAAATAAAGCAACAGATTTGGGCTGAGGAAATGGCTCAGTTGGTAAAGCCCTTGCTTCACAAGTATAAGGACCTGAGTTCAGGTCCTGAAAACACACATTAAAAAGTTGGGTGTGCCTGTAATCGTAACAGTGGAAGGTGGAGCTTTACTGGCCAGCTGGCCTGGCCTACAAGATAAACTTCCCAGCTAATGAGAGACCTTTCTCAAACACTCAGGGTTGTCCTCTGACCTACAAACACACACACACACACACACACACACACACACACACACACACACACACAACATGCCTGTGTGCACCCAGACTCACAAGTGGACCCACACACATAGACAAAAATAAGTAAGATGTGGGCAAGGACTATAGCTCCAGATAGAGCATACACAAGGCCCTGGGTTCAGTGCCCAGCACTGAATAAACTGGGCATGGTGGATCAAACCTATAACCCTGAGGTCTCAGAGACAGGAAGGTCAGGAAGTCAAGGACATCCTTGGCTATAGAGTGAGTTCAAGGCCAGACTGGGCTCTATAGGAACTTGTTTCAAAATAAAGTAAAATAGTGGGTTGGCAGGAAGAGTTGGCCAGTGAAGGCACATCTAATGACCTGAGAGTTCAACCCCTGAAACCTGCAAGGAAGAAGGAGAGAACCAATATCCATAAGTTGTCCTCAAACCCAGCTGCAAAACATGGTGTGCACACACACACACACACACACACACACACACACACACACACACTAAATAAATGTCAAGTTTTTAATAAGTAAATACACATAAATTCTCATTAAGTCCTTTTTATAAAAAAAAAAATCTCCTCTTATTCCCAGAATTTCCACAAAGCCAAATGGAGGAATGTTGCTCAGTGATCAGAATTGTTTCCTCTGCCTTGAAGTTCAGACTCTGCTTCTCAAATCATTCAGTTCTAAGATGGATCGTTAGGAAGACTGAGAAAAGACACAGAACACGGAACCAGCTCTGTGTCACTTGGTCCTCTCGAGGCCCCCAGCAGGATCTTCTCATCATCATCATCATCATCATCATCATCATCATCATCATCAGGCCTCCACGACTGGGGCAGAAGAACACACAGGAACAGGCAAATAAAGCCTCCTGCCCCATGTTGATTTCTCACACACACATAGCCGTGTTCACCAGCAAAATGATCTAGTCAAACTACCTCCTGCTTAGGCTTCTTATCCCCACCTCAGTGTCTTCTTAACTGCTCTTGTCTTGGGCACCTGAGGGGCTCTAAGGGAGATGACCTTCTCTATTTTGTTTTGCCCTTAGGAGTGGATGGACACGCAAGCAAAGCAGAGTTAGGCACTCCTGGAATCTCTGAGATGACCCAGTCTCTCTGAGATGCCCTTGGACAGCAGTGCACCATAATAGCAACTGGTTCAAAGACTGACAAAATATAATAGATGGGCAACCAATTCCAGTCAACAGAGAAAGTCATCGATCCTAAATAGCCAAGAACTGGCAAGCCAGTACTTAACCCTGGTTTTAAAACTTGTTTGTAGGGCCTTTCGACATGCCTGCTGCCCACAGAGAAGTGAGAGAGTATCTGTTGGGACCCTGGCCAACCTGACCAGGAGCCACATCTTAGTGCCAATGAACCCCCAATGGTCGTAAAGAGTGTGCCTAAGGCTGGCATTGTTGTGCCTACTGGATGTTCTAGTCTCAGGAATCAATGAAGCCTACTGCTCCAAATTAGTGCATTTTTAAACGACCAAATAAAATGAATGAGGTGATGATACAGAGAAAAGAAAACATTTAAGGATAATGAGCACCTAGCACAGAGCTTCATTCTATACAGGGAGAGAGAAAGGTCAGTAAATTTAGCACACGCATAATAGTCCTCGCAAATCATCTAATTAATCCTTATCCAGCCAGAATGTACCGGTTTAACCTTTCCATTCCGTACTTCTCACAATATTTACGAACTATAGCCTCTCAACGGGGATGGAAGGGACACCCATTTCAGAAATCTGGGACTAAGTGTACCCTGGATGTGGTCCTGCAAAGTGGGGAGGAGAAGCATGCCCTTCCTGTGCTGAGAACAGTGTGGAAACCATAATCCAATCATTTTGAGATGTCTGCTTCTCAGTGCCAGAGTTACCTGTAATTGGTAGCTGTTGGGTTTGGGGTTGAGTTTGGGCTTGAAATAACAATAATTGATCTCTTCTACAACAATGGAGCTGACCTCAGTAAAAATCAAGCCTTGACTTGGATCCTCCCTGGGAGAGTGTAATTGGTAAGTTACTAGAAAGCCTTATCCAAAAGCAATTTAATCCATAAGTGGACCGCAGCCACGGTTACTGAGAATAGAGAACATTCAAGAAGTTGGTGGGGTAGAAACCCCAAAGGAGTATTTCTAAAAACATAGTTTCTCAGGGTGGGTATACAACTCGGGGTTTTGAAAATGTTGATTTGAGAACAACATAGAAAAATAAAGCATGGGCACCATCTAACTAGATACAGCCATTTAAATTTTTTAATTCAAATGTATTTGAATTAATACATAAAACTAATATTATTCATATTAATGCTATGAGGCTTCTCAGTACATATATACATGAGTTAAATATATTAACTTGTATTCAATACATCTATAAAATGAGTTAAATATATTCACACAAACATTTATCTTTCACTTTATGGTGAAAACATTCAAAAATTCTTCCCTCTCACTTTTTGAAATATGCTGTATAAGACTGGTAGTCTACAGTGTTGTGGATATCGCTCTGTATAAATAAAGTTCTGATTGGCCAGTGGCCAGGCAGGAAGTATAGGCGGGACAAGAGAGAAGAGAATTCTGGGAGGTGGAAGGCTGGGTGGAGAAAGACACTGCCAGCTGCCAGCATGACAAGATGTAAGGTACTGGTAAGCCACAAGCCATGTGGCAAAGTATAGATAAATAGAAATGAGTTAATTTAAGATTAAAAAAAAGTAGATAACAAGCAGCCTGCCACGGCCATACAGTTTGTAAGCAATATAAGTCTCTGTATGTTTTCTTGATTGGGTCTGAGCAACTGTGGGACTGACAGATGAGAGAGATTTGTCCTGACTGGGCCAGACAAAAAACCTCTAACTACACTACAGTACCCCAGATTTGGGAGGGCACCCCACTCGCCTGTCTAACTCTACCAGAGACCATTGATTCACCCTAATCATGTCATTGACCCCCTGTGACTCTGAATCCGAGTCCCACTAAGAGCAAAACACACGGGAAACAAAGGAGTAGCCTGAGATCTTGCAGCCCTTCTAAGTCTACTTCAGATAGCACCCACAGGCCCCTCCAGCAACATCTGTAAGCACTGTCCATGAGTAGTAGAACTCTGGGACATCAGAGCTGGGATGGGTGGGGAGGGTTAGACAGTGACAAGATTACACTCACTCTGCTGTCTGCCTGGGTCAACAGATAATATTTATTAAGTGCTTCCTATGTCCAGACACAGTTTAAGTAGTTCATACTTATTAAATGATTCCCATCCCATAGCAAAACTCCATGCAGTTACTATAGCCGTGCCCATCTTAGAAGTAGAGAAACTGAGGCACAGGAGTTGTGTGATTTGCCTAAGATTGTACAGATAGGAATAAGATAATCCATTAAATTGTAACTTCTTCAAGGCCAGGGTTCCTGTTTTATACCTCTCTGTATTCCAAGGACACTTAGTACTGAGATTTTGTTCACCTGTGGGGCTCCAAGAATAGGGATTTGTTGAAAACAATTAGGTGGAAATGAATGGCTTGAGATGCAGCTTAGGGGGCAGAGGGAATGTGGGGGACACATTTGCAAAGTAAGAAGCACCTTTCCTAATCCTGGTTAGCATTTAGGATTTGTATGTTCATCAGAGAGCGTTCTTTCTAGATGTATGGCACTCTACACACACACACACACACACACACACAGGCCTCCACCTGCCCCCACATTGTGCCTTTTCTTAAATGATGGGTACTAATTATTACTCTTAAGCAATGCTACTATCATTGGTTTATTTACTTTTAATGCAAAATATATTGATTAAGTATTTGGGCAAGGTGTTATTGTGGGTGCCCAGCAGAGTTTAAAACATAAAAGAATGGCTCAGCAGGTGAGGGCACTTGCCACTAAGCTAGCTAAGGAGTTTGCCCAGGAGAGCCACATAGGGGAAGGAGAGAAGTGACCCCCCTCAAGTTGTCCTCTGATCTAGACACATGTACATGGCATATGCACACCCACCTACCTACACCCACACACACATGACAAGTAAATCGATGAGAAAATGCAAATATATGGAATTGGCAGCCCCTCTGTATCCCAGGGGTGATCCTGAACTTGTTCTGACCACATCTCCCAGGGTAAGAACCACCAGATTCTGGTTTACAGAAAGTTCAACTTCCTAGAGTCAGATTTCAAAAAGTAGAGCCCAAGAAAAAAGGCCCAAGCAGGTTATGTGTCTATGGTTAACACTATCAGCATTTCCAAGACACAGCAGAACTGATGGATGTAGGAACTCACAGAGACTGTGGCCACACACACAAGACCTGTGCAGGTCCAAGACAGAGTTCTGACACTGAGATGGGAAAGTGGACAGGGTTCCACCCTTAGGCACAAAGCTACTTGCAATTGACCCACTGGCAAAGGGAAACTCAGTTTTCTCCAATGGAGTGTCACTGGTTAGATCAACCACACCTCACTTGGGACGGGCCCCACGCTCAAGAGTAGGTGGCCACACAACACAAAGGCTTTTGTGTATTACTTTTTATTTTTATATTTTAGTTTTTTGTTCATTTGTTTTTACCTTTGTTTTGTTTTTGCTTGCTTTGAAAGAGAGAGAGAGAGAAATGAAATTGGATGGTTAGGGAAATGGGAAGGATGTAAGAAGGGCTGGGGGAGGGGAAGGAAATTTGATCAAATATATTTTATGAAAAACATTTTAAACTGAAAGTAAATAAACTTACACATGACAACACACACACACACACACACACACACACACACACACACACACACACACATTATATCCTGGAACAAATCAGGGGCAATTCTCCAGGCCATATGCAGGGCAGATGACATTCTGTGGGACCTAACAGGGTCCAGGCCTTTGACATGGAACCAGAAATACACAGGAATCCCCGGAGTTGTGTGATGTGGAAACTTTAATTTGTTTTGAGAGCAAAGGGCAAAGGGCGTAGGGTGTCAGGATCTGACTCTATTATCACCATATGGAAAGCAGGGTCCCTGCTTCAACCCCTGTGGGGCACCAAGGACTTCTGCTGATGGAGGAAGCCCAGCACATGGGGACAGAGGACACACCATGTGTGGCTCCTTCTAAATAATGTGAGGTGATGACACAAAGTCAGGACAGGATACCCATACAGGGCCCCAGGGTCTGAAACAGTCTGCCCAGAGCCTCAAAATAATGAACTATCAACAAGACATGGATATCACAGATAAATGTTGGATTGCTACTGTACTGACAAATAGACATTTGGCCTTTGTCCTCAATTTCTGGCATACAGTTCCTAAACATCCTCTGGAGTCTTTTTTTTTTAAAGTTTGTGTATGCTAATGAGAGTTGTTAGGACCCCTAGATAGGATCAGGGATGTCTCCAGAAAATTCAAGATGTTATAAAAGGGTTCAAATTTCTAGCCCACCCCCAGACTTCTAGGGAGTTAAGAAAGCCTGAAGACCAAGTTGGTAGCCAATGACAAAGGGTTTAATTAATAATGCTGATGTAATGAAACCCCTTTAGGACTCCCAAAACTGTATGATTAGCAACGTGTCCAGACTAGTGAACACATAATGGTGCTGGTCGGGGTGGGAGCCTGCATACCACTTCCCATAATTTTTTCTATGTATCGCTTCCACTGGACTCTTCTCAAGTAAGAAGCAGCAATGGTAATGTGCTTTCCTAAGCTCTGTGCCCCATTCAGGCAAATCATTAACCCTAAGCAGAAAGTCATCAAAGCCCTCAAACTTATAGGCTAGAAGCAGCCTGGACTTGTGGGTAGGTCCTCAAACAAGAGTATTTTGGGGTTCTGTGCTAACTCTGGGTAGTTAGTGTTAATTGTAAATTACAAAACACTTGGTCTGTGTCCTCCTTGAACTAGGGAGTTGTTTATAAAAAAAGAAAAATCTCCACATATTTTGTGTCTGAGTTCTGTAAGTAAAAATGGCTTGCATTCTATTTGTTTACACAGGCTGGAAATTCTGTATAGTAAATTAGCAAAGGTGGAATTACCTTCTCATGAGAGAATGCAGAAGATATGAAAATGTCATTCTTATCACCACTTCCGAGACAGCAGAAACTATATCCCAAACTCCTTGACAGGTCGCTTACACAAAAGCTGCTGGGCCCTCATATGCCTTTCCCTGGCCCTGCCCCCACCCCACCCCTGCTTGTGCCCATGTTCCCACCCCAAGTCTGTTCTAGAGACCACAAGTATGTACTGTACCAGAGTGGGGGAAGAAAAAAAATAAAAGATGGGGGAAATAGTCAAGGAGGTAACATGGTGACAGATGAGCTAAAGTCACAGAAGGTTCTGGGCATATGGATTGACTGCCCAGGATTTGGGTTTCCTGTCTAGATTGCTGTGGCCTTGGAACTGAAGAAGCAGATGAATTCAAGTGTAAAAGCCAGGGGTAGAGGGAGATAGAAAAGGATGCTGGGGAGACAGGGCTCTGGAAATGCACAAAGCTCCAGAAAGAAGACAAAGAAATGGTGGCTAAGTCACGGGCAGGGAAGCTCCCCAGCCAGGGAAGCCTTGGATGTGCAGGCAGCCAGGGCTTTGTGGCCCCCTGGCTCCCAGGGCTGCTACACTGACCTCATTATCTTCCATACTTGGTACTTCACCCACTTCACACTCCGTTGTCTTCTTATTGTTCCCTGCGGAGTCAACACTAGCTCACAAACCCTTGCCCAAACATCCCTCCCTCCTTTTTATAGGGCCATACTCTTTTTATCCATGGGGTCATCCATATTGCCTGCTCTTGTTGCATTCAAAAGGTATGTGAATAAAGCTAGGGATTATTATTATTATTATTATTATTATTGTTGTTGTTGTTGTTGTTATTATTGCCAAATGATAAGATCACACACTACACAAATAACCTAATCTGAAATTCAACAAGCCCACACATGGGAATGTTTTGGTATTACAGCTAGTATACATACTGAGCAGAGTAATTTAAAATGAAGAAATGGATGACTACATATTATAATTTGTCATTGTTAAAGAATGAAGGTGATTGGATAAGTAGACAGGACAAATGCATGTAAGATAATATCGACAGCATGCTGGCTAATCAAACACCCAATCATCTCACCTGCCATGAGTAAGAATTTGGTTAAACATTTTGATGATGTACAGAATAGCTTGCAGAGGGATTTGTTCCCAGGTAATTGGCAGGAACTGCAGCTCATTAAATTAGCTCTCATCTGACATGCCAAATGATACTCACAGCTGATCCGTTAGATCATCAGCAAGCGATTGTTTATCTCTTCCGTGAGCCAGGATGACAAATAAGCAATTTTAGCCAAAAGGGTTAAGGCCAGTGCCAATCATTATTCACACTGCAATTTAACTGATTCTCTGGCAATCAATACCATGCGTTCAAAATGCAATACAGCAGTTTTTCCACATTATAGGGCCCTTATGTGAACATGCTGCCAGGATATAGACAAACAAACTACTAAAGAAAGACAGGTCTCAGATGCAGTATTTACCATCTGATTTTAAGGGAGTGAGGCGACCCAGAGGTCCACAGCATCCACACAGAGCACAACAGAACAGATACAATAGCATTCCTTGTACCCAGATTATTGTGCTAAACCATAAGGAATCATGAAAGCTGCCAGAAAAGGAAAGCAGTGACCACTTTAAGCCCTCCGCCGAGCCTCTCAGACTCATCAGGAGATCTGAGCTAATGACAGGTAAATGGTCCCTACATGGCTGCGTTTTTCAGCTCACTCCCATGAACTTGGCAATGGAGGTCTTCCCTCCTTTACTGGGGGTTAAGATCTTCTCAGCAGATCAGTCAAAGGAAGGGTGTGTGTCAGTACTACACCACGTCTTGCTCGATTTGCCCTTGACATGCTTGGCTTTTGTCAGGATGGTCCCTGCCTGACTGACTTTCTCTCCTCTTGCCCCAAACTTCTGATGGTTGAGAGAGCATTTCCCTAAATTGTACTTGAGACCAAACAATTAATCATAGTTGGGAAAAACTGCTAGAGAACATGAGCAGTTTAAATCTCAGAACGGTGACTCAGAAACTCACCATCCCCATGTCTCTTGCTAGCACCGTGAGATGGGGAAGACAGCTCAGGCTCAAGCCTTTGTTTCTCATCCACTGGAGTGTGCAGGTCCCAAGCTACTCTGTCTCATTGGTCTTCATGCCCACTCTCCCTTCCTTCACTATGGGAATGTGGTCCTTCTGCTACTTCACAGCTCCTTTTGGAATATGGAATTCCAAGAGCAGAAATTCTAGTAATAGCTTCCTCACACCTTGCCTATGCTGATAAAATATTCAGAGCAAAGGATTGGATTTACTGCCTAATATGCAACTTTGTGGAGATCCTTCGTTACTTCAGTCTTTTTATGCTTTCACTAGCCAGCAATCCAAGACGATAGAAATTTGATAAAGGGGCTTAGTGAAGAGCAATTCTTACGATCTGTTCCAGTAATCATGGTGCTAATCAAAATCCCATGGTGAAAACCTAGGTCTTTAACACAATATGGGTACTTAATGTATCATAATATTGATAATATGTGTAAGTGATTAAAATAAAAAATCACCATGTACAAGACTGGAAAGAGGCTCAGTGGGTACAATGCATGCTGTGTGCAAGCATGAGGACCTTGGTTCAGATCCCCAGCACCCACATAAAAAGCCAGGCACAGCTGCAGGCCCCTGTAACTGCAACACTGGGAGGCAGAACGAGAAGCCCTGGGCCTCACTGCCCAGCCAGCCTAGCAAATTACTGAGCTCCATGTTCAATGAGAAACTCTGTCTCAAAAAATAAGGTGGAAAGATATTGAAGACACATGTCACACTTTAGCACACACACACACACACACACACACACACACACACACACACTAATACACACTGGTGTATAGACACACATACATATGCCACACCAAAAAAAAGGAGGAGGAAGGAGGAGAAAAAATGAAGAAGAAGAAGAAGAAGAAGAAGAAGAAGAGGAGGAGGAGGAGGAGGAGGAGGAGGAGGAAGAAAGAAAGAAAGAAAGAAAAGGGAAGGGAAAGGAAAGGAAAGAAAAAAAGGAAGGAAGAAAGAAAGAAAAAAAGAAAAGAAAAGAAAAGAAAAGGAGGAAAGAAGGAAGGAAGGAAGGAAGGAAGGAAGGAAGGAAGGAAGGAAGGAAGGAAGGAAGGGAAAAAAGAAATGATAAGGAAAGCAAAGCAAAGGTCATGCTCTCTCTCTCTCGCTCTCTCTCTCTCTCTCTCTCTCTCTCTCTCTCTCTCTCTCTGGAATCTTGCCAGACCAATGACAAAGACTTGAAGTGAGCGGGCAGTAACATGGCTGTATTAAAAGAGTGTGGAGTCAGTCTCTGAGAAGGAGTTAAAAGCGGGTGACAGAAAGGGGAGAAAATCAAGAGCCAGTCTAAGATTCTAACCTAAATAACTACAGATACAGTTTGGAGACAGTTGGGGAAGTGGGAGACAGATAGGTATAAAAGCATCAAGGTCAAGATGCTCACGTATCTTTAGGTAGAAAGATCTAGAAAGTAGTCAGATATTTGAGCTTAGAGTTCAGTGGGAGAGAGACAGCCCCAGAGGCAGATAGTACATAGTTAGTGCTGGAGCCATTAGGAGTGAATGAGACCTTTCCAGACTGGTATAAAGGAGACCAGCTCAAACAGTAGAACCCAAGAAGTATTACATTTAGAAGCCCACCAGAGCCAGGCACAATGGAACGTGCATTTAATCCAGGCACCCAGAAGGAAGAGGTGGATCTCTGAGTTCAAAGCCAACCTAGTCTACATAGTAAGTTCTGGGCCAATCTACATAGTGAGACCCTATCTCAAAATAATAAAATAAAATATGGGGCTAGAGACATGGCTAAACAGTTACAAGTAATGGCTACTCTTCCAGAGAAACCAGATTTGACTCCCAGCACCCATGTGGCAGCTCACAACTGTCTGTAACTCCAGGGGCTCCAGAGCCCTCTTCTGGCCTCTACACGTACTTCACACACATTGTGCACAGACACACCTACAGAAAAAAAACGCTTACACACATAAAATACCAGCATAATAATAGAAAATATTAAATAAAATAAAACACTGCCACACAAGCACTAGGACCAGAGTTAGAGCTCCATAACCCATACAACAAACATTTTTAAAGCCGATCAGAAAATCCATGGAGGCTGAAATGGGACAACAAAGGGCTCCTGGGTCATCCAGGGTGTGTGTACAACCTTCCAAAAATAATTCAGGCCACCTATCCTTGATAGATATGTATTTATACACAACATAATCTGACCTCCAAACCCCCAACCCTGACAAGCGTCATCCCCTTCTGCTCCTCCCTCTACAGAAACCAAAGTTTTCCAAAACCAGCCAATCACAATTTGTATATTTGATTTGTATATTTCCACAAATTAAAGAAGAAAAACAAAATAAAACATTTCCCATTGAGTTCAGAGAAAAGGAAATGATTGAGACATTTAAAGACTTAATTTCCAGGAAATGAAGAAAGCAGGTGACAGTTACCAGAAAAGAGTCCTTTGCAACAGAACTCCACTAAAGCTGGCCAGTGGGAGAGAGAAAAGCAGAGGTGGGGGCTGCTTTTGTTTTTATTTTTCAAATTAAAAATGTGAGTAATTACAGTCCTGTAGGGGAGAAGACAGAAGCGTTTCATTAAAAATAAGTGATCAGGGGCTAGAGAGATGGCTCAGCAGTTAAAAGTATTGACTATTCTTCATGAGAGCCTGGGTTCTATTCCCAGCACCCACTTGGCAGCTCACAGCCATGTGGGATCTGATGCTTCCTCTGCCCTCCATAAGCATTGCATGCAAGTATTGAACAGACATACATATGTTCAGACAAAAAACCCATATAACGAAAATATAAATAAATAAATAAATAAATAAATAAATAAATAAGCAAGCACATGAATAAATAAAAAAGATTAAGTGGAACATGGTAGTACATACCTTTAATCCCAGCACTAAGGAGGCAGAGACAGGCAGATCTCTGTGTTCTACACAAGTTATAGATAGGCTAGCCAGGCCTCCAAAGTGAGACCCTATCTCAAATAAAGTAAGTCATTGGGGCTAGGGATGTAGCTGAGTTGGCAGAGTGCTTGCTTAGCATGCATACAGCACTGAGTTCCATCCCCAGGACCACAGAAAATGTCATGGTGACACACACCTTGACCTTAGCACTCAAGAGGGAGAAGCAGGAAGGTCAGAAGTTCAAAGTCATTCTTGACTACATGGTGGATTTGAGGCAAGTCTGGTGGGCCCCATGAAACCCTGCCTTGTAAAAATAATAATAATAAATTATTTTATCAAATAAGTTAAAGGAGAAGCACTGTGGGATTTCTTTCTGTATGCTGTGAATATGTGTTGCTCTGGCTGGTTGATAAATAAAGCTGCATTGGCCTATGGCAGGGGAGGATGGAGCCAGATGAGAAAACCCAAGAGATAGTGAGAACAGAAAGGAGAGTAAGGGGAGATACCTAGCCGCCACCCAAGGAGCAGCAAGATGCCAGCAGACTAGTAATGCCATGGCCACTTGGCAACTTATAGATAAATAGAAATGGGTTAAGTTATCAGAGCTAGCTAGCAAGAAGCCTGAGCCATAGTCCATCCAGTCTGTCATTAATGTAAGTCTCTGTGTGTTTACTTGGGTCTGAGCAGCTGTGGGACCCAGGTGGGACACAGGAAAACTTCTGACTACATTTGAGAAAGGCAAGAGAACAAAAGCAAGGGATATAAAGAGAGGAGCACTAGCTCTTCAGTAGAGGACAGTGAGTGTGTCATAAAACTGTAGACATGTAGAAGAGCAGACCCATACTGTGCATATTAGAAAACAAATTAAGAACGAGTCGGGGAACACTGTTTTGGAGGTGCCTGAAGAAATACTACTCAGATGAGAAATGCCAGGGACAGTAGGAATGAGCTATCAGTACAGGGCACCACTGCCATCTTGCTGCAGCTTTCTTTCTTGAACTGGACAAATCCATGCAAGGTACAGATTAAGCATGTTTCCTATATGGTTGCTGCTGCCAATCATTCTTGTGGCCCGTTTCTGTCTACCATCAGCTCCTCTCTGCATCTCAATGGTGAGAGAGTGCGCATGGGCCACCATGGCCTTGTGAAAGACTGCCAGGCCTTGTACAACTGGCGAAGGGCTCCCCCACTGTGCAGAAGTGATTGACTGGAACAGGTCAGCATTAAGAAGCAGTCACACCATTAAGCATCCCCTCTGGCTGCAGCCACCTGGGCTTTACTGGAGTCCACTTCATGTGTGTGTGTGTGCGGGGGGGGGTCTTAGTTAGAGTTTCTATTGCTATGATAAAACACCATGACCAAAAGCAACTTGCTTACAGCTTCATGTAAGGAAGTCAAGGCAAGAACTGAAGCAGAGGCCATAGGGGAATGCTTCTCAGTGGGTTGGTCTTCAGGCTTGCTCAGTCTGCCTTCTTATACATCCCTAGGACCACCTACACAGTGGTGGCACCAACCACAGTGTGCTGGACCCTCCCACATCAGTCATTAATCAAGAAAATGCATCACAGGCTTTCCCACAGGCCAATCTAGTGAGGGCATTTTCCTCAGTTGAGGGTCTCTCTTCCCAAATGACTCTAGCTTGAGTCAAGTTAATACAGAACTAGCCAGTACAGTGGGCTAGTCATACAAACAGAAGAAGCCTCTGTGGAGCCTTTACAAAACGGTTGTCAGCCTTGTGTTAAAGGTGGGATTGGTAAGGGAACCTACCTCTGATTATTTCCTCCCAGGCTTTGCCATAATCCAGACTTTGCCTAACTTTCCATTCACCCAGGAGCCTTTTGAAATCAAATTGAGTTTCTTAATAAGATGGAGAGAGTACACAGATAGCAGACACAGAAATTAGTCACTGGAGTGGCCACCTCCCTTATAAATTATTACATTGGAATTCCAGTTTCTAACCAAACTTTAAGCACAGCCATCATAACCACTTATTGAATCTAATATATGGCACTGGATATTTGATTACCCCCCCTTTCTCCCACAACTGAACAGTTGGGGGCAGTGGGTGAGAGTGTGTGTTTTAGAGCTCATATAGAACAATGACACAATTGGCAATCCTCTGTCCAATACTGTGTGTGTGCAAGCAGTGAGAGGATGCTTTAGGGGTACAGAGAATAAAATATGCAAGGAAAACATCCAGTGAATTGTCAGAAAGAGAACCAGACATGAAGTCAGAGAAGACTATAGAGGGGGTAGATGGGATACACGACAAGAGAAAAAACTTAGAACATAGTCCTGAGCCAATGCAGAGAACGCTTCTGAGCATTCCCGGTCAGTAAGTTATCTGGAGTTTGACCCACAGGGAAGAGAAGTCACAGAAGGGAAACTATCAGCTACCAGGTGCTTTATGGAAGTGTGTCATCTCTCACCATTTACAACAACCCTAAAATATAAAACCTCTTAAGAGAAAAAAAAAACTCTTACTCCTCATCAAGAAGATGAAAAAAATGGGGTTCAGGGTAGCTAAGGGTAAACCACTATATTTCCACTAGTTACCACAAAATGTGGGCATCCTTGCTCTAGGACAACATATAATAAATAAATGTATGTATGTGTGTGTATATATATATATTCAAAGCCAGGAGTTTAATCTCATTTAAACTATTTAGTCTGATCTGACATCAGCTGTTACCTATTTCTGCCTTCTTTCTATGTGGATAAAGAAGGGCGAATCAATCACTTAATATTAATCCATAAACACCAGAAAAATAAGTGAAGAGAAATATCTAGTTAGCAATAGAAAAATACAACTACCTTTCTGGACAGTACCAATAGATTTGGGCAGAAAAATAATGAGAGCCTATTGAAAAGACTATCAACAAGAAATAAAAAGAAAACTTCAAAAAATAATATGTGAATTCCTTGAAATTTTCATATAGTGTATTTTGATCATATTCACCCCCACCTCACCCTTCTAATCCTCCCAGATCCACTCCCACATCCCTACCAACCCCCAACTAGAAGTCCTTTTTTTTTCATCTGAATCTCTCTTTCCCAGAAATCAATTACCCATAACTCCTGAGTTAGGGGTACAGGCTTATGAACCCTTCCCACTTCATGATAAAAGCAAAACTTTTATCTTTCGTTAGTATTAAGTAATAATTAGTTTTTAAAGATTCTGGATCTTAGCTAGAAAAGTCTATCAGAGTTATCCTAATAAAATATTTCAATGTTTATATCTAATTCTTCAATCTTAAATGAACAGTCAATGGTATTGTGTATATCATTTCTGTTAGTAGCCAATGGGAAACCATTTAAGGTTTTTAAGAAGAATGGAAGAACTGGGGAAGGAATTCTCTTAGTAGAGCGCATGCCAAACAGGTGCTAGGACCTGAGCTTGAACTCCAAGACCCATGCAAAAAAGCCAGCAATGTTGGCACACATTTGTACTCTTAGTACTGAGGAGGCAGAAGACAAGAGACAAGAGGATCCCGGGACTCACTGGCTCGCCAGCCTAGCCTACTTAGTTAAATCCAGGCCAGTGAGAGAACCTGGCCCTCCAAGAACAAGATAGATGGTACCTGAGGGTGACCTCTGGCCTCCGTATGCACACATGTGTATCCATGTCAGCACATAAACACACAGGGAGAAACATAAAGATCAATACTGATGCCTCGGGTTGAAATTTTGCAGTAGAATAAAGTATAAATGAAAATAAGTAAAAAGGGAGCCAGGTACCTTTAATCCCAGCACTCTGGAGGCAGAGACAGGAGGATATCTGTGAGTTCCAGGCCAGCCTGGACTACATAGTGAGCTCCAGGATAGCTAGGACTACATAGAGAGACCCTGACTCAAAAGAAGAAGGAGGAGGAGGAGGAGGAGGAGGAACAAGAAGAAGAAGAAGAAGAAGAAGAAGAAGAAGAAGAAGAAGAAGAAGAAGAACAAGAACAAGAACAAGAACAAGAACAAGAACAAGAACAAGAAGAACAAGAACAAGAAGAACAAGAACAAGAAGAACAAGAACAACAAGAACAAGAACAAGAAGAACAAGAACAAGAACAAGAAGAACAAGAACAGGAGGAGGAGGAGGAGAAGGAGAAGGAGAAAAGAAAGAAGCTAGACACCAATCACAAGTTTGTTTTTAATTATTTACTTTATTTTTTGAGATTATAATTATATAATTTCCTTAATTTTATAAGATAATTATACATATTGATGGGGTTCATTGTGGTATTTCTATTCATGCATATTGTGTACTAAGTGTAGAGATTTCTGACCTATAGAGGAAATCACAAGACCCAGCTTGACCTCATAACCACTAACTATTGCTATGAACTTCAAACATAGCAATAAATGGAAAGATGAGAGAAAGCAGTTTAAAAGGTATCATTTCATTCAAAAATCAAGATCAACATCTCAGTTCATGGAAACAGGAAGGAACATAAACGCATTAAGGGAATGTCATGACCACAATTCTGAAGGGTCAATGTTGGATGGGGTTGCACACCCCAAAAATGGAGACTAGGTCACAGGTTTAAGCATCAGTATCACCTTAGAGCAAGAACTCTAAGTTGCTTGTAGAATGTAAGACAAAGCTCAGAACAGGAGTACCCAGGAAACAGCTACAAAATTACTAAAAAAGATATTTGAACTCAGGATGAGAGCAAACCACAAGCAAAGGTAAATGTCTTCCATTCAAAATGCATCTGCAAACAAAAATTTCAAAGCAAATAAAGAAGACAGTGCTGGGGTTAGAGAGATATCTCAGCGGTTAAGAGCACTGGTTGCTCTTCCAGAGGGTCCAAGTTAATTCCCAGCACCCACTTAACCACGTGTAATTCCAGTTCCAGGGGATCCAATGCCCTCTCCTGGCCTCCAAAGGCACTGCATGCAGATGGTACACAGACATCTATACAACCAAAACATCCAAACACATAAAACAAAAGTAAAATAAATCTTTAAAAGAAGAAAGGAAGGGAGAGAAGGAGGGAGGGAGGGAGGGACGGAGGGAGGGAGGGAAGAAGGAAGAGAATTCTCTGAAACACAGTCAATGGATTGAAAGCACAGGTGAATTTACTTTTATTCTAGAAATTGAAAGAACAGAGTAATCTAAAAGTCAATTTGTAGGATCCCTAGATATATTTTATTTTAAAGCAATAAGAGGTTATAAAAAATTTTAAAGGATAGCTATGAATCAAGTGCCCAGATTTCTTAATAGATTTTTAAATCCTGGAAATGAATATAATTACCACAATTTATGGACCCTTAACAAGTTATAGTCAAAAGGAAAATTGGTGCACTAAGAAAACTATTACAATAATTAAGGCCAGCGGTAACAAACGCAAAGTAAAGTCATAGCAATGGAATTTTTTAAAATCAGAAACAGAAATAACTAGATTACACTGCCGCTGGGCAGTACTCATCACAATTCCCTTCTGTGTGACCCCTGATGGAGCCCAAGTCCACTGTAAGGACAACCATCTGAAACCTCTCTATTCAACCAGTGCTGTTAATCCCACTGGAGTGCAGAAAAGGAAGGAAGGGATAAAAATGTAAAGTAGATCCATCCATCACCAGCTAACAAAAATTAATGAGCTTACAATGAAAATCATAAGACACCTTTACTTAAGATCAAATAAGTTAATCAGAACCCTCCTGATTATCTGATTATTTCTACTACATCTGATTCAAATAAGCAGTCTGATCATAAAGTATTTATTAATTGTTCACAGCATCCTTATTAAAGACCATTTTAAACATCCTCCATCTTGTCAATAAAGTGATTATAATAGGATGAAGAATTCTTTTTTAAAAAAACAAAATTACAGCTGGGCAATGGTGGTGCACGCCTTTAATCCCAGCACTCAGGAGGCAGAGGCAAGTGGATCTCTGTGAGTTCAAGGCCAGCCTGGTCTACAGAGTGAGTTCCAAGAAAGCCAGGGCTATTATTACATAGAGAAACCCTGTCTTGAAAAACCAAATATATATATATATATATATATATATATATATATATATATATATATATATATTTACTGTTTAATTGAAAGGGTAAATTTTTAAATGAAGAAATGACTGAGAAAATAAATGTATCAAAACCAAAAATTTTAAATATTTTGAGTTATAGATGGCTTGTATGTAGACAGATTTTTCTTTGGGCTGCCAGTTCACCAAAAAACTACCTAGAGACTTATTATTAATTATGAAAGCTCGGCCTATAGCTTAGACTTGTCCCACTAGCTCTTATAACTTAAATTAACCCATTTCTATTAATTTACATTTTACCCTGTGGTTCATTACCTCTCTTCCATCTTGCACCTCCTATTTCCTGTCCCCTGTCCTTTGGTGCCTTCCCTGTGCCTAGGTTCATCTCCTCTTCTTCTCTCTCTGCCTGGAAGTCCTGCCTAACCTCTTCCTGACTAGCTATTGACCATTCAGCTCTTTATTCAACCACTCAGAAGGCGCCTTGGCAAAGATACATCTTCACAATGTACAAAAAAAATTATTCCACAACCCTTTTAATCTTAAATAGAAACATTTCTCCACCTCTGTCACTACAAATGTCCTGACAGAAGCAGCCACACCTGCTGCCAACTACATAGTGAGTACAGAAAAAGCCCATCTCCAAACCAGGGGAGAAAAGAAGGTGTATGTAGTAACGAGATCCCCCATCCTACCCCACCCACACGGACTTTGGATCCCATGAAATACATACCTTTTGAATACAGCCATCCTTACGCAGTTTTTCTTCAATGAGATTGTTTGTCCGCTTTCTGTGCTATTTAACATAGGTTACTTATTGTAAAAACCATAAATTATTTTTAAAAAACTCTTATAAAGCATCTTTATCTGATTTTAATACAATAAGCAAAAATTTACTTCACACAGAGAAATTTAGCTTGTAGAATCTCTCCTGAAATGACTAACCATTTTCCCATTACCTTTCTATTCCTAACATCAAAATTATTAGGGCCAAGAAATTGTAAGGAGTTGTCCTAGACACATCGAGTTCTACCTAGGGATGGCCAGTCCAATTTATTTTTATGAGTAATGTGCCAACCGGTTCGATAACCCTGTCTTGCATATGCTCCTAGATGGTAAAGTATGGATTCCAGCATCCTGGCTCTGTTTTAACATTCCATAGCTCACAAGTGCATAATGCTGCAAATAGTGTGCTACGCCATTTGTTGCTTCCTTTCAAGGCATTTTGAGCTTTGTTAAGTCATAAATAACTTTATATAACTAATGCACAGTTTCATAGAAATTAAATGCATAGTTATGATTTTTCTCCCAAACAGATTTAACTTTATAAGCTCTTTTGAAGTATATTTCAAAATGCATATTGATATCAAGGTAGACTTTGTAATTTAGAAGTATAAATGCATCCTTTGATGAGGAAAAAATTACCCTGGATTTCATGTATTATAAATATAATTAGTGCATGCACTTTAACCATTCTATACAGGGAGGGAATTGGAATGCATTTGGGGAAAGGGAGATATGCGATTGAAATGTGAACAGTGAGAGAATCTGGAATGAAACCTTCTGATGGATTCACGTGCCCTTTTCTACTGGAATGGAATTGCTAGCAGCAGAGAGCCTGGAACATTGAGCTTGGGTTTTAAGGACACCATTCACAGCATGCGAGCTTGAGCAAGTCACATACCTACCTGTAGCTTGATCTCCTTGTGGGCCAGCTAGCCTAGTTCCCATGATCAGCTCCCATGCTGATCAGTGGAGCATCCATTAGCCAGAACTGTAATGAAGTGTTCTCATCAGACTCACAATATCCAGTAATCTCCACCTACTTTCTTTACTTCCTGTCTCCAAGGACATAGAGACTTGAACTTGAATGATGTCATCTTTTAGACACTAGGCATCAGCCAGTGTGCTTACAGCTTCTTCACATAGGCCACCTCATATATTGATGACAGCACTTGTATTATGCCCATTTTAAAGGGGACAGATCCAAAATTTAAAAAGGAGAGTAACTGATCCGCCCAGCTGTAGTCAATGAGCCAGGATTGAACTAGTCTCTCTCTAGAGCTGATGTTCTACGCTAATAGTGAATTCTAAACCTAACAACAATACAATGCTCTCAGTGGACAGTCTGCCCTTTGCTGCACTAACCACCAGCAATGAGTGCTGTATGTCAAAAAAAAAAAAAAAAAAAAAAAAAAAAGTTACATCCAACTAGCAAATCCAAGAGGGTAAATTCTCACAGCCCCTTCACTACAGGATTACCACTTCATATTAATGCCAAATTCCGGAAGAACATGTACAAGCAAAGAAAAACTATTGTGGTGATACTCTCACATCACTAATAAAAGTAAAACTGGGAAGGTAAGACAGAATAGCATTTCTCGGGACACCTGCTGGCCTCACTGCCTTAGATTGGAGGCATTTCTGTGGCTCCCTCAGTCCCAGCAGCCTGTATTTCACATTAGGAGACAACCACGGGTGAGAAATCAATGCAAGGCTTCTACCTCCGGGAGACGAGATGATAAGCCAGAAGAGAACAGGAGGAACCATTTCTCTTCCGTGTCCTCAGTGACCGGGTACAGTGATAGAGCCTGCACATGGCACACACTGGGGAAAATTTCATTGCAGAACCCAGATGCCAATGTGGAAAAGAGACAGAGTGCTTCCAGCAGCTGCATCTGGCTCTTTGGCATGCTGTCTATGCTGTGGTACTGGTCCTCCCCGATCTGAACTTCTGTGGCTTCACCAGTTACCTGCAAACTAAATTCCGTCCACTCTGATGACACACAGTTTGCAACATATGTAAAGTTACTACTGTGGTACCTGTTTTCAAACTTCTATGAACCATTCTAAAGGAATCCATATAAAGACACGTTCAGCTATAAAGACAGAAAAAGAAAAGAAGAAATTCTCTACCTGGACCCCTTGCAGCTAAGCATTCTGATCACATGCATAAGTAATGATTTTAAAATCAGGAGGAAAGTCTGCTTTATCCTAAGTAAGCATTCTTTTCCTGTACATGAGTGCAGGGTTCAAAGGGTTAATCTGGAGGTTGTACAACTAGAAGACCCTAAGTAAATTTAACCTACAAGGAGGCTTTGCTGAAACCCTCACCTTTAGCAGAGCCTTTTTTGCACATCCAGAAAGTAAGACACCTTTCATGGGTTTCCCTCCCCACTTTTTTATGATACACCTTTCAGCAAAAGCTTTTACAATGATATTAAACATTAACTCTAGATGGGCTAATCCCAAGACACGGCAGCGGCCTTAAGGTTAATAGTCCTTTTAATTAAAGGATAAGTCCGTTATTGAACACAGAAGCTAATCACAAAAGGATTACCAGTGAAAATGAACATAGTCTGTGCAATTAGTCTGATAATTAAGACTTAAGTACTGGACAGAGATCAAAGTGCTTCTAATACGCAATAAAGTTCCAAGAGTGGTAAGGAGATTCAAAATGTTAGCTTGTGCTTTATTGCACCTTTCATTTATCATGTACCCATGATAGCAGCAAACACGTTTCCCCGATGGATGTCAGCACGGATAACTGCAACAGCTGTTACTACATAAGCCTGGTGTTTCTCACAATATGATTACTCTGTCAACGATGGCCGTAAAAGGTGGCATCTGCATTCATCAAACAGAGTTATCAATAAATGTAAAGCCATACAACAATTAGAGATCTCAAAGGAAGAACAAATCCAAACGGGAAAAAATGCCAACCACACTCTTTAATTACTAAGATTGTTAATCAATAAAATGCCTTCATAACTTTTAATTAAAATTTTATTTGAACTGCATGTTTGGAGAATCAGATTCTTTGTTTTCATTACATTTAACAGTTGCGTTAGAAAGATCCTGACGGCATCTGTGAGAGGCCATCCCCTGGGGAACACTTTGTATCTGTAATTGCATATTCTCACCTACAGAGGGTGTTAAGAATCCTTGTTAAGAATAAGAACAAGGAGCCATCTCACAGCAGCGATTATTACAGAGCAAATTACTAGGTAGAGCAATCCAGGAGCTGTCGAGAAAGGTTAGCAAAAAAGGAGTGTGAAGAAATCAGCCATTCAGCAATTCATCATGGGGCAAAACCAGCTCTGAAGTTAAACCAAAGGGAAAGGTATTGGCTTTGTGAAGTTAAGACTGTCTCTGCAGCAACAAGTGAAGATGGTTATTGGTGAAGAATAAAAAGATGAAATGACAAAGGAAAAATCAATTACTTTAATCAGACTGATGATGCTCAGACATGATATGATGAGAATAACTATTTGTAATCCGCAAGCTATGTGCTATATACATTATTGTTACTTTACCTTTAATTTGTGTTGATAAGGAGCTGGGTAATTCCCATAGCCTGTCCAGGAAGTTGGCTGACAAATCCCACACAGAAGTCTCAGTTCCTTCAAGCCGAATGCAAACTTCACTGTTACACTTTGAAATGGTCTCTTTTTGATTTGTTGAAAAGAAAAAATGAATCTTGAATTTCCTTCTCATCTGACTTCCCACAACACTGTCACCCTCAGTTCCAGCCCACACCTCCCACTGCCTACTACAGTGCTGAAATAATGGTGACGCTCTCCATTTGTATTTTGTGAGGGCTGATGGATGAAGAATGGAATATTTATAGATTCATTCTAGGGCTTTCCTTAAACTCACGTTGACTTCCTACACATCCCCCTGAGTTAAGAGTGTGAATGATAGTCTGCCAGCCCTCTCAGGGCTCCAGCAAAGGCTACTGATGGAGCTCAGGACATGTAACTCCAACACATGGAGCCTGACATTTGAGAGAGAAGCTGGAGCGTGTCTGTCTGTCCTTCTCTCCTGAAGCAGGACCCAGAAGCATTCTCTGACTTCCAGAAATGGTTCACATGGCCCTTGTCTCATAGATTGTGTACCCAGAAGAAAGGAGGTCTGTCTGTGAAGACACAGGAACAAAAAAAAAAACAAAAAAAAACAACCCTGAACAAGCAGGCCTGTCTAAGTCCTCCAGTCTATTGCCACAAGGTCCTACCCCCTTCTTTGTCCAACACTCCTGCATGATTATCCCCTTCCTCTTTGAATTTAGCTCTAATATGTAGAGGTTTCCCTATTTCTTTGTTTTGTTTCCAAGGGCTCTCAGATCACATCAAACTTATATTTAATAAATTTGTGTGCTTTCCTCCTGTTAATCTGTCTTTCGTTACACAGGCCAATGCTGTGAATTGGGTGGTGAGTGAAGAAAAGGTATTACTTTCTCTCTCCTATACAGCAATCTCTCAAATTCACAGCCCATAGCAGATAGAATGTAGCTCACGTGTTTTCCTCCTCTCAAGAAAAGTTAATGTGTTACCATCAGAACATGGCTTAGGGAATTGGCTAAGGAATGGGCTATATTTCACCAAAAGGTCCCCTTCCACTTTCTTCAAGTTCTTTGAAAACAATGACTACACCCCTGGGATCAGGGTCACATCTTGGGGAAATGACAGTTCCTTATATTTAACTATAATGCATAACAGATGCCAGAAACTATTTCAAATTCCATACAGATATTAATTCATTTAAACTGCATATAACTCACAGGAACTAACTTTTATTATCACCCTAAGGAGGAAAGGTATGCCCCCATGTCCCAGTGCCACCAAAGCCGAACTGTGAATCCAACCTATCAGGCCCCAGCATCTCGGCCTCAACTGCACTTCTGCTTTAAAAATATATATATCATTTATTGGGCATCTACTTAGTATCAGTCTTTTATTTGATATTTTATTTTCGCTTGCATAATTCTGCAGATGGGTTTTTACAGATGGAAAAACTAAGGCTTAATGAAAGGAACTGAACCTGATCAAGGTCAACTCAGTAGATAGATATACCTGAAGTCAAATATAATTCTGTATATTCCAAAAAATATGTATGTTTTCCTATAGCCAGGTTAAGAACAGATCACTGGTCTTCCGTTCCACCAACATGCAATGATGGCTGAGAGTATGCAAAAGGCGGGGACAAGAACAGAGCATGTCTGTGCTGTGTGTTATCTCTTTCCTTTGGGGTGGAGAAGTACATTTTGGCTCCAAGACAAAAATATTAGCAAGGTCCAAACCTTGGACTTCCCAAGGGGTAAGTTTGGTACTATATGGTGTTCAAATAATATAAGGGTTTTGTAAGAAGACGTTCCATGCTGAGATCTTCGTCTGTAGAGGAATCGGATATCATACAGGACAACGGAACATATTGACATAAAAGTTTTCATGGAGAGGTTCTCAGACACACTAAGGTCAGGGTTTTTACACTCTCCTCTCAGTGATGAATACTGGGTTTGTGACATCTGTCCTGGAATTTGCTCCTCAATACCAGAATAGGAAATTGACTTCAAATCAACACCCAGGAAGAAAGACAGTCTGCAGTTCACAGGCGCTAACATATGTCTGGATAGAATGTTGAGTTTCTTCCTTTTTCTCTACTGCTGTGCCAGGGGACGGGAACCACAGCCTCTCCAAAGACACGAGGCTATCGTCTACTTTCCAGGAAAGATATTTCTCTGTGCCTTCTGACATTTAGCACTTAGCTTTTTCCTGATTTTCACTCCTATTATCCTTGGAAGTTGTTGGCTCTTTAACCTCATATAGTTAACAGGCTTTGCAGTCATCCTGCCTACTTCACCAAATATAGATTCCAAATGTCACAGTAGGACTCACTCTTTTCCCCCATTACTTAATATGGTCCAGTTGGTTACAGACATATCAAAGACATTAATGGGAATTGTACATGAAGTGAAATAGTCATGAAAATGTTTAGTATTTTGTTCATACCTATAAACAAAGTGCAGGTAATTCCAAGCACTTTAATCTCCTTCACTGATTAAAAATGGTAGTCATACTTGAACATCAAAGACGTTTCAAATCTTAAATGATATGTAAAAAGCATTGCAGCCCCAGAGTGTTACTCAATTTCTACATTTTGAGATGATAGAAAATGAACCTGATTGAAATATGAAAGTCGTATTTTTTAAAACTTTCATTTTGCAAAGGTTAATTGACAAGCAGTTTGAGCAGAGAGAATGTGCTTCAAGTGAGTTTCCAATTACCAGAATATGGACTTGGGAGAATGTGTAAAATATATAAATCTTGAAATGCTAACAGGACTTGCATTTGCTAGATGGAGAGAAAGCAACACATACTTGAAGACATTATGAGTCACTTTATAAAGCTATAACTATCTATATAAAGGTAAAATAAATATCTTGACATTAATTCACGAATAAAGTCTACAAAATCTTTCCATAGGAACCATCAATGACTCCTATAGCAAACTTCTTTTTCTACTAATAAAAAAAAAAAACTGCACATGGCTACAGTTGCATGATTGCATGAATCTCTACATATTCATATATAAACAGAGATATGCAAATTTGCTGCCAAATAGATTAGCAAAATGCAAGTCGTATGCAATCTGTGGGAGAGTCTATCTTGTTGCAATTTTAAAATTTCTCAATCCATCAGTTAAATGTGGATTCAGGGCACAGACTCATATTTCCTTGTCAAATAAATTATGTCTTACATCAAAGACCACACAGATTCCTACTTAACAAAACAGGAGAATGTCTGAATAGACCATAAATGTGAAATATGCAAGAGAGCAAAATGAGACAGCCGATAAAATAAAAGATTTGTTAGTCAGCTCAAAACCATCTACAAAATGGTGCTGCTGACAATCAGACTCGGTGATTAAAGAAATATTCTTTTAAACTGATGCTAATTTTTTTCCATGAGAAATGAGCTAGAGTGATAATGCAAAATGGTAACAAATTGCTGTGCATAAAAAGTTTGTAATTAGGCGACACAGATGCAGATGGGGTTTGTTGTTGTTGTTTGATTATTGAAACATAATATGGAGAAAAAGAAAAAGAAATATGCTAAGTCTTTAAGAAATAAGCCAGGTAACAAATTATTGCCTAGTTGTAAATCCATGGGTCAATACCATTTGTCATTTCCATTTGGCTTTTTCCCCTTTCCAAGTAATTTATAGGAATTAATTCTCATTTATTGTAATGTTTCCTAGTCTGTTCTTTTTTTCCAAAAAAAAAAAAAAAAGAAAGAAAAGAAAGAAAGAAAAAGAAAAAAATGTACTGGAAAATACAGCTGGCCCTGTGTAACAACCACTATTAAAGATGTTAGTTGGTTTAATGATTTGGATAAATTCAATTGTTAGTAGCCTTTAGATTAATACCATCCTCTTTTATACTTGTTTCTTTTATGCATGTGAGTGTTTTGACTGCAAGTGTACATATGTGGCATGTGTGTGTCATCTAAAACCCATGAAGAGCAGAAGAGGATGTAGGGTCACATGGAACTGGAGTTACAGACAATTGTGGGTGCTGGAAACAACAGCCAGTGCTCTTAACAACTGAGCCATCTCTCCAGCCCCATCTAAAATACCATCTTTAAAAGCATTACAATATAACAAAGTATGGCATGAAGAAAATTATATAAATTTTTCTGTAAAATTCCTTTAAATTATATTGTTTTCTTAAATAAATCAGAAGACAGCTCTACAATTAAGCCAGAAAAAGCAGAGAAATTGCCTTACATGGTATGTAGCCCAGTATGGACTCTTAGAATATAGAGGCTCTGGGGGCTGGAGAGATGGCTCAGTGATTAAGAGCACTTGCTGCTCTTACAGAGGACTCAGGTTCAATTCCCAGTACCCACATGACAGTCTACAACTGTCTGTAACTCCAGTTATGTTCTCTTCTGATCTCCAAGGGCACTTTATGTATATGGGGCACATACATACATGAGGGCAAAATATCTATACACATAAAATAAAAATAAATCTTTTTTAAAAAAAGAAAAGAAAAGAGAGGCTCTGTATAATTGAGTTAGACCCAATAAAAACTAACAAAGAGTCCTTTGCTGTCCATACTCCATCATGTGTATCATTAGTTATCTCGGGCTGCTATAACAAAATACCATACACCAAGCAGTTTACAAAGCAAAAATGTATTTTCTCACAGTGCTAGAGGCTGGAGGTCCAAGATCAAAGTGCTAGTTTCCCATAAATCTCTTCTCCTCAGTTCATGGGTGACCCTCCTGTCTGGTGACTCTGTATGTGTCCAAACCTCCTATTTTTATAAAAACATCAGTCAGATTGGATTGGGGGTGCCAGGGAGATGGCCCAGGGAATAAAGCACTTGCCATCAAGTGTGAGGACCAGAGTTCCAATCCCCGGAACCCACATAAAAGCCAGGCAGATGCGGTGGCTCCCTGTAACCCCAGAACTCAAGAGGTAGAAACAGGGTATCCCCGAGGCAAACTGGCTAGTTTCAATTAGATGGTGAGTTCTGGATTCAGTAAGAGGCTCTTCTTCAATAAATAAAATGGAGGATGACGGAAAAGACCCAGTGTCAACTTCAGTCCTCAATAAGCATGCTCATATGTGTGCATTCACATGTGTGCACATGCACATCAAAACACATAGGCACTGTGTGTGTGTGTGTGTGTGTGTGTGTGTGTGTGTGTGTGTGTGTGCGCGCGCGCGCACGCGCGCGCCTGTTTGTCTGTCTGTTGGATTGGGCTAGGAAGACGCTAAAGGCCTTATTTTTCACTCAATCGCCTCTGAAGAGTTCCAATACCCACATACACACTCTGAGGCCGTGGCGGGTGGGGTGGAGGTGAAGTGGTTTCAGCACAGGTGTTTGGAAAGGATGCTCCATGTAGCACCTTACAGATCAATAGCACACTGTAGATACTGCCCAAGGAATGGGAGTGGTATCCAAAATGTGGGAGTATGAGGAGGAGGGTTGTTGAGGACGGAGTATCGAGGCCTCTCCATTTTCCTCCTACGATAGTGTTTCTGGCGCCCTCTTCCTGGCGGGTCTCTGTCTGCATTTTTCTTCACCAACACCCAAGCCTCCTCGTCTCGAGTCAGGTATTGAATCCCAGTGGAAATGGGCACCACAACACACTGAAGGGGCATCCCACACCTCCACAGAAAAACTAGTGACCTCAAAAGACCCTCTGGTTAATGGTGGGACAACCCATAGGAAGTTGCCCAGCCTGAGCTTGCGCTGCCCAGCCAGGATCCACCCTGAAACAAATCCCATCCTCCAGACCCTTCTTCACTTTTGCTCAGTGCTCCTGTGAAGGGAAAGAAATCAAGTCCGGGGGTGAGAAATGCTGGTCATTCTAAATAAGATGCTGTCAGTGGGGAATAGACCAGGAGGTGCTCTGCAATTAACGGACCTGGAATGACTTAAAGCATTTGTCTTAGTACAAAGAAGACTTTGTCTTATCCTTGTTCCGTCCTGTTTTGTTGTACTCTGGGAGACTGTGTGTGCATGTGCTCATCAGGAAAGAGTTCCTCTTCTTCAAAAAGATAACGGTGTCCAGAAGGGCTGGGAGTCATTCAGTAGGTTGTGTAATCAGCCACAATATGAACTTGAAGGAAAGGGGAAAAGCAAACGGCCTCTATCTGTTTGTCTCCTTCCCAATTACAAGCAAAGGAGGGTTTGCAAATGTGAGTGTCTGTGTAACTCAGGCCCTGGCAGGATGCCTAGTACCGGGCTCTGCACTGTGTTCGATAAATAGATGTTGTCAAATGACAACACCATTGTGGAGTCACATTTGTTTCTTCAGCCAGTTCCCGGTATCTGCATAGTCCCATTGTTCTTTGGGGGCTCTTCCCTCCTTAAAATGATGGATTGCCAAGTAGTAAGAATGCTTTCACCTGTATCACCTCCTGTCTCCCCTCCTTCAGTCCTCCTTTTATTGCACGGCTTGCGCCTGTCTCTGTTGGCTTTCTGGTACCCCGCAGTTCCCAGCCACTCTGGTTTTAAAATATTGGAAGCTCTTTGATGGTAATCATTGGGATTTGTCGATTAGAGGAGATATGGATTGTGTTTTAATTGTTCAAAAACAACAGCATCCCGACTAGCATTAGCCAAGAAAGTCTCCCCTGAGCAAAGATGACCCAGCTGGTGAAAATTAAGTGGCAGACTCAGCAATAAAACCAGGGGGGGCGCCTAGCAGACAGGCTATCAACTTCTTTGTCTAACCTTGGGGCCAATCTCCAAATGCAGAACTCGAAGATAATTTAACAAACAAAAGAGCACCTAGACCAATGTTTTAGCAAATTATTATCAAAAGAGGTAAGCATGGTCCCTTTTCTCTGCACCTGCTACTGTGATACACATCCACAAACCAAAACCCTAAGTATGCAAAGCCCCTAAAGGAAGAGCCAGTCAGGAAAAAAAAAAAAAAGCCCAGTGTTTTTCTCCCCCACACAATTACAAAGTGTTGTGAAGATCTTGCAACAGAGTCAGGCACTACTAGACACAAAGCACAGCGAAGGTCTCCACAGCTCAGGACCAAATCTATTTGATAAACTGTGACCCGCACAACTTCAGTTTTCAAAGGACGCCTGTGATGGTTATGTCTAAATTAGAAATCTGAGTTCATGATTTTGTCATTTTTCTCCTGAATCTTATAACAGTTGCAATGGCTGTGTCATTTACCTTAATTAGCATTGACTTTGTCCTCGGGGTTTTCTAGCCAGCTACACCTGGTGACTGAGGTGCTACCAGACATTTTGAAGAAGCAATACCTCGAGCACCTTCCCTAGACTTTGTGAAACTGTAGAGATATCCGAAGATTCCCTTGGGACTTTTTCCCACAAACAGACCAACAACGGTCCCTGCAAAGGGTGTCGGGGAAGGAACCCAAAAACAAGCGCTAAGAGATCAGCATCCTACCGCCTAACTGCCGTTTGGAGTTTACCTCATTGGCAGATGAGGGAAGGTCACCACAGCAGTGCCACCCCTGGGGACTTGGGCATCCTCAGTAAACAAACAAGGAGACGTTAATGAAGCCTGCCACCCTGCCCATTTCCCTGAGTGTGAACACTCTTGGGTCTTCATTCTGCATGTAACAGTTGTATTTTATAGTTGATTCTAAATTAAATACGTGAATGAGGCCTCAGCCACCTTATTTATCAAAGTGTTCTTAAGTTTGTAGTTGGAAAGCTGGGAGATGTGGATATTTGGCCCATAAGCTGTGTATATTCAGAAATATTTAGTTATCCAGGATGAAAATTTTTATTCTCACACTAATGAGAAGGGATTGTTATTATTTTTATTCATTAAAAACAGTGATCTTTGAATATACAGGATGAAGCAGCATGTGAATAAAATAAGATTGTTGACCATGAATATTTTATACACATCTTAACTTACCCTAACAAAGTAAGGTGTGATTCTTTACATGTATTTTACTAAGAAAATTTGAAAAGTAGGTTTTCATTCTCACCAATTTCTCTAGAGATTTTTCCAGGATCATCTACAAAGAAAACCATATCCATTCTTCATCTGAAGTTAAGTTCAAATCTTTATATTCGTGGTTTTTCCATAATGGAATGAAAAAGAAATGATGGGTTTGTTTTGTTTTGTTTTTTTAATTCTTCCAGGCCCACATGATTTCTTTTCTTTTTTTTTTTTTTTTTTTTTTTTTTTTTTTTTTGAGCTGAGGATTGAACCCAGGGCCTTGTGCTTGCTAGGCAAGTGCTCTACCACTGAGCTAAATCCCCAACCCCAGATGATTTCTTAATTTACAAAAAGCTAACTAAGAACATACAGCAATCTTTTATGCTGCTCACCCCCTGTAATAAGCCAAGTAACTAACATCATATTGTCAGTTCAATTTCCTCTGATGCAGTGTTCAAGTAGGGCCCTGCATCAGGGCTTGTCATCTCAGAATTTCAGGACAGGAAGTGCAAGGAGGAAGCATCTCTCTTCCCTCTGGTTCCATCAACAGCAACGTCACACTGCTTCCAAAGCACACTGCACCCTGAAGCCCAGCAGTCTTGCTCTGTAAGAGGCTCAGCTTAAGGAAAGGGATAGACCTCACTCTGTGCCTTATCTCGGTCCCTAACCTGCCTTCTCAAACATGTTCAATTCATTGCATATGAATAAATGGCTCCTGGCCCGATCCTATTATACTCACAGTCAACAGAAGGGACGCTGATGGATGTGCAGTGCCTAATGCCATCCCTGCAACTGGTTCAAAGCAGGAGAGAACTCAAAACCCAGATCTTTCTATTTTCACATTGAGGAAATTTCAGCCAGTAAATTGAACCTACCAAAATCTATAAAGAAAATGTGTTGAATGCACTTTGTAGCTCATGGTGCATGATTTATATACTTTTGATGAAGATGCCCTTAATACTATAAGTGTAATGAATTATTATCCTAGCCCATGGAAATGTCTAGCATGGAAGCCTAGTGATTCAGAGCACAGTGGATTCAAATTCCAGGTCAGACACCAGCTGTGTGGCCTTGATAAATTCTTTGATGTAATCCTCAGATTCACCTCTATAAAGTAAACACAATGATATCTACCTCCTTGGAGTTGTAAGGATGAAGTAAAGCAACACATATAGAAGAACAAACACACAGCTCAGGGTCTGCCCCATGGTAACCAGTGTAGCAATAATTTAAACTGCTTGCAGGAATTTGTTTAATCAATGAGAAAAAAACAGATGCTAAAAAATATATTTAAATATGTATACATACATATGTTTATTTTTAACCATAATTGAATAGATACACATGTATATTTTAACATATATGTTATATACTTAACATGTATCACAGAGTTATATATTGAACATTTTATATATATATTATATATGTATATATTTGTATGTATATGTATATTTCACAGAAAAGAAATTTGGGGAAAGTGCACAATAAAATATTAAGATGATGGCTCTGGAAAGTGGAATTTTGTTTCAATCTATATTTAAATAAATTTTCTACAATAAGCATGAATGATACTTTATGTGAGGCAGATTTGTATTTTTAACATAATTATTGACTCTTATCCATCTGTGTAAAAATCTCATTCCTTTCATGCAAATCCTAAAATCACCTCATGTGTGAGATGCTAAACATGTCAAACTTAGACCATTTTTTCCCAACATCATTGTGGCGATTTTCATTTTTAATTCATTAACTTTTGCATTTACTTATTCTATTGAACATTTACCATGTGATTGACACTGTTCTCCATGCTTTATAAATATTCACACTCACCTAAGGAAGAATGCTAATATCCTATATGGTGAGGTATTGTTAAATGTGGAGATAGAAGATGCCTAGGATTGTTTTAAAACTAACTTTTATCTGGGAAAATGAGGCCAATGAAACCAGCGGGCAAGTAAGAAGTTCCTAGAACTTGTTTTATTCATATATTCACAACAGCCACCAAAATGGCTAACAAATAATATTCCACTAAAAGTAAGTGATTATTCTCTAAACAATGTGGACATGGTTTATAAAGCATGATTTTACAAAGAAATCACCAAATTCTAGATAAGCTATGGAACAGACTCCTCCCTACAATATTCTTTTCCTTTTAACTGTCCATTGGTGCACACCAGTGAACTTCAAGTGCGTAATCTCAAATGTTATAAGATTGAGAATCTTCCTCGTTATCCCCCCCCCCCCCCCCCCGGATCATACTCTTCTCTGCACACAAGGGCCCATGAAGCTGGCAGGCAGATTCCATCACTGTGAAGGTCACAGAGGGGCCATAGCAGTGTGTAAGACTTAAGCTGGTAGTCAACATGATATACTTTCAGAATCAGTATAATCACCCTGAATAACACAGGAACATCATGGTAATATACAACAGACTATCATTTTTCCATGCTTTTCCTTATGTGGCTCTGATGACCATAACTCAACAACAAATTTGTCATAGAACCTTCCAAGAGAGGGGATAATGTCAGTGGGCTTGCATACATCCATTCTGGGATCATGGAGTGTTTTTCTAATATAAACCTGGATATATTCACAACCATATTTGCCTCATAAACATCTATTCTTAAACAGCAGTGCTTCAGGGGCTAACCATGCCAAATGTGCCCTTCTGTTCCTCGAACGTTTAGCAATACTAAGGAAGCATCAGCACATTAAGGCCAGAACCCTCTTACACAGAGGAAGCATCATCGCTCATGATCCTCGGCTGGATGGTGCAGAGAAACCAGTGTGACAAAGGCCAGTGGCCAGAGCCCAACTTGGGAAACAGTGATCACTTTCTCACCTGCCCTGATACTCACTGTGCAACAGAGGATGAGCTTGTTCTTGAAGTCATAACACAAAGCAGCAGTCGTCCCCAGCTGCCCTGGTTGTCGGTCTGACTGCCGTGCTGACTTCAACAGGAGCCCAGCGTGGGCAGAAGCTGACGGCTATCGAGGCAAAGGGCTTCACACCCAGGGCCAAATCAAAGGAGATTTCCCAACTTCATGGGGGTGGGGTAAGCAGAACTCTCTGGGAAAATGTTACTATGTTCTTTAGAAATCTCCTGTATGTGTGCGGAACAGTATCCCAAAGCTTAAAGTCCCTGAGTCTGAAAAGGAGGCGGGGTTCAGAAGATACACAAGAACAGTAAATAGTAAATAAAGGCAGAAAGCATGTTTAAAATTCGCTATAATCACCATCCCGACCCACCCACTGACAAGAAGACAAAGACCTAGGAAACTCCTCCAGTTTGGTGAATTTCAAGGCGCTCAGAGGTGGAAGCCTACGTAATCCTCATAGTAGGACCCAGGCTTTGGGCTTTGGGGTCCGCGTTCCCAGTCAGTATAACAGGCTGCCTCAAAGTGGAGAACAGAGAGTTATTGAAGGGTTTTGAGCCAAAACTATGACGTGAACAAGTATGTGTCTCAGGAAGTCTGACAATCCCACATGTAAAGTGGATCAAAAGACCAACATGAACACCAACTAGAAGAGTGGGCCCAAGGGACCGGCAGGTGAGGGAATGGAGTGGAGGAAGAAGGTGCAAGAGCGATTCCAGTCGTCCTTGTCTACAGGCTCCGTGAAAGCAGAGCTGGTGGTGCTGTGGTCCCCAGTAGTGGGCCTGGTGCATGAGGAGGATGCAGCCACGGTTTACTAAGCAAACCCGTGAACTGAAGAAGTATAGAAGACAGGAGGCGATCAGTGACAGCTGAGCAAAAGGAAGAGAGAGAGCCAGAGCACTGCGAAATCTGTGAGGTACATGAAAGAACACTGTAGAAACTGGTGGTTGGAATTAAGGAAGTAGGGTGTTGAGCGGCATCCAGGGTGGACTTGGAGGGAGTTTTCTGGAATTACTGATAGAAAAGTGACTGGTGAACCCTTAGACCAATGAGAATACCACAGAGCCCAGAAACAGACCGGAGGCTGGAGAGCTCAGTGGAGTTAACCCATGGCTAGAGCTGGGTACTTGGGGGCAGGTTTTCAGATTCAGTTTTGCACACTTGAGTGATAGAAGCACAGAGTTAGCTTTTTTTTTTTTTTTTTTTAATGAAGAGGGGGAATTTAAGACCCATGTTCAATGTCAAGCAGACCCAAATGGTAACAGTAATCAAATTTAGCCTTCCCTGCACACATCCAAAACTGTACACTCAGAAAAACTTCTTAGTGATAAAAAAAAAAACTTTAAAAATCACCCTGTGAGATTATTTTAGTAGCTGTTTAAGTTTGTTGTTTTCATGTTGAAAAATACTTTGATTTTAAAGCAATACCAAATTGGGGAAAGAAGGCATCCTAATCTTTTCAGTGCGTGATCCAGACAGCAGATCAGCCCTAAGGCCCCTGCCTCAGAAAAGGTAGCACAGGAAACCAGCTTTTCTGCAGGAGCCCTGGGGATCAGTCATCACCCATGTCTGCTCTTGGCCATGGCAACCTCCTCAGAAGTGGCCTACAGCTTTTCTGTTCCTTCTATCCACCTGGACTGTCAAATAGCCAGATCTTTAAAAGGAATGTTCCATGTTCTGCTGTTAACACATAAGAAATACCAAGATTCATAGACAGAGCTGAACATGACCTTAGAGCTGAGCTAGCCAAATCCTCTGGAGGGAACTGAGAGCCAAGCCCAAGCTCCACAGTCAGAAGAACAGTGGGGTTCTCGGCCAGGCCTGCTGTTCTCAGCTCTGCTGCTGGGCATGAAGCTGGGTATGAATATGGGCTTCCCACCATCACAGGTGATCTGGGAAGATGGCATACAACCCCTCAGCTTGAGGATACCAAAGGAAACAAGACTGTAAATAAAAAGTGGAACCTGGAGAAGTGGTGTCCATGAAAGAGTGGGGAGAGAAGCAATTCTGCAGAACCCTGGTCCTTCAAAGAGCTGGGGATAATCACTTTCCTGGAAGCTACGTTTCTCTAACCTTCTACGGCATTAATAGGTTCACATCAATGAGGCAAGTAAAAGTTTGGGAATAATGGGGACCATAAGGTAAGATCACAAGTATTACCCAAAGACTATGTTTATTATAAAAAATAGCAGTATGGCCCCCTCCTCGGTAGCACATGCACTAAAATCGGTACAATACAGAGAGAAGAATAGCATAGCCCCTGGGCAAGGGTAACACAAATTCATGAAGCATTCTATACAAAATAAAAAGAATAACAATATGAATGTGCTTTGCAAATTGAATTCATAAATGTATGTTGTATAAAGGGACTTAGCATTCTTTGAATTTTTCTGCTTGCTCACTGACTTCTCTACCCCCCTCCAGTTTAAAAACTAACTTGTGCATTTGCTCACTTGCTAAACGTGTACAGTTTACTTACTGTATTTGACTGTAGGTCACAAAATTAAGTGGAAACTTCAACAAATAATTTTTCCTGCTCACAGGAATTCAGTTCATTTCAGCTTTTATTGTTTCTTTTCCCAAAAAGAATTCTATTTTCATAGCAGAAACCATTTTCCTTCTGCTGGAGTTATCACTTTTTGAACAAAACGGGGGGGGGGGGGTGGGGGGGGATGAAAGTTTCCCTGACACAACATCACTGGCATTTCATATATACCCATCCTCCAAAGAAGTGAGAATTTATAATCTATCCTTTAGGAGTGTTTGAACATAATTTATAAGTCACCCTAGCTCATCCTGGCCTCTGAAAGTAATGGTTGTTCTATTTGCTCTGTTCGTTGTGAGTTGGATTTCAGCTTTAGTTAGTGATTATGTTCTCAGGTTGGTCTCGACAGCCTTCCTCTCTGCCAGCTGCTTTCACCGCTAAACTAACTTGTGGATGGTGATATCACACAAAAATTTTTTCAACTTTATCTTTAATTTGGTCAGCAATGTTTTCTACAAAAGGCATTTGCGAAGAAGAAGAAGAAGGAGGAGGAGGAGGAGGAGGAGGAGGAGGAGGAGGAGAAGGAGAAGAAGGAGAAGAAGGAGAAGAAGAAGGAGGAGGAGGAGGAGGAGGAGGAGGAGGAGGAGGAGGAGGAGGAGGAGAAGGAGGAGAAGGAGAAGAAGGAGAAGAAGGAGAAGAAGAAGGAGGAGGAGGAGGAGGAGGAGGAGGAGGAGGAGGAGGAGGAGGAGGAGGAGGAGGAAAGAAGAAGAAGGAGGAGGAGGAGGAGGAGAAGGAGGAGAAGAAGGAGAAGAAGAAGAGGGAAGCTAAGACTAGTTTCCTGTGGACCAAATCCCTCAGGAATTCTGTGAACTCTGAGAAGGAGAAAAAGGTTAATTGTTAACAGTTCCATGCGTGTGTCACTTACAGCCCACCACTGGATTCTCTCAGTCTAACACCTTTCAGCGGTAGCCTTTAGCACATTGAGACCAGACTGGGTTTTTTATTGCAGACTTCAATAAGACACGGGGTGAGTTTAAAGAAGGCCAGCTTTAAGATTTATCCATGTGTTCTGGAATAGGAGTTCAGTAATTCCTTTAATCCGTGTTGTCCTCTGCCTTGACTTTAAGCTTTGCATTAGTCTCTTAATATCACACCTTATTTTAACAATTATCATGATGCATAACCCACACAGTGCTAACAAGATCTCCAGTCTAACCCTTAAGAGGAGGCACTGCTGCATCTGTATTATTCTTTCTAATGAGATCATATCTCTCAGAAAAATAAACTGTGTATGTCCAAACTGTTTTCAGTAACCTGTGTCTCCAAATTAAAGGCTCTCTGACAACAAACCAAAGTGGCTAATTGAATAAATTGTCCTTAAAAGGAATTAATCTTCAATTATACTTTTAACACTAGTTGAAGTACTGGGAATAAACCTGCAAATGTACGGCAAAAATAATTTAAATTAATAAACAGGATCAGTTAAAGTAAAAAGCTGAGCTTCAACACAGGTCCCAACTTTCTTCTGGGCACTCTGAAACTACATCCGTTAGTGATCTATCTATGGATGGATCCTTAAATACCACTAATTCGTAGTGAGAATTGCCATTGGTTTTCTACTTCTAAAGACATAACATAAAAGCTTCATTTCTAGAACACTGACCAACAGCATTACATTTCTTGAAATTTCACAAAATCTATATGCATATGTCTCTAGCTATACTCATCAAAGAAATGTGAGGTCTTTACAATGCTGAAAGTAACCTACCAGAATCCTTTGCTTTCACTTCACAAGTGTGCCCCACACTGGGTCTCTGTTTATAATGCGATTCATCTAGATATGCAATAATGGCCATTTCTGGAGGCACATACTTAGTATAATTTCATAACTTCACATTTTCTTAAAAATCTATTAGTCCAACTAGTCCTGAAACCAGTCTCTAAAACATAGTCATGAACGTTACATGTTAAGTGGTGCCCACCGGAACCATTTCTATGTTCCAACCGAGTCTGGAACCCTTCTAGGGGTTCAAGTACACATTATGACCCTAAAACATGGGAAGATCTCCCTTGAAAAAAACAGTAGAGAGGAGACTTTCCATTTTACTGTGTGTATTTAAGTTCTTTTGTCTTGTGAAAAACAAGATTCTGTATAGAAAGTATTGCATGCTGCTTATAATAAATGAAAAATATATCTCAGAGAAAGTAGAGAAAAAGAAGGGAGCAAGAGAAGATTGGTCATAGCAAATATCAAACGTAAAGGATTAGAGACACGAAGAAGAACTTAAAATTAAGTGTTGTAATGAGAGGTCATATACCTCTTCCCTTGGTGTTTCTCATAGGCCAAAAAGGGGGTGGGGGAGAGAAAGGACAAAATAAAGAGGGAACAGAGAAAGGGGGAAAGGGTGTTAGGTTGTCTAAATCTGTGTTCATGAAATTCAGTGGTCTACAGACCTCTTTATTCATGTGTCTGTGAGCACCAGGGCTATGCTGTTGACACAAGAGGACACATGCTCTGCCACTTTTGCCCGTTTCCATGGCGTAAATACTCTTTCCATAACCAACTCCAAGCTGCCAACAGGTCATTCACTGGTTGGCGTAGCTTCTCCTCCCACCAATTCCCTGTCTTGTGCATACCCACTTTTAAAATGAACAAACTGAGGCCCAAATAAATGGAAGATATTATAAAACTGCCCAAGTATGTAGCTGTTCACACTGAGTGGCATCTCTGTTCTGATTCCTGAAGTCAACAGTGAGTCTAAGTTGTCTGCATTCAAAAATATGTCTACATTCAGCTCTATGAAAGGGAAGGATAACCCTACAGCATCCAGTGATAAGTAAGACCTTTACCTCAGAAATACAACTTTCTTTTTGTCATCTTACCTTCTCGGCTCTTCTGCCTAGATATAGCATAATTTAGATTAGGTGCCATATTACCAATGCTTTCTAAAAAGTAACAGGAAATTCAGGTTTATTGGTTGACAACTTGTTTCAGTGCATAGTCAAAAGGGCAGTGTGATGACTGAAAGTATCATTACAAAGTAATCCAAGTCTTGAAGTCTCTTGGGTCTTGGTCTTAAATTGAGCACCTGCTCTAGAATAGAGGAAGTCACACACTTAGAGACAAAGGTAAATTAATTTTGCTTTATTTTACTACTTTCAATGCTCATGCTTTTCTCTCAAATCATCATTTACTTTATATACTTTATATACTCCCTTACTTCATCATACTTTCAAAGGTAATGATTTGTTGAGATACGTGCCTTTAAGAGATAAAATTATTTTTACACACTTACGTGAATAAATTTGGTTTTGTTCATGGGAAGTCATGTTCCTTCCTTAGGCTCAAAATGAGAATATCTTTTTGTCACTTTCCTTTGAGACTCATTATCTTTTGTGGCCAAGAAGTCGCTGGGAACGTTTCTATAAATGGATTTGTCACTTCAATCCCAGGTGCCACCCTGACCAGCTAGTTTCCTGTGGGCTCAGATGAGTCCCGAACCTAATAACCATAATGTGGCGACTCATAAAAGGGAATAGGAGAACAGTAATCTGTACTTTATAGGGTGGTTGGTCTCAAATACAGAGAGATTCTTGAGAACTAACCATTATGTTCATAAATTTCATCCTAACTTTTGTCCATTTTAGTACATCTCTACTCTCTTACTGGAATCTTGATGGGAGGGAGGGGAGAGCAAGGATTCAAATGTATTTTCTTTAAACTATCTGGAGCAGGAAACCATTCAGATTCTCCTCATGTCTCATTAAAAATGGGTGCTGAGAATTAGCAACAGTGGACAGTTGGTGTCTTGTAAATGTAATAATGGATTTGGGTTGCCGCTGTAATTACTTCATGAACAGCATGAATACAGGGACAGTCTTAAACACAAAGACCTTGTAAGACTCAATAAGCCACAGACACAAGATGAAAGGAAAGAGAGCTGAATAAAAACTGGAAGGAATTAGGGGAAGGATGGAGCTCCTTAGGGTGGGGTGGGATGTGGGGTTGGATGTGGGGCGTTTCTGGCAGGGAGACTTCACACACCTCAAGATGCACAATAACCAACAACTAACATTGTCTTGTACTGCCCCTCCCTGGAAGCGGCACTTGAAGCTTCCAGTTGTTCTGGTAAAACTGTGATGACATCTACCTTTTTAACCTAAGATCATCCCCAATCTCTTAGATGCACCTCTGGTTGTGCGGTGATAGGTTCCTTTGGTCAGGCACAGACAATGTGTCAGGACACAGACCGTGGCACATATCACGGCAAGGCAATCGTGGACAAAACAGGTGACTGTGGAGGGGATGAGTCCTCCAAGGCCTGGAATCTGATGCTGCAGCTTCAGCGCTCTGTCCAGGTACCTTCAGAGAAGTCTCTCAAGCTTCTCGAAGGTGAATTATTTGATGAGAGTGTCTGGGGAAAATTCTGAAAACAGTATTACAAAAACAATAAAACATTTAAATAGCACTTTACCATCCACCAATTATCTCTTCCCGGTTGGATCATTTAATCCTCCAGTAATTCCTAAGTCTAAGACATATTGTTTCCATTTTATGAGTAAAGTTAGATTTCAAGAAATTGACTTATGCGGGGCCAATAGAAATCTGTCAGAGAAAGATCAAGGGCTCAAATACGAAATTCTGTGAACCTTCCATTGTGCTACATCAACTCGTACAGGAACTTAACATGGCATGAACTTGATTTTCACTCTTACTACTTAACTACTTACTGGTATCAGTTAGTCCCCCAGACCTGGGTAACTGTTAGCAAAGTTCAAGTACATACATGACTTCTGCACGTTTAAAATAGGGTTTTGACTGACAAGCACAGCAGTAGCAGACCAGACAGCAGAGAGAGTGTTCTGTAATTGGACATCCTGGCCCCAGCACCTCTGTGGGCAACTTGTTTAACTCAGTTTCCTCATCCATACAGTGGGGATAACCCTAGTACATTCCGATGTTTTTTGTGGATCACACACAAAAAGTGATCACCAAGTAACAAGCACTCAAGAAATGATACCTTTAAAAAAATGTGTCTGCTTGGGCCAGCAAGGTGGCTCAGCTGGTTAAAAGAGCTTGTGGTGCCAACCTGATGACCTGAATTCAAATAAAAATATAAGGCAGTCTCAATGTTATGGACCTAGAGTCCCAGCTACACAGGAGGCTGAGGAAGTATGCAATCAGCCTAGATGAGAGGGTAAGATCCCATCTCGGAGAGGAGAGCAGAAACATATGTAAATTGTTCACTATACAAGCATAAGAACCTGAGTTTGGATCCCCAGTACTTGTGAAAAAAGTCAGTCATGGTCGAGTCTGGCTGTGATCCCAGAACTGGAGAGACAGAGACACGAGGATCCCTGAAGCTAGATGGCCAGCCCTTGAAGCCAAACAGTATTAGAGTACTGAATGTTTAAAGTATAAGATACATAGAAACAAAATATGTATGACATCCAATACATGAGATTTGAATTTAAACACGAAGTCTCTAAGACAACCAGGGCAAAAGTCCACAACCCAGGAATAACATGGCAATGGTCATTGGTATGACCCACGTTAATTATCTTGTCTCTCTATCTCAGCATACACCTAGCCTAAAATTTAAAAATTCTCTAGTCAACTCAAGGCACACGCACAGAACGTTCATATGGGGCCCATCATTCTGGCCTTAACGGTGTGTGTCTGCAGAAATCTGAAGACCATCCCAGGCCACCGACTTAATTATGTCCAGGATGCACGCCAGAGGTGAAAAGCCCCTAGTACTGTTTTTCAATCATCATCTCGCCTACTGAGCTGGGCTAGTGACACTAAAACCAGCAATTAAAAGCCTCGGTTTTGGAAATACGTTCAGTTTCCCAAGTCCCCAAATGGCAAAGGTTAAGTGAATTATGTGGAGATAATTCGCCAGGTCCCTTGGGAAGGTCCTGCTGACTTCAGATGGCGGGCCGTTTGCGCCTGGCTTTCCCCTTCTCAACTTATAGGCTTTGGTCATGGTCCTGCCAATGTAAACATCAAGAAAACAAGAAATGTTGCAGATGGGGAAATAAAACCCCTTCAATATGTTTTCTAGGGGGGAAAGAGCGTGATTAGCATGTTCGGTATTTCTGTGACACCAAGGGCTTTTTCCTGTAGCCATTTACAAGAATAATTGTGAGTAAATTTACACTCACCTAATATTAAAAACAAAAAAATTTTGAGATCTTTACTGTGTTGCTTTGCTACTTAAATTGGACCACATCGCCGGGTATCTTACTGTGTGAGACCATAATGGGACCGGTGACTCACCTCCAGGCTGAATTAGAACCACCCATTACACCTCGAGTTGTGTGGTAACACCTCCATAGTGTTTCCAATTAACTTTGTAAGTTTTTAATCAGTGACAAATGCATCTTTGTAAATTCAATTTACCTTTTATTGCAACACTATAAACCGTCTTGCAGCATTCCGGTATGTTGTGAACATTTTACTTGCTACTGACATAAGACAGCTGTTGGACCTACAACAAAGGCTAAGTTTTATGAGTTACCTGAATTAGGATGTAGGTGAAGTAATTAAACCCCAAAGAGAACAAGGGAAGAAAGAGATAGCCCTCCACGATGCACAAATAGGTAAGTGGGAACCTCTTTAGCAACTCTAAAATTTAAACCCCCAAAACTCCCTTCTGATTTAAACTGGTAATATGTTGAAAGAGGTAGAAATGTGAAAAGGTCATGCACATTTTATTAATAAATCTATATGGCTATTTGTTTTTCCTTTTAATCAGATTCAAATGCATCCTGTTAAGGAGCCGTGAGTGATTAGATCATAAATCTAAATGACCTTGAAGATGATGAAGGAAATGCTGCTTTGTAAAACCATCATCATGCTGCCAATCCATCATTTACACATCTTTACAGGTGCAAGGAAAAGGTTTCATTTCAAATCACTTGCAAGAATCACCCTGAATAAAATATTACTCTATAAGATCTCCACACAATAAACAAGCCAATCATACAACTTGACAATATATTCTTAGTTGTGCTCCTAAGTAAGAAAATAGCAAAATGAAAATAAGAGAGAAGGTTAGTTTTAAATGTCTGCCCTCATCATACTGATTCAGGATGCTAGCTTAGGTTTGTTTGCGTATTACTGATGACACATTAACTCACTGGCCTCTGTCACCAATCAGTAACTAATTGTAATGTGGCCATGAGATGTATTTCTTCTTACATATTTAATCAAAAGCCCGCATTTTTACATGGGAAGCAAATTTATGAATGACATTTATGGTTTCTTTCTAAAATACTGAGGGATTCTTTGCTCATATTTTTAGATTTATCACTCAACCATGAGACATTTGACATTCAGGATGTAGATCTGAGTCTCACTATTATCACATTAGGAATATTGTAAATGTTATCATTTGTCAAGAGTTTTTAAGAGACTGAAACTATTCTAATTCACTAATTCATTTATTATTAAGCATATTAAGTACCTAATATCTGCCAACATGAACACTGAATAAAAGTGCCCTGCCCCCAAAGATTAAAGATTATATATGCAAGAAAAACCATTGAACTGTATTTATTTATTTATTGTTTATTCTGGAGTTTTATTTAGACATCATGGTTTTTTTTTTTTATGAATCATGACCTAAAACTTTTCACTGAATGTGTATTTTATCATTTCTAAGCTACAGCCTTGGCTTTCTTTAACCTCTCCTGAAGGGCATAGGCCGAATACTGTTTAGATTCTTCTGCATGTATTGTAAATGGTCTTGATAGCTTATAGATTCTTTAAAATAAATAAACAAATTAGCCAGAGTGCAGCTTTTCTTTCTTTCCCCTGTTTTCTATGTGCTCTATTGCGTGCATTAAGGATTTTTTTTAATGCCTGACAGGTTGCTGTAGAAACACCTCGCATAGCCATCAGCAGGGCAAGTGCCCTTTGCATTGCTGTAAGCCAATCACCATTTTCTCACCGTTCTTTTCTGGGTGACCAGAGAGTATGATTAGATGAATAGGGGAGTTTTCACTAATAATACTGAATTCGTGCTCATTAAATCACAGTGTGATCTTCATGCAGCGGAAGAAATACTCTCACAAAAGTCTTGTGGCTTTGAGGGGGAATGGATTGGGGGGGCTACAGCAGGACAGAAATGAGGGAGGGTGGGGGAGACTCGCAAGAGACTTTGATCCTTCTCCACCTCAGTTATCAGTCTAACCCTAATAAAACCAACCCGGGGACCTTCCCAAAAGATGGAGGGAGAGGTGGCCTCCCAGGACTCAGGCTTTCATTATTTCTCAAGATCTCACCTGACACCCCAGTGTGATTTCCAAAACCCTCCTTAGTGATGGATCCAATTTGAGTTTAGAATCAGAAGCTTTGGAGAAGTGCTCTAGCATATGGCTACTTACCTTCAAGAGCTTGAAGCCAGGTATAATAGTGCATAGTGCATAACTATAAGTATGGCATTCAGAAAGCTGAGGCGGGAGGATTGTCACAAGCCAACATGAGCTTCATACTGAAATCCTACTCTCAAAATAAAATAAAAAGAAAGAAAAGAGAGAAAGAGGAAGGAGGGGGGAAGCTTGAAATTTGCAGGTGTCAAATTCACCACACAATGGGGGGGAAATCTAAGGCTTGGGGAACTCCCTGGCATCACAAACTTTGGGATCCAGGACTCAGTCCTGTGCTGGGTGCCACCAAACCCACCCTCACCACCCCTACCTGGCCTTTCAGAGGCCAGAATGTTATACTATCTCTCAGGTCTAAATCTTTACTCTTTGAAAATTACAGGGGAAAATTTTGACTTCTCTCTTCAGTAAAAAATGTTAACACTCGCAGAACTACATCCTCACATGAAAAATGAGACAATTATTGCTCTCTTTCTTTGCTGTCCCCTTTTACTCTGCCCTGAAAACCATTTGACACTGGCTCTTCTCAACATCGTAAGCATACGTTGATGCTAAATACCCCCTTTACAACAGCGAGATCCTGCTCTGTTTTTACTGAAAAATAGGCTTCTATTTTAGGAAAGTAGATTAATTTCCCTCCTACTGGATTGTTTCCATTTAAACTATCTTACAGCCAAAGCCTCTTTACCATAATTTATGTTTAGCTTTTTTAATAAAAGGCTTCTAATAATATCTCTTGCACGGGACAGACTTTATGGTATTTCATAGGATATGCAAATTGTTTCCGTCAAAACCAATCTAAAAGAAGGTTTGCGATCTGTGTTATTCAGTGATGTAAACTCTGGCTTTTGAAGTTATTCATTAGGGATCATTGAGAATGATCATTTTGGACCTGGTCAGGGAACATTTTAAAAATCAATGAACATTTGAAACCTCATTCTCCACACACCCAAAAGGAGAAAAGAAAAGATTAAAAGCAAATCCCCAGGTATCATCAGGCATTCTCCACACACTCCCATCTCGTATTGTCTGCAAACAGTTCAGTCAATGGAGAAGAGTAATGTAATAATTGCAGCAGCATTCGCAGTAATTTCTCATTGTGTAGCAACAGCATTTCAATAATATTCAGAGAGACTATTTATGGTGCTTAAGGTAAAAGGGTTCTGCCATGTGCTGAATAACAAAACTGAGTGGATCTTTAACCCTCCACCCTGGAAAACCTAGGGCAAGTAAAGAAGTACTACTAGTGATGACTTACCATGAAATCCTCAGTCTCCCTACCAGACAGTAGTCACAGTGTACTGAGGACCGGACATTTGGACAGACAAAGTGACATTTGAACATTAATCAATAGGAACCAGTTATATGAAATACAGTACATCCACACTATAGAACATTATGCAATTATTACACAAAGGAAACAATGAAGACACACACACACACACACACACACACACACACACACACACATATATATATATATATATATATATATATATATATATATATATATATATATATCTCCAAGATATTTTGTTGGGTGGAGAGGGACAAACAGAGGATAGGTCAGGGTATAAAAGGAGGAAAATTAAGTGTAGACGTTTGTTTTATTTATTTTCATATTCATAAGGACCCTCTGAAGGCTCTATTTAGAAATAATTGCAGCATTTTTATCTGGGAATATGGATGGTGGGTAGATGATTGACTGCAGTCAGTGCAAGAGGCCTATATGTGGGAATGTGTGTATATGCTTACGTATTATTTTTAAAGACTTATTTTATTTGTGTGTGTGTGTGTGTGTGTGTGTGTGTGTGTGTGTGTGTATACAACCATGGTGACCAGAAGATGGCATAAGATTCCCGGGAGCTGGAGTGAGTGCCATGGTCTAAAGTGAGGGTCTCATGATTGAGCAGCGAGCACTCTCAACCCCTGAGGCATCTCTCTCCCCTCACAAATGATTTTTAAACCTTTCAAATGCATTATTTATTCAATAGGTTAAATTAAGCATTGTTTAAGTATTATAACTACTGTCAACATGAGCTAGTTGAATAAACATGGCATACTACATTGAAGACCATGGAGTAGTATAAGGCTGTAAAAAGGAATTAGTAACTCCTTGTATACAACTTTAAAATAGCACCCAGATATGCTGTTGTGTTTTTTTTTTTTAAATCCACACACAGATTAATGTCCTTAACTTAATTTTAGTGGAATGAGGAGGAATATTAGTTTGTACTTGCTTGCATATGCTTAATTGTCCCTGAAAAGATATATGGGAAATGAATAACGTTATGTTGATGGAAGGAACTGTGTGATGTGGTGTGAGGATGGGAAGTGGACTTTTCATTTAACTGGTTTATGCTTCTTTTCCTTATCTATATCAATGTATTTCTCCTTATGAAAATGAAATTCAAGCATTAGCTTTAAACTGTGTAATTATGATCACTGCCTTCCTCCTAAGGAAATAAAAGAATGGATCAATAAATTGATCTCAGCAAGTCCTTCTGAAGGGTTTGCCTCATCAAGTCAAACCTTGTAACAAGAGCTAATGCTTCAAACAACTAACGTGCTACATTCTAACTGCTGGTATTTTTATTTTGTATGTGTATGTGTGTTTTACCTGTATGTCTGTGCACCATGAATGTGCACCATCCTCAGAAGCTAAAAGACAGCATTGAATCCCCTGGAACTAGAGTTACAGATGGTTGTGAGCTGCCATGTGGGAGTCGAACTCTGCTCCTATGGAAGAGCAGCCAGTGCTCTTAATCACTGATCCATCTCTTCAATCCCCTAACTAACGTTTCTTTAACACAATAGTGTATTTTCATTGATTCAAACTCACTTGATAAAACTAACAGCATTCATTTCTTCCCAGATATATAAATATATGTCATGCTGTCTCCCTTCTCCCCCAACCCCAACCCTCCACTCTGGGAGGGAAGACTAAACAAACTGGGATTGCATGATTTAAATTTTACCTGTTCATTATCACTGCTAAATAATTTATGCATTTTCAACAGCTGCTTTTCTTCTCTTTATATGTCAATCATGCAAATTAGCAAGACCTCAAAGAATCTATCCTATAATAAATCAGTTTTTAAACTAAGTATTTCACCAGGTTGTCTTTCCTTGCTCAGATCTTAACAGCTGCAAAACAGCCACACTCCCACGTTGGAGTGGAAAGATGATGAGCTGTATTTAAGTACATCTACGCCTTAATCTGGATTCTGCCACGTACAAGCACGTGTTTTTGCACAAATCATTTCACCCCTGTGAGCCTCAGTTTTCTTTATCTGTAAAATGGACATGAGAATGGATTTCACAATACTGCCTGCCATGATTATTAGAACCCTAGGGTGTCTGGTCCCTACTTTGCCAGAGGCTCTCCTGGCGAAGTCGTGTGTTCCAGAAAACAACTCAGTCCTAGCCAGACCAAGACTCCTGTCAGATACAAAGCAATGTTCTAACGTGATGTTTAAGTGCCTTTCAAAGAAAATCTTAAATGTGCAGCATTCTTGAGGGGCTTCAGTGAGAAAGATACAATGAAGTCAGTTTGGGAGGCTGGAAAAGATGGCTCCACGGTAAAAGCTTGTTGTTCTGTCAGAGAAGCGGGTTCCACACAGGTCAGGCAGCTCACAACCACCTGAAACTCCAGCTCCAGGGAAATTTCTCAGGCACATGCACTCATAAAATAAATCTCCCCCCCCCACAAAAAAAAATGTCCTGAAACTTTTAGTCAGTAGAAGCACAAGACAAGCAGGGAAAAAGTTAAGTGACCCAGCTCGGGAGCCAAATGGCCTGAGTTCTGGTTCTGGTTCCACAGAATGACCAACTGCGTGGCTGCCTCTGTGCCCCTGGGCCTTGGTTTCGTCATCAATAAATAAAGGATTGGAGCCAGATCTTTCCATAAAATTCTATTTTGAGAATAGTCTGAGAGTTTCTGGATGGTGCAAGGAATTCCTGACCAGCAGCAGCATAAGATGAAACGCAGGACACCAAGTCCTGCCTGCCCCTCCCACCGCGGAGCGGCCAGGGAAACCTCCTGCTAAGCAGAAAATGAGACCAATAAGATCCCCCAACCCCCATGCCCTGCACCGCCCTCAGCCCAGGGCGACAGGAACTCTGCCAGAATCTAAGAAAACTCCAGCAAGAATTGGGTTGCCAGTTGGGCCTGAAGGTGGACTCAAATGTTCCTTAAGCAACTGAGTTACAAAGCGCAGAGGCGACCTCCCACCCTGCCAATGGAAGAGAAAATGCTCATCCTCCCAAACCCTGCCGCTGAGACCGCACGGCGTTTGGTGAGAGCAGATATAAATATTCCTGAGAGCTATATTGCTAGGGTCAGATCATACCACCCAGACTGTGGATGGGAGAAGAAAATCCGGCCTTCGGTAATGAGGACACAGCAAAGGAGAGCCTAGAGGGAAAGGAAGTGGGGCCGGGGGAGATTTGAAAGCATGCATCAGTGCAGGGGACATTAACTACAAAGACCAGAGGCTTCAGTTGGGGAACAGCTTGTGTGTCCAGGCCTTAGGTGCACAAAGAAAGGACGACTGCAGAGAAGACAGAAATTGTTAGGATCTGGGGTTGATGGTGTCAATCAACAAAATAAAATTATTAGTCAGCGATGAACCTTTCTTTCCCGATAACTTAACTATCACCTCAATCCGGCAAATTACCTTCATGTGCCCGTACCAAAAAGAGCAGCTTTCAATGAGTGGGAAGGCCATTTCACTTCCCGTTTTTGTTAGCTATAGGTTTAGGGGTTTTCAAATAAAGTCCTTTGTTTTAACTCTGATTAAAAAAATATATTTATCGGTTTATTCTCCTTTTGAGAAATTAAAACATAAAAACAGACTTTAAAAAAAAATAGAGGAAAACTGGAGAGATGCCTCAGTGGGAAGAGTGTTTGCTGCACAGGCGTGAGGAAGAAGTCAGCTCAGATTCCAGCACCCATGACAGAAGCCAGCTGTGGCCACAGACACCTATAATCCCAGTTCTGTGGGTCTCTGGGACTTGCTGGCTGCCAACCTCCCTCCAATTTTGGTATAGGATCTGGTGAGTGATATAACCAGCACAGCACTTTGTATACACCATGCTCCTACAACGCGCGCGTGCGCGTGCACTCACACGTGCACACACACACACACACACACACACACACACACACACACACCAATCCATGCACATACACAAATAAGACTTATTAATGAAATATTTTATTAAGACCATTAATTATGGAAAATAAAGAAAACTATGAAGAGTTCCCTCCCTCACATAACACACAACTCAGACATTGGTGTTCTGGGACCAGTATTTCCTTCTAGTTTCTCTTTAGGCATTTTATATGGTTATGGTATTAGGTAAATAATATGTATCACAGTTGGGTGACTTTTTCACTTAACCATAAAAAGCAGGAATTTCCTCATATTCCTATAAACTCTTACAAGAGTTTGCTAACAGTGCACTATTTTAATATCTGCATTCCATGATGGGGTCATATAATAAATTATTAGTCACACCTCTACTTGGCCATTTAGGTTGTTTTTATTTTTTATTTATTTGCTATTATACATAATGCTGAAATGTGTAACTTATGCACAGAAGGGGTTTTCTCATTTACTTAGAGTAATTTTCTCAACTTTGACCCCAGAAATGTAATTGTTTTTAACAACTTCATTGAACACAGTTCATACACTATATAATCAACACACTTAAAGTACAGAATTGAAAGTCCACCCATGTAGGCACAGGTACATGCAGCCAATACCACGGTCAATATTGGAACATTGTTATTACCCAGAAAGTTACTCTAGTTGTCACTGTTTCCCCTCGATTGAGGACCCCTACCAGGACTAAGTGATCGCTATTCCCTTCTCTTTCTAGAGATTATCAATACAACCATGTGTGGTCTTTTAATTTGCTTCTTCTCCATAGTAGGTTTTCCAGGTTCGTCCATATTGCATCATATATTAGTGGTTTATTCCTTTCTACAACCACATAATATTCCATTGCATGGATATACCACATCTCTTTTACCCATTTATCAGTTCATAGGCATTTGAGTTGTTTCCCACTTTGGCATTTATGAATGATTCTGCTATAAATGTATGTGAACAAGTTTCTGTATGAACATGTGTTTTCATCTCTTGGATATGAATACCTAGCAACAGAACTGCAGGGATCCATGATTAGAAATATAATTCTTTTTTTTTTTTTAAGATTCATTTATTTATTTTGCATACATTGTTCTGTCTGCATATGTTCCTGCATGCCACAAGAGGGCACCAGATCTCATTATAGATGGTTGTGAGCCACCAGGTGGTTGCTGGGAATTGAACTCAGGACCTCTGAAAGAGCTGCTGGTGCTCTTAAGCTCTGAGCCATCTCTCCAGCCTGAAATATAATTCTTGATTAAACGGTTGTGACACTTTTAAGTCTCTTAATATGGCATCATCAAATTGCTCCTCAGAATTGTTTTGGATTGAGTTCTAATTCTGATTGAGAATTTAGCTGATATTAGCAAGCAGTTGGTTCTCGGGGAACAATGATATCTGAAAGAGAAAGTGCTGTCCAATAGAAATACAATGTGAAGTTAATAAGTAACTTTAAATTTTATGGAAGTCATGATTTTTTAAAGTTACAGGAAATAATTTTCACCATTTATTTTGTTTTGTTCTGTTTTGTTTGAGACAGTGTCTCATCATGTAACTCTGGCTAACCCAGAACTCACTAAACTAGGCTGATAGACCAGTCTGGTCCAGGGTGGTTGACCAGGCTGGCCTCAAACTCAGAGATTTGCTTGCTTCTGCCTCTCAAGAGCTGGATTAAAGGCATGTGCCACCATGTCAGGCTATTGTTCATAATGTGTTTCATTAAACTCTATATTCAAAGTATTGAGTTTTCTACCTGTAATACATTTAATGGGATAGTTCACATTTTTTACTCACACTTCCTGAAGTCTGCTGTGTACTTTACACTTCAGCATGTCTCAGTTGGAAGCAGTCACCGTTAAAGCTCTCAGGAGAAGTATCCAGATGGTAATTCTGACCCTGGAAAGCACAGATCCTAGAGGGTGATTACATCTGCACTGGGGGGTAGAGGCACTTCTAAAAAAAATACCCTCACAGCCGGGCGTCAGTGCGGTGGTTCACGCCCTTAATCCCAGCACTCAGGAGGCAGAGCCAGGCGGATCTCTGTGAGTTCAAGGCCAGCCTGGGCTACAGAGTGAGATCCAGGACAGGCACCAAAACTACACAGAGAAACTTTATCTTGAAAAACAAAACAAAAACAAAGAAAGCTGGTGGTGGTGGCTCATGCCTTTAATCCCAGCACTCGGGAGGCAGAGCTAGGCAGATCTCTGTGAGTTTGAGGCCAACCTGGTCTACAGAGTGAGTTCCAGGAAAGGCACAAAGCTACACAGAGAAACCCTGCCTCGAAAAACAAAAGACAAAAACAAACAAAAAAAATTTAAATACCCTCACATTTACTTGCCCTTATTATCATCATAATCTTTTTTATTAAAAAAGAAAAAAAGCATGAAGAAGAGTTAGCAAACTAAGGATGCCTCCAAGGTGGAGAAAGGGTAACTAAGTTCTTCCTTTGCTTTCACTTTCTTCTTCCCGGTCTAATTGGTGAATAACAATGTCCAGTATTCTGTTTAAATCTCCACTCTTATACTCCAGTTAACTTGGATAGACCCTGGGCCTGCTTTCTCCTTAGATGCCTGGGATTGTGCCAAATGTGAACACTGATGCTAACATTCCCTGTGCTGGAGAATAATTGTCCTTATTTGGGTCTTTAATGATGAAACGAACAGAAAAGTAGAACAGGCAATAAATAAATTGCACTGTGCTGCACATTGGTGAAAAACAGGTTTTCCAATTTATTCTTCACAACAAAGCATATTTGATCAGAGATCCTACAGAATCCCAGGACACCATGATTGTTGTATGGCAACTTCCTGCCATGCATAATTATTTTCCAGAAACATACCAGGTCAGATATGAAGCCGAGAATAGGGGAAATCTCCATAGTGACCTCAGGCAGATTTTTTATGAGTGCAAATCGGTTGGATAGTTATTACCACCTGGAGCTGCTGATGAGCCTAGTGTGGGAAACAAAGCCCCTGAGCACCCCACAGCAGACCACATGGCGGCCCAGGGTTGGGAGTCTTTGAGGGTCTGCTGAGCGCTGGCAAATGCATTTTAAGGTATTCTGTCAATAACAGAAAGCAAATTCCTTAGTCTGACAGGAAACGTGTTGCTTAGAAAGCATTATCAATGGTTGATTCTTTTGCACTGCTGTAAACTGCATATTTTATTGTGTTCACAAAACAACTTTAAAAGCTTAAATAAATTAAAATAATTTATTTATGATAGCCTCGGAGGAAGTCAGTCATCTTTTTTCCACTGATTAAAACCACCTCTTAACAGTATAAAATGTAGACTATTAATTGATTAACAGTCTATTTAGACTTTAAATAGACATCAAAGCACAGTTGTTCATTATAAGAAATCTAGCATTACCGTGTCCTGCATTCAAATCTAAGTAATATTGTTGACCAGTGTTCTGACCTGAAATGAGTTGTTTTTCTGTGAATTAGACCCCTTTCCTGGTAATAGGAATAACGGGAGTTGAGTTAATGGGATAATAGATCTATGGGGCATAAAATGCCTGTCTTCACTATTGTACCATGCTTCTCATTGTTATTACATCTTGTATGACCAAGTTTTAGCAGCATAGAGAACAGCAAATAAAAAGCCCAGGGACTAGGAAGTCACCCCCCTGCTCCCCACACCCCCCTTTCTCCTGCCACCCCCACCCACACCCCACACCACACCACCACCACCACCACCACCCCCAGTGGTTATCATGTGACCTGGCCGCCATGCTGTGTCAGAGGGAAACATGCCTGTCCCAGCAGTTGTTTGAAGGGAGCAAAGGGGACTACAGTCTCAGGCAAAAGAAACAGTAGGAAACACTAAGACCTTTCCACAAGAAGATGCTTAATTCATATATCCTGCCTGTTGTTAATTAACTCAATACTTATTCATTGAGCACTAGGTATATTCAAAACACTATGCCAAGTCCTTCCTATAGTTACAAAGATTAGATTTGTTACCTGGCCTTGGTAATCTTAAAATTTATCAGCGTGCCACCTGGTTTAAGCCTGGACCACACTGCTTTGTAATCATTACTTCCTCATCTGCCCCCGTCTCTCAGCTATGAACAAGTATGCTATCTGAAGCACATTTGAGTGCTTAGCACAGTACCTGCTCCCAAGAGGTACTTAGTAAGTATTTGTGGAAGTGAATTCCTTCATATCCACCACTGCTGGATTTCCAGCCACATTATATGAACCTAGAAGGTAGATACATGCTTGTGAATTTCTTAATGCTGTGTGAAGGGGGTTACTTACACAGGTAGTAACTATGACAACATCTTTGTTAAGGTGTGAGTTGCCATGCAATACCAAAATGCAGTTATTGCAATCTTGGTTTTAATAGGTTTCTTAAGTGACAAGTGCACAAAAAGTAAACATTTCTTTGCATTGTTGTAGCTAATTGAGGCAAATAAGGCCATTAAAATGTACTTTATAAATGAGTGACATTGTTTGGTGTTGAACCCTCTATTTGTCAATGAGATATAAATGAGAAAGGCAACAAAGACCCCAAAGAAAGGTTTTTATGAGTCATGTTGAAGCTTCATCATCTTGTACTCAGATTTTTGTAGTAGATTCTTATGTTAAAACAAGTTATAACTTTGGATAGCTATGTTTAAATTGGTTGTGTACTCTGGGTCTGTTTTCCTGTTCTGTCAATGCGATGCAGTCAACAGGAAGCAGTTCAGAAGACTATTGTAGAGCTCTTGATGAAAAGTAGCTTCTCAGGAGCGTCCTTTCTTATGTCCTGCAGAGTAAATTGTGCCTTGCTGTATTATTAGCGGACTTCGTTAGGTGGTGCAAGCTTGCATCTGATGCTTTGAGATGGTGGACAGAGGCAGAAGTAGACATTCCTGCCCCATGGACACTACTTATAACCAGTAGTCTAGAATCAACCACTAACAGACAGCTTAATCCAAGCATGATAACTTTCCCTTAATCTGTGATGAGTTTTTGTTTGCCATTATGAACTGAATATGTAAACACAAAAGAATTAGCAGAGCTGTTTTGAGAGGATTTAATTCTCGGGGCTCCCTCTGCTGGTGGTGAAAGGTGACAAATTGGCAGAGAGCTCGGAAATGAGGGTACTGTCGTTATTACTGTGATTTTGCCATTTATATTAGAGCTAAATTTACTGTTGGACACTCAAGCAATCAAACTAAATGTTTTGGTTTATAAACTAGCTAGTTTTTCCACTAAAGATTAAGTGATATTCTTGTGGTTGAATTAATTAGTCTTTTCATCACAGAAAATTGAGCTATTTTGTATTTAAAATAAATATTTGCCAGAGTTATACCAAGTAATTTTTAACATTATTTATACAACTTATTACCACTAGCTTATAGAACAGAAACTGAGCCGTTAATAGAGATGTAGTGGAGATTTACTAGCTACCCAAACTACTTGACTCCGCCTTTATAATTCCTCTGTGACATAAATACACCCCACAGAGCAACTGATAAAAATCACTTTTTAAGACATAATTCCAGCTTAAGATAGCATATAGATGACATTAAAAAATTTGGAGAAAAATTTCAAAGTGGAGCCCTGTGAGGTCGAGTGCCTGTGCATATGATTTTAACAGCTCTCTTCCGACATATACGTTATTTTTTCTTTTTAATTTAAAACATCCTTTTCTATTACGTTGTCCTAAGCTCCCTGAGCTGTAACAGAAACTACTATCCCTGTTTAGGAACAGATATCACAGTGGCTAGTAAGTGGCCCCAATACAGACTTCTTTGTAGAAAAGATCCTTGGGCTTCTCTGACAAGGCGCCAAAGACTCTGTCCTTTGGGAGCCATTTAATAAAAATCATCAAGTAAAGCATTACCAGAGAAGTGGCTCTGTGGCAGGCCTCCAGCCTAGCATGGATGAAGGCCTGTGTGGAACCACCGCTGCCACACACCGCAGAACTAGAAGTTACTTTTAAAGCTCTCTAGGTTTCTTTTTTTTTTTTCTCCTTTCTTTCTTTTTTCAACTTTTTAAAAAAATATTTATTTATGTATTTTAAGTATATGAGTGCTCTATCTGCACGTATGTCTGCATGACAGAAGAGGGCATCAGACAGAAGAGGGCATCAGATCCCATTCAAGATGGTTGTGAGCCACCATGTGCATACTAGGAATTGAACTCAGGACCTCTGGAAGAGTAGGCAGGACTCTTAACCTCTGAGCCATCTCATCCCTCCAGCCCCCACTATCTAAGTTTCAACAAACCACCTTCTCTTGGATTGCCTTTCCACATTTGTATTTCACAGCACCCTACTCACTTCTTTTTTTTTCTTTGTTTTGTTTTGTTTTCAGAGACAGGGTTTCTCTGGGTAGTTTTGGTGCCTGTCCTGGATCTCACTCTGTAGCCCAGGCTGGCCTCGAATTCATAGAGATCCTCCTGGCTCCGCCTCCTGAGTGCTGGGATTAAAGGCGTGTGCCACCACCACCCAGCTTCCCTAATCACTTCTTAATAGACTCAAGTCTCTGGAGAGCTGTGATCTGTTTTCAGCTAAGGAGCCTGGCAATGAAATGGGAAGAGAGAAAAGAAAGGCATATTTGACTCTCTGCCAGGTGGGGTTCTAGAAGGATCTGGAGACTTCCAGCTCGTTCTCAGCTAGATTGTGCAGGCGCAAACAATATTCTCAGAAGACATTTTATCTAAGAGAAATCACTTTAGCATTATCCACTGTGCCGGATGGAGTTCAGAAGGTGACCTATGTCTCAAAATTCCAAGTTCCAAGATTGTCTGTTAGACTTCTGGGATTGCATAGAAAGAACTATTACCTGGGCTCTATTTCAGCTTCAAGGTGAGAACAGTTAAATACTTCAGTTCCCAAGATCTCCTAGGCCTGTAAGCAGACAGTCCTTTGAAACCAAATCATGAACTTAGCTTCTTTTTCCATGCACAAGTGAACAGCTTCTTAGCAAAATTTAATGACCAAAGTTGAGAATAAAGACACTGGTCTAACTAGCACTCCACCATGAAATAGGTTTGATGGTTTCAGTTCGTGCACATCATGAAAGTACGCTGGCACAATTGATAGGATGGTCATGAGGAGCTAATATACAGACCCACCGATTAAATTACTTTTCACCCCACGAGATATTTATAGATGTGATCTATCAAGGTTCCAGGGAAGAGCAGTGATGAGACATAGGAACAATCACCCTGAGCTGTACGCTGGGACATAGAGACACCTGCAAGGTTGTCCTTGTTGCCTAGTACAATTGACAATGTTTCACTGAAAATGTTTTGGTAGGAAAAAAGTATGCCTGAAGATTTATATTTGTTTGGTAGATTCAGTAAAAATTCAAAAACCTATCAATTATTTTAAGACTACTTATGTCTCAAAATACACATGAAATTATTATTTCTAAGTTATTTAGAATACATGTTATTTATATCCTAAAATAAGGAATAAATACCAGAAATATGAGGTTATTATATTTGTGCAACCATAATATACACTCAGTTGCAAATATATATATATCTTATTTTTCTGTTGTGTGTTAGCATTTTGCCTCTATATAGCTTTCCAAAAGCCAACTCAATTTCAATTGCATTTCAATGTTCGATATTACAGACAGATGAAACTGACATGTTGTGTTCCACAAATTCTACTCTAAAAACTGTTCATGGAAGTGAAATCTGTTGTCCTCTGATCCTTAGGCTTCAACTCACCCTCCTCATATACTGGTTTCTTGAGTTTTCACAAGCATTAAGCAAACAGGCTTAACTATATATTCAAAAGTGTACTCATACTTTAACTGTATCTCACATGTCTGACTGATCCGTTCTTCGGAATATAACAACCAAAGAACCAGATGAAAACTGAAGAGACATCTGAAAAATAATGTCTGGCAAAGTTTATTCACTTGACTTACAATGAAGTGCCATGGCCCCTCATTTATAGTCAACTTGCTCTTATTTTTACTGTATTCCAACCAGCTTGTTTACCTGAGAAGAAAATTGATGTCAGAGGTGGGCAGCAATAAGAACAGCAGCTATGTGCAAACCAAATTACTACTCAGCATGGAAGAAATAGAAGACTGGAAAACACACACACACACACACACACACACACACACACACACACACACACCCCTACCTCTAGGCTAGACAAAATATCAGAAAACAAGATGAAATTGTACATTTTTATAACTTCAGGCTCATGATGAAATGAAGATCCAGTGTTGTCTGCTAACTCCACTAAGCAGTTTTGACACAATCACTTGGCTAAGACCAGGCTGTCACAGACCCAGGGAGACATTCCTTAGGTTTACACCAGGGAAGAAAGGACAGGTCTCTTCTTCCATGCCTGAATGCAAACCCAGCTTCGGAGGCCCAGGAGGAACCCAGTGGGGAAAGGGGAGATAAGGGTTGGCAGCCAACATGACCAGTATTCACTTTTCCACAGAGGACAACCTGGACAGTCTCCATGGCAGAGCCTTTGATGTATGCGGACAGAGGCACAGGAAAGACATGTCCCCACTCCTCCTGTTCAGCTTCCAGCAGAGCTGGGGACTGGAGGGTGGCTTCTTCCTTTCAGTACTAAAAATGGAGGGGAGAAAAGAAGAAAAACTCAAGACACACTTCCTAACCCATTGTTTTCTCAAAGCAATAAACCTTGCTTAGACAGAAAGCAGTATCAACTATATCATGCTAATTGGCCTTTCTGTATGAACTGAGTGTCATCTTTCTCTCCATAACTACTATAACCTTGATGAAATCATGGTTCTCATCAGGGTCCCTGTGTGTCTTTGGTTTCTCTCCAAAGTGCTGTGCTGCACACACACACACACACACACACACACACACACACACACACACCAGAAAGAACATAATACCATGAGAGAAATTTCTAGTTTTAAAATGAATATGCTAGAGAATCTCTGTGTGTGTGTACTTGTGGGGCGTGTGTGTGTGCTTGTGGATGTTCATGCACATGTGTGTGGAGGCCAGAGTTTGATGCCAAGTGTCTTCCTCAATTATTTCTATGCCTTATTTTTTTAGATGGGGTCTCTTACAAAATCCAGAACCCACCAACTGGTTACTACCAAGCTGACCACCAACCCTGAAAAGTCTGCCTCTCTTCCGCCACCCCTAACCTTTAGACAGCACTAAACACCCTAACTTTAGTATCTGCTGATTAGAAGGGTGCATAATAATGAAGGCTTCTGCTAAGATATTACTTTTAAGCTAGCTTGTATTTAATGAATCCTATTATCTACATGTATTGGAAATGAAGTGGTTCCTTGTAAATGGGAGACAAATACTTAAAATCTACTCCCAGAAAAGGCCCATTGGCTGAAACTACTTCAGAATAACCAAACTCATGAAAATCACGAGCAACTAAAACATCTGACCATTTTAAGTGTGAACACACTGACATTTGACTAGAGTTGGGGAAAGGATCAGATTACTATCTCCCCTTTTATATTAAGGGCATTTCAAACATGAAGAGTTTGAGTATATAGTAACCTGATGACATTACATTTACATTTTAGAACAGGAGAAGATGTCATTTAAAACTGCTCCTATTCTGAAAAATAAATCTATTTCTTCCCTTCTTTTCTATTTTAGAAAAAAAAATGAGGAGGCAAGGTAGAGGCAGACGAGATGATCAAGCAGTGGAATTCCTTGGTGGCCAAGAGGCCAGCCTTCTGAACCAGACAAGTGAGGGGCGAAGCCAGGACTCACCTCCAGTCAGCTGCAGGATCTTGACAAATTTCCTCGTGTTTCTGAGTCTCTGTCACACAGGAATAATACATATTTCAGAGACACCGAGTGCTTTATGCAAACTCACAGTGTGGTTGCTGTCACTATTTGGAAGAAATTCTGTATATAAATGTATATTCTGGTCAGACTTGTGTACCAAAAAAGAAACCTCAAATGTTTTTAAAATATGCAAAGAGAAAGGACAAAGTAAATAGAGAACTAAATGCTAGATCTTTAAAATGTAAGAAGCATGTAGGTAGATAGGAAGCCTCTCTTCTCCATCAACTCTAGATAGAGAATTTCTATCATGACTTTGTCCTTAGACTCTGCTGTGGCAGCGCAATAAGCCACTCTCTAGGCTCTTGACACCATAGGTACAAGTTGCTGAAGAAGTTGAAACATTTCTAGCTAATGTTGGTTTAAAAAAAAAGAATGCCTATAGAATTAACAGAATGTCTGAGGTAACTGAGAGAATACTAGTGTAGAACCTGTATGCCATTTCAAGTGTATAGGCTTCTCTTGTAAAAAGAAAGCAAATCTCTACCTCTAAATAGCAGTTTTCAAGCCACAGCTATGTTTAGAAATCGCCTATTGTCAAAGGGATCTTAGAAAGGATCATGTTTGTATCCTCTCAGAAGGGAGACTGCCATTTTTTTTTTGTTTGTTTAATAAAATGTTAATTCCCCTTTAATTCCTTTTCAAAAGAATCATTGGAAAAAACAACAAAATCACAAATATGTTGACTTTTGGTTGGAAAATGAAATTCTGGCTCACCTGTGTGTCATTCTGAGTGTTCTGTGTTTCCTTTAGCATGGTAATCATTAAGTAGAAAGATCTACTCCATTTTTGTCTGTGGGTGGGAAGAGCGAGAACAGCAGTGTGGGATGGCCTTTTCCTTGAAACTTGTTAAAAAAAAAAAATCACCAAACTCTCAGGAGCCAAACAGTTAGCTTCACTTGAAATAAGGATTGTAACACCAGGAAAGTGTCTTTGGCCCTTCAGGGATTTTTCTTGAAGTCTGCAGAAAACCATGCTGATAGCACCTGAAGGATCAGGAGGGGATAGTTCAATTACAGTCAGAAAGAGCTGCAAAGAGGATCTGCGTGGAATCCTCACAGCGCTCATTACCTCTGGCTTTCTGCCTTAGCAACTGCCATGTACTACATCAAGCGTGTAAATGTTCTATGCAGAATGCTTTTTTGTCACAGCCTTTGGGCCCTTGGGGCACACACAGGGCTAAAAGAAAGTTAGCAGAAGACATCCGGGACCCAGTTCCTAACTTTTCAAAATGTTGAGGTTTTAATCACGAAACTTATGGTGAATAAATATATCTAGATGCACTTCAAACCGATTAACTGCACAAAGCGTGCAATAATCCTACAGAAGGCGTAAGACACGACCATCTTCCTCTGGGTTTGGTGTTTGGTTTGCAGTACAAGGTCTGAAACTTAAACCTGAGTCACCCAGAAAGGTCTGTCCAGGCGCCCTAATCCCTCTAATCTGTTATGTTCTCCTGCATTCAAATGAAGTCTAGGCTTTGCGCTATAAAATCCTTAGTTTCCTATTCCATCTCCTAACATTCTATAAAGACACTCATCCATTCCACAATATTCGTGGAGCACCTGTGGGCACAAGGCATGAGGGTGGGCTCCTTATCCTTGTGTTGTTTTTGATATGTGGGAGAAATCAATGCATGTGCAAGTACACACTAGTATGAGTGTGTGTGTGTGTGTGTGTGTGTGTGTGTGTGTGTGTGTGTATGTGTAGTAGTAGTAGTAGTAGTAGTAGTAGTAGTAGAGGCAGTAGTAGTAGAGAAGGCCCCTTCAAAATGATATTTAAGCCAGTCTGTTGATGAGTGGTGATAACTAGAGCTTTCTAAGAAAAGGAAATAGAATATTCAAAGATTCCTGGGTCCTGGGACCCAGAAGGTCAGCGTGACTGAGGCAGAGCAGAAGGAAACAATGTAGCTGCAAACATATCAGAGCAATTGGTACCAGATCACACAAGTCATTACAGGATTACTGGGTGTCCTAGTCAGGCATGGTGGTGTCTACCTATAATCCCAGAACTCAGGAGGCTAGCCTGAGGTTACTTCAAATTCAATCCAGGCCAGACTACACAAGACATTATCTAAAACCAAAACCTGGGTTTTCTATTACACACTGAGAAGACTTTGAACAATTCTAAACAGGCCCATGAACCTCTCTTTACCTGTGCTAAACAGACCGATGCTGGGACAGGAAATGGATTGAGGCTTTTTCAAGCAGCCATGCTCCTGGAGTAGTTCTCGGCATTTTGACTTCAAGAGGACCATAAACGAGGGACTGGGATGTAGTCCAAAGACTGTAGAGCTCTTGTCTGATATGCCTGAGACCCAAGGTTCAAACCTAGCAATTGGAGAGGCAGGTTGTATAAGTGAACATAAGTGTCTCTGGAAAAACTTGCCATCCTTAAAGAACAATACTGGGGTTACATAACAAACAGTGAATGTGAAGCACCCTGCAGTCCCACATCATGAATGATCCCTCATGGCACACAGTAAGTGTGGATTAATTATGCTATTATCATTTTCCATAAAGTAGCACTTCCTTAGGCCCCCAGAACTCTCCATTTTTAAGAGTCAATATCTCTTTTTAGAAACTTGCTGAGACATGGAAAATACCTCATTTAAAATAAATATCCTCTTGTTTGCATTTATTTTACATTTAGGAATAGAAGCTGGTGTTGTAATAAAATGAATGTTCTAACAAATATATGAAAATCAAAGCCTAAAAATTCAAAGTGTAGTATAAAGGTGGGCATGATGGCCCATGGCCATGGTCCCGGCTAGCTGTGAGGATGAAGCTGAAGGGTCTCTTGTGCCCAGGAGTTTAAGGGCAGTCTGGACAACATTGAGAGACACCTCTCAAAAAAGACAGAAAGGAAGAAGGGAGAAAGGGAGGGAGGGAGTAAGGGAAGGGAATAGAAAAGAAAAAAATTGAAATTGTGTTCAATGCCATCTTGGTACCTTTTTAAAAAATATCTGGTTAACATGTAGGGTATTCTTTGTATTTTTCTCCTCTCTTTCTCTTCCCAAACATTTACACACAGTGTCTATAGAAAAAATTTCAAATATGAATTCTTATTCTATTTAGACAGCTTCTAAATTCTTATCAATTGCTCTCTAAGGCAGAATATTTTATAAATCAATATTTGTCATTCAATGATATCACATTTTGAAATCATAAACTAATATTAGGGACTAAGTTCAATTAATATTTTTACTCACTAATATTTAAAACTAAGATGCTGGCATGCCCTTATCAGCAAATTTTTATCCTTTATAGTAGAAAAATAAACAGTCCTCTGAGTGCTCTCCATTTTTCCCAGTAGAAATGAACTCGGCTTGACTTCAGGGGGAAGGTAGAATCTGGATTTCAGAATATTGTATCAGTAATCATCTGGAGGCAGTTGGAAAGTGTTCTCAATCATAAAACTTTCAGCCTAATCATAAAAGATTCCAAAGAGCCTGCAGTATACATGGGCCCCTAACTTACAACTTCCAGCGTTCAGTGTTTTCTCTGTATCTCTTTCTCTCATACAAAGCAAAAGGCAGATATTACTGGGCAGATATTAGAACACAGTGCCTATTACAGAACTCTCTATGAGGCTGTGAGTTTTAAGATCACTAGAATACAACCCTGGCTGCGGAAAAAAAACATAAACATGGCTACATCCAGAAATATCTGGCTAAAATATTGTTGAAGAACAGTCGATTAAGTAGGCGTTAGTTCTGTCCTCCAGCATTTCTTTTTAGTAAAAAGTCATGTTCCTGATGTTGACTCATAAATCAGTAAGCCACAGGTAAGCCACAGAATTCCCGCTAACATCAAGTGCAAATAAAATATGGTCTCCAGCAGCGCTGCAGAAAATGACCACAGCTTGGCTCAGTCTTTCTTGGAAAATGAGTTGGGATAATAGAATAGCAAGACTAGTGATGTATTTCCTTGGTTGCAGCCCTGGAAGGGAGTGAGAGTCCTGTCCACCTTCCTTCCTATCTTACCATGCCAGATAGAAGGAGTTGAGGTTTCGAAGCTGTAGGCGCTACTGGAGCAATTAGAGAAAGAAAGAAAGGAAAATGGCGGAAGTGACTGACTCTGAACACCAAGAAGGAGCAAGAGTCAGGGATGGTAGAAAGGGGCTTGGAAGCAGGGGAAGGGATCGAGGAGGAAGGGGCTACATGGAAAATCCCCACATTGTCTGAGCTACTTTTAATGGAGACACAGGGAAGCGAGAATGATGGTGACTGTCCCTTTGTGCCTCCAGCAGAAGAGAGCGGAACTAGAATTGATCGCAAATCATAGAACAGGAAGAATGGCCAAGCTCGGAGGGACTGTGGAGCGAAGAAGCCCATCCACACTGGGGTAATACACACGGGGGGGGGGGGGGAGCACAGCTCAGCAGTTTTCATATTGGTCCTTAAAGAGATGCCCATTGTTCTCAGGAGAGAGAACCTTACTGTGTAATTTTTTGTTTTTTGTTTTTTCGAGACAGGGTTTCTCTGTGTAGCTTTGCGCCTTTCCTGGATCTCACTCGGTAGACCAGGCTGGCCTGGAACTCACAAAGATCCACCTGCCGCTGCCTCCCGAGTGTTGGGATTAAAGGCGTGCGCCACCACCACCCGGCTACTGTGTAATATTTAGACTAAAAGACCCAAGGTAAGGAAAAAAAGCCAGCATTTATTCCATAGCTGTAGACAATGACTTTGAATATTTTAAGTTTTCTCTTTTTTTCTCACAAATTTAAGGTTAAACTCTATCACAGAATTCCAGTACTGAAGATTATCTAGTGCTCCCATATTGACTGCCCATCTCAGCCTCTAGCATGTGGGAAGCTCCATAACTCATCACTGAGCAACCCTGGTACTTCCCTAAATTAACATCTCCAGAGTAATTACAAGCAATAATCTTGCTTTGAATATAGTTCTTGCCACCACATTCAGAGAACTAGAAACTTAGGCTATGCCCATGACCTAGATCATAAAAGAAAACATTGTATCAAAAAAAAAAGTTGTCTTTAAATTTTTTAATAGACTTTTTAGAGCAGTTTTAGGTTCATGGCAAAACTGAGCACAACTCTAGTTCATTGCTGATAAGACTCTACAGCCAGCCACTTTGAAAGGCAGTTGGTCAGTGTCTTAGGGTTTCTATTGCTGTGAAGAGACACCATACCATAGCAACTCTTATAAAGGAAAACATTTAATTGGGGCTGACTTACAGTTTCAGAGGTTTAATCCATTATCATCATGGTGGGGAGCATAGGGCACATGCAGGCAGACATGATGCTGGCTACATCTTGATATACAGTCATCAGGAAGTGGACTATATCACTGGACAGTATCTTGCCCCCACAGTGACACTTCCTCCAACAAGGCCACACCTACTCCAACAAAGCCACACCCACTCCAACAAGGCCACACCTAATAGTGCCACTCCCTTTGGGGGGCCATTTTCTTTCCAACCACCACAGTCTTCTTTACAAAATTAAATGCACCATGCAAGCCAGCAATCAGACTCCATGGTATTTATTCAAATGAGTTAAAAGTTTACATCCAGACTGACATGGTGGCTCAGGCCTATAATCCCAGCTCAGGGTACTGAAGTGAAAGGTCTGCTGAAAGTTCAAGACTATGCTTCCAGGACAGCCTGGGCTACAGAAGGAAAAAAAGAAGAAAGAAGAAAGAAAGAAAGAAAGAAAGAAAGAAAGAAAGAAAGAAAGAAAGAAAGAAAGAAAGAAAGGAAGGAAGGAAGGAAGGAAGGAAGGAAGGAAGGAAGAAAAGAAAACTTACATCCGTACAAAACCTGATCATCAACTTGATTTGCAACTGCCAAAATGTGGAAGTAACAAAGACATCCAGCAAGAGGTAATGGGTAATAAACAGTAATACATCCAAACAATGGAATACTCTTTAGCCTTAAATATATACATACACACACACACATACACATACGTACGAGCTACCAACCCACGAGAAGACATCTAAGAGCTTTAAGCACATGTTACTAATTAAAAGAACCCTGTCTGCAAAGGCTACATGTTAACTGATTCAACCATGACATCTGGAGAAGCAGAAGGATGGAGGACAGTAAAAGGACCAGTGGTGCCAGAGGCTGGGAGAGAGAGAGTGGTGCACAAGTGAAGTACAGAGGACTTTTCAGATGAGGAATTTGTTACATCTGTCCAAACTCATGAACTGTAGAGCACTGAGTGAATCCTGATGTCAACCATGAACTTTGGGCGAAGACGAGGTGTGACTATATGGCCACCATCCATGACCAGTACTAGTGGGAGTGCTGGTGATGAGGAAGGCTGAGTCCATGGAAAGGTGGGGGCTGCACGGACAATCTCTGCACCTGCCACTCAAGTTTGGCTCAGGAAATCTTTGGTAAGCAGCTTGCTCATGGCATCTGAAGATATACTAACTCTCCACTGAGCTGGTGTGTATATGTATGGCAGTTTTGCATCTGATGCCATTTAGTTCTAAACACAACCCTGTGAAGTAAGTTCTCTCATACCATCATCCCCATTTTACTGAAAAGGAATGAGACCTGAGGAGACTGAGTAACTCTACTAAAGGTCACTATCGAATTGGACAGAGCCTGGGAAATTGGTCATTACACCATGATGTTGTCTCAGGCCACAAAACATATTACATTGGAACATATAAACATGTGTGTCAATGATGATGGAATAAGAAAGACTGTGTGCTGAAATTTTGTATGAAACTAAGGTCATACCAGCATCCTCCTTCTCCAGTGAGAAAGCTAAAGAGTGACTTTGTATCAGGGAACTTTGTGTGTGTGTGTGTGTGTGTGTGTGTGTGTGTGTTGAGGTGATATTTGCAAACCTTTTTCTGTCAAAAAAGGGAAAAAAAAACAGCTAAAAGTTTTCTAATGTAAGAGATTTAAGTCATTTCTAATGATTTAATGCCCTGACTAAAAAAAGAAAAAAGAAAAACTGTTCCTCATTATGTATAAAATATGACTTCTTCACTTTTTAATGATTTATGGGTTGTACCTCACACTGCGCCCTCACAGGGCATGTACAAAGGTAAGGCTGAGATCATTAATAATGCACAGGACGCCCACATCTGGTTGGTCCTCCCAGGTGAATCAAGCCAAAGCCTGATTTAACAGATGGGCACTGCACTGTTTCCTGATGGTAAAATCACCAGATGTTTAGAGATTCCAGAAGTACAAGGCAGGAGGAAGGTGTTAATGATGAGGTTTCTAGCATCCCTTTGAATTATCTTACTTTTTAACACTGCCTTTTTATTTTAACACATTGGATAGATACATAAATATATACATATATATACATGAATTGTACTGCTATTTGAAATTTAATTAAGTTTTTTCCCCTAGAATATTCTAAAATTAGGCAACAAAGTACATGTTCTTACATGCTGTCGCCAGACATTGTTTAAATTTTGACACGTTTAGTCTTTTTATTTCTCACTGGCTTTCATCTGCCAAAGCTCTTCCAGTGGCCTGGGCCAGGGGCCTTCGATGAAGATCTGTGGTTCTTGCTAGGCTCTGTCCCCGGCTGTGCAGGGGACCCTCTACCTCTGCTGCAGGGGGCGACAGCTGGCTTGCTCCAACACTTTCCTAGGCGGTGTCCACTGTCCTTAACATTCCCACTCTAAGACAAGTTGAGTCCTATCTTACTCAAGAAGAGAAAAGTGTGAAGGAAGCCAGCTACAGGGATGCTAGGGAGTGAAATTAAAACAATCAGCCAGTCGAGCCACAGGAGGGACTTTATTCTGTCATGAGTAGGAGGAGCATGATATTGACAGCCATCTAAGGAGAAAGACCAAAGTTCAAATCCTGACTTAGTCACTGCACTATGGGTCTCAGCTGTCTCCTCAGTGCATACTTAAAGGATTGAGTTAAAGATTAAATTATGGAATGAACAAGAACCACTTTGGACTTTGAATAGAATAAATCCTTAGGTAAAAAGAAACCAGAAAGATAACATGTGGACTTCAAGCATCCATCCTTCCTTCAGGATATTTCTGTGTTGGGATCCAGGTTATACTAGCTTCAATTGCTCATCTCAGTAATCAAGGTCAAGATCATGTACTTCCCTTAGATAAAAATGCTTACCTTAGAACTGGAAGCTGACTACCCCGCCTCCCAGCACACTATTCACTACAATTCCTCATTCAGATGCCAGGACAGTAGCCTCCTGGGCCCAACTATCTACAGAAATAAGTTACAGTTAAAAAGAAGAAAAGGGAAGACTTTCTCCAGGGACTTAACTGTGCATTTTTTAACAGTGTGAAGTTGCTCAGGGTTAAGCACTGTTACCAACCAGTAGAACCCAGAGGCTCAGGCCCCAAACAATAGGGTCCAACTTCCCTTGTTCATGCTTGCCCTCAAATGCCTGCTGGGTGTCTGTTTAATTAGTGAGCAAATAGTGATTCCCAGAGATTATAGAGTCTTTAGTGTTCACGAGGAGAGAGTCCCAAATATTTTCCCAGCAGTATATACAATCATTTCCTACTTTTAAATAGTAGGCTGATCTGAATATTAACTACTTGCCAATTTCAACACACCTCTCCTATAAACATCCCCTTCCTGGGCAGGGAGGAAGCCCACACGATGTGGTCCTGTGTCGTTCTCTAGCTTTCTTTTTTATGATTGGTGCAGAGCATCTGATTATTTCCAGGTGTTTTGGATTTTCTCATGGCCTCCTAGTTATTTCCCCGCTCCAAGTTCCTTTGGCAATGAATGTGACCATGAAGTCCAAAGCCATAAAGGATGCATTCACCACTTCCCTCTTATGTCTGTCTCTTTATTTAACCACAAGTTCACTGTCTTTATCCATGTTAATTCCCTGAGGTATTCACACAGCATTTGGGTTGACTGCCTTAATTTTGATCTTCTCTAATCAGCCCCTGCCAGATGGTAGTTAAAGTTTAATGGCCCCTGTAAAAATAGTTCCCTTTCTTCTTTCATCAGTCATGTGTGTTTACTTAGCTAACTGCTGGATGTTCGGAATGAACACAAAGTGACCACCAGCAAAATGAATTCAACAAACACACTGGCTTGACACGTTTCATGGTAGCTAAAGATGTTGCCTGCCGCTCTCCACCCGGCCATTATCCTTACCTTTTATCATCTTTCCTTGGCTGCTCTGTTAGTTTTCTTTCCTTTTTATCTCCTTTCTCGGGTTGCTGGAGGCCTGGCAGTCTTCAATATGAAGCAATTAAAATGTGTAGACACATCACAGTTCAATAGCATTTAAGTGCTAGATAGATGGCATTTGGCATATCGGTAAAGCTTTCCTCTCCACACCCATAGGAGTCAAGAAAGCATCATTCTTTATGATTCAGATAAAAAAGCAGAGGAAACTCAAGAGGCCACCCAAGAGACTGTGATAGAAACTTGGCACCCTCAAGAAACAAAATAAAGAGGCAGATACGTATAACAAAGCCATCTCTAAATAAATACTATGCCCTTTGTGTCTTTACTGCATCCTACCATGAGTCCTGAGGGAGCCAGTCCAGAGCTAGTAATTAAATAAGGACAGTACATGCCATTTTACGGATGAAGTAACTGAGATGAGTCATATTACCTGAAGTCTTGCCAGGCCACACACATCTCTCTAGAAGTACCCTGTTGCTTAGATTTATGGTCAATTTATTAAAATATGTAGGGTTATTTAAAAGAAAAATAAAAGTAACCAAACAAAAGATTATCAGCATTTTAAAAACAAGCATTCTGGGTGACTTGATATACACACACCACTTAAAGTCTATAAAATATAGGTCTCTTAGTCAGGGACCAGCCAACTCCAGTCTGCAGGTCAAATGCAACTCCTGATCTGTTTTTATAAATAAAGTTTTATTGGTGCATGGACAAGTTCATTCTTTTGCACACTGTTTATGGCTGCTTTCACATTGTGGTGCTTCACCATGTTGATTTGTTTCACAAGATACTATTTGTCCTACAAACCCTTAAAATAGTTGCTGTCAGAGTCTTTATAGCAAGTTTGCCAACCTCTGTTCCAGGCTTTTGAATTATGTCATTGCATATCACTCTATTTCTACTTAAAAACTTTTTCTCATGATACAGGAATGTTTATTAGGTATTGTTGAACACTGATTGAAATTATGTTGATTTACAATAGCATTTCAAATGTGAAAGGATTTCAGAGTCACCTATCAAAATGTCTATTTTAATTATACTGATCTCCTTAAAGAATGAAGAAAATACAACTGTTGCCTGGCAGTGGTGGTGCACACCTTTAAACCAGCACTCGGAGGCAGAGGCCAGCAAATCTGAGTTCAAGGCCAATCTAATCAAGGACTACACACTAAAACTCTGTCTAAAAAAAAAGGAAGGAAGGAAGAAAGAAAGAAAAGAAACTACAAATGTTCAACAACTTTTAAAAGATTTATTTAATTTTTAATTATGTGTATGTGTCTGTGCATGTGAGTACAAGTACCCCCAGAGGCCAGAAGAGGGCATCAGAATCTCTGGAACTGAAGTGTGACTGTGAGCTGCCTGATATGAATGCTGGGAACAGAACTCTGGTTCTCTGAGAGAGCAGGAAGTACTCTTAACCCCTGAGCAGTCTCTAGTCCCTCGACAACTTCTTGATAATTTAGGAAGCAGTATGTGGTCACTGTGATGTGCAATGTAGACAAGCCACATCCTAACAATGGGGGTGGGGTGCTGATATCTGACTAGGTTCATAATGTGTTGTTGAAGAAGGAACCATCAATGATCTACCTGGGTTCTAGTTTTTCCCCTAGAACCAGTGTGCTAGGTATCCAATAGTCTCCAGAGCCCCTTGCAGCATAAATTGCCCGTTTTCCACCTTCCCAAAGTGAAAATATCCCTCACGCTCTCCCACCACCAAAAAAAACAAAAACAAAAACAAAAATCAAAAAACCTTACACTCTCATGAGTTTATTGTTCATCTCAGGTTTTTTTTTTTTTTAATAGTCCTTGGAGAAATACTTGAATTTTGGGCAATCTCAATCTGATTCTCGGGTGAGTAAAGATGGAATCATACTTTGGAATGAAGAGCAGCAGAGAGTATCAAGCAAAATATTTTAGTCATGACTATATAATGGGAGACTTGTGGCACTGGAGAAATGAAAGAAATGTGTACCTGGATAGAGGGCAAATTAGGCATCAGTTTCCCACAAAGATTTTGTGTGGAGACAGATCCTTAGTTAGGAAGTAGAAGTGGGAGGGGGAGGGAAGGCTGGAGAGACAGCTCAGTCACTGAAGTAAATGCCTTGTAAGCTTGAGGACTGGAACTTAGTGCCTCAGAAGCCATGTCAAAAGCCAGGTGTGGTGGTGCATGTGCGCACACAGAATCATTTTGAATTAAACCCAAAGAAAGTAAATGATAGTTTAAAAAATCATGTGGTGAAGTAGGATTCAAAACCCAGCATACATTTTAAAAGTAAAATACAGCCTTTCAAATTTTTAAAGTAAAATATAACTTTTCGAAAAATTTTGCTCATAAACAAAGAGCTTTGGTGTTTATAGCCAACACACCCCTCCCCGTGTGTCCGTTCACTGTTCTTGGTGACCAGGGTCCTCTAAGGGGAAAGTTGATGGGGCATTACCTTATGGAGAATGAAGTCTGAGGGTCTATTGAAAAAAAAAAATCACTCTACCTTTGAGTTGCTGTGTCAGAATTTATAGTCTGACATCCCTGTGCCTCAGAAATTCTAACCAGTCCTAAGAAGTTGATTCCTCCAATATGTGTGTAAGTGAACAGAGCAGCTGATTTATGCATCCCCAGGAGCCTAGGCATGTTGTCCTCATGTTCAATAAACTCCTTTGAGTGCAAGTCAAACAACACATATCCACCAGATGATCTCTAAACGTCTTTCCAAGCCAGGGAACCAGTGAAAGAAGAGGAAAGATGGAGGAGGAAAACATCCAGGCAGTTCTGTACTACCTTAAGAACTAAACTTAACCAAATACGACTTTGAGCCATAATTTCTTTAGCAGTCCATGAGAATTTAGACCTACAGGTAGACCCACAGGTGCCAAATATAAAACGTTTAGAAAACTGTGACAATCACTATGTAATTGTTACTACTATTACCTTCCTTCTTTCCTGCGTAAAAACTTATCCAGCCTTCTAGGTCTTCTAAGAAGGAGTGAAAATATTATTATTTTACACGGACAGCTAATCTGTCATTTTGCTAGGAAATATTAAGCACTGTAAGCAAAGCTGGTACTAGCTAGTTTTGTAAAGAGGGGACTGGGAGAGAGTTGCAAAAGATGCTGCCATGAGACTCAACAGTAATGAGTCTTAAGAAAAAGTGTTCGTTTCTCTCTTGGGTTATAATTGCATCCAACAGGCAACCTCTGTTCCACATAGCCACCCAGAGACGAGAGATGCTGATATAGTTGCTTTTTCCATATGTGGCTTCCAAGGTCACTATGTCCTTGCTAACCCAGCCACCAGGAGGGTAGAAACCAGATCCAGATATTCATGAGAGGCAACTCACCTCCCTCATTGCCAACCACCTTCCATAGGTACCAGTTAATTCAATCACATGTCTGCACTGTCAGTCCTGCACTGGGGACTGGGAAATGGGCCCCCTTAGTGCTGACAGTTCTCTGCTGTAATGGAAGAGTAGAGAGGGCAGGGCATTCATGATCTGCAGAATGGAAAGAGGCTGAAGAGGAGGTGCATCTGTTAGTGTGTAAGACAATATATTCACACATAAATCTCAAACAGCCTCATCTTTTATATGCAATATTTGGATAAAATAAATTTGTTATACTGTTAAATTTGTTATAAAACACTGTTCATTCATTCCAGCTTTAAGAAATCTTGGAATTTATACAGTTAAAGACCTCAAATTCTCTCCCCTGTCAAAACAAAGAGAACCTTTCTTCTGGATTTGGCCTTCATTCTTATGTCTTTAAAATTTGACATTTATAAAATAAAAAACATAAAAACACATAATATGATTAATAGTAAAAAGAAGCATTTTTACTGTTTCAGAGTTATTAGAATTTCTTCTATAAAACATCTATTCATAATTTCTTTAGATATTTTTATTAGTTCTTTGAGAATTTTGTACAATAAGTTTTGACAATATGCACAGGCCCACCAGCTCCTCCCAAATGCAAGCCCCTCCCATGCCCACCCAATTTTATGCTGTCTCTCTTTTGTCACCCTTCAAGTCCAATTTGTGCTGCCCATGCATTCGAGGCTGTGTGGACATCATGAGTGCAGTCAACCGACCCATGAAAACACTCAAGAAAACCGAGCTCCCTCCCCAGCAGCCATCCGTTGCCTACAGCTCATCAGCTAGACGGGAGTTCATGCCCACCTCCCCTCTCGTGCTGGGGCTTGATCTGGCCTGGATCTGTAACGGGTTCTGTGTATGCTATCACCCACCACTGCGGTTCATTTATGCAATCGCCCTTCATATTTAGAGAACACTGTTTTCTTGTGCTCATCCACTGCCTGTGGATCTCACAACCTTTCTGCCCCGTCTTCCACAATGATCCCTGAGCCTTGGGAGGAAAGGGTGCAGTGTAGGAGTTCCTTTAAGGGCTGAGCATCCCACAGGCTCTTATTCTCTGCACCTTGGCCTGTTGTAGGTGTCCGTGTTGATCAGCATCTGTAGGAAATAGAAGCTTCTCTGATGAGGGTTGGGAGATGTGTTGACCTATGGGTCTAAGAATAAGTCATCAGGAGTCTGTTTATTCCTCTGCTTAGCTGGTAGGATAATAATAGTAGCTCTCCCCTAGGGCCTGTGACCTGACCAAGCAGAAAACAGGCAGGCAAGATTACTCTTCTTTTTGTTTTGTTTTGTTTTTGTTTTTGTTTTTGGGAGACATGGTCTCTCTGTGTAGCCTTGGCTGCTCTGGAACTTGCTCTGTAGACTAGATTGGCTTCAAACTCACAAAGATCTGATTACCTCTGCCTCCTGAGTGCTAAGATTAAAGGCACCACTACCCACCTTATGAATGGTTATTCTAATATATAACAAAACAGATTTCAAAACAAACCATTCACCTCTTTTATCCAATTTTTAAACTGTGCTTCTGACCTTTTAAAATTTATATCAAGAATTTCTTTATATATATTTGGTGTGAAATTTTTAAGGAGTATTATTCATTTTTTATGAAGCCCTTTTTTAAAGATATATATAGTTAGTTATCCAACACCAAATGGCCAGCCCTGAAAACATACAAATAAGCAACATTATACAGAGTAAGCAGGTTATAGCAAGGAGTGTGTATTTGAGTGTATATGTCTGTGAGTGTGTGTGTGTGTATGAGTGTGTATGTGAGAATTGGAGACAGCCCCTACTCCCTCTGTTAGGAGTCCCACTAGAGGACCAACCTACACAACTGTAACATATATGCAGAGTGCCTAAGTCAATACCATGCAGGCTCTCTGGTTGTTGGTTCTGTCTCTGTGAGCTCCTCTGAGCCCAGGTTGGTTGATTCTGTGGGTTTTCTTGTGGTGTCCTTGACTTCTCTGGCTCCTACAATCCTTCCTCCCATCTTCTACAGGATTCCCTGAGCTCTGCCTAATGTTTGGCTGTGGCTCTGCATGTTTCCATCAGTCACTGGATGAAGCCTCTCTGGTGACATTATTTGGGCTAGGCACCAAATGTGTATAGTGGAATATTGTTAGGCATCATTACATTGACATTTTTCCCCTCCAGTCATGTTTGGTTCTATCCTACATCTTTGGTGCTCCAGGCAGTGTCAAGGGTCAGTTTACTCTCCTGGCATGGGTTTTAGGCTCAAGCAGTCATTGGTTGGCCATTCCCTTTATCTCTAGGCCATCCTTACCCCAACACATCCCATAAGCAGGACAGACTGTAGATTGAAGGTTATGTGGCTGGGTTGGTTTCCCATTCCCTCCACTTGAAGTCTTATCTGGTCACAGGAGATGACCAGTTCAGACTAATACCTGCTATTGCTAGGAGTGGTGGCTGAGATCATCCTTATAGACTCCTAGAAGATCCCCATGCACGAGGATTTTACCTGACTCCGAAATGCACCTTCGTTCCAGCAGTCTCTTTCAGTCCTCTCCTCCTCTTTCCCCCAACCTGATTTCTCATGTTCCCATCCCCACCCAGCCTCAGTCTAAAATCTCTTCTATTTCCCCTTCCCAGGGAGATCTGGGTGTCCCCCCTTGAAATCTCCTTGTTACCTAGTCTCTCCAGGTCTGTAGATTGTAGCATAATTATCCTTTATTTTACAGCTAATATCCACTTATAAGTGAACACATACTATGTCTTTCCTGGTCTGGATCACCTCACTCAGGATGATTATTTTTTTCTAGTTCCATCCATTTGCCTTTAAATTTCATGATGTCCTTGTTTTTAACAGCTGAGTAAATGTAAATTTCCACTGTGTAAATGTACCACATTTTCTTATTCCATTCCTCATTTGAGATACATCCAGGTTGTTTTCAGGTTCTGACTATTACAAATAGAGCTGCTATGAACATAGTTGAGCAAGTGTCCTTGTGGTATGGTGATTTTTTTTTTATCTTAAATATTAGATAAACATTATGTCTCTTCCTAGACAGCAGATTTTCTTTTAAGTCTCATTTGGAAATCTTCAAGCATTATTTCTTTTTATATATTTATTTTTATAATAAATGCAAAATACTCAATTCATAATAAAAATGAGTTCTAATTTAATTTGCCTGTCAATCAGTTCACAGTTAACCCTATTTCATCCACTCCATCGTTCTATACCTTTCCATATTGGGTCATTTAGAGAAAGATTCTGAGACATAATTAATTTCCTATGTATATATTTCAGTATAAATCTTTGAAGATAACTCCTAAAACCAGGACCATAATTCCATTATCAAGTTAATAATATGCTTTGAAAGAAACTAATGCCTAGATAAAATTATCCAGTCGTTTTTCAAATTTCCCACTTGTTTCAATAAGTGTTTTTATAGTTTGATTCAAAAGTCAAATAGCTAATAACTATCAATATTCAATAATAAATATCAATAGCCACAACAACTGGCTGTGTGTCTTCCATATACATTTTAATCTATAGGTTTTCTCTAATCCTACATTGTATTTCCCACCACTTTCAGTTTGGGGAAATGTTTTCATTGTTGTTGATAAACACAGAGTTGTTGTTTTTCTTGTAGCATTAATAAAGCTGGAATTTTAAATTCAAAACAACATCAACAATTTTCAAAATTTAAAATCCTGAATCATGACATGACACTAATGAAATTCAGGTGTTTCTGGTACATGGACTGCTCTCACCAAATGTGAGGTCAAACTGTTGACCTTACGTATATACTACTTCACAAATGAGTCTGTCAGATACGCTAAGCCTATAGGCTAAAGATGATGCCCCAACACTGCAGAGAAACCTCAGGTGACTGTCCAGGTAGCTGGCTGTTTCTGTCAACTCACATTTTTTTTTTTTTTGGAAGCTGCTTGTGTACACTTCCTGTTTTTGTTTTTGTTAGGTAATATTTCCTTCTTGTGCCTCTGAGGGAGTTAAAGATTGGTTAGTTATATGTTAAAGATTAGATAGTTATAGTTTTCCTTGTTAAAAATTTCAAAAAAAAAAAAAAATTCACTAAAAAATAAGTGTATAGGCCAGGCGGTGGTGGTGCACTCCTTTAATCCCAGCACTCGAGAGGCAGAGCCAGGCGGATCTCTGTGAGTTCCAGGCCAGCCTGGGCTACCAAGTGAGTTCCAGGAAAGGCGCAAAGCTACAAAGGGAAACCCTGTCTTGAAAAACCAAAACAAAACAAATAATAATAATAATAATAATAAGTGTATAAATTTAAAAGACGTTATAAGATAGTTCTGCTAGTAATATAAATTAGGATAAAAAGTAAATCAGGTACATTTTGGACTTACCAAAATAGGATTGATAATAAAATTATTTTCTCTAAATTTGTCAAATACAAATGCACTAGACATTGTTTAGGTATTTATTGCTTGTATATATGGTATATAGCTATTGTACTTTTGAATATATTTTTCTTATATTAGTTATAACTTTTTTTCTTTTTATTAAAATAAAAAAAGGAAAATATGGTGATATTTTATTTGTACTGAAATGTGATTTCATTTGTATGTTAATAAATAAAGTTGCCTGGGGGTCAGAGCTAATAGCAAGCCATAGCAGAAGCTCGGCAGTGGTGGCACACGCCTTTAATCCCAGCACTTGAGAGGCAGAGCCAGGCGGATCTCTGTGAGTTCAAGGATACAGCCAGAATGGAGACACATGCCTTTAATCTCAATACCAACCATAGAAGACCTGGAGGTCTGTATAGACAGGCAGTGATGAGAAGGTCATGTGGCTGGGTTTACAACCAATGAAAAGGCAGATCAGAAAGTCAATAAAAGGACAGTACTTGATAATAATAAACTAGTACTTGAGTTGAAACACTTCAACAGACTCAATATAAAGTATATTGGCAAATTAGATTATCAATGGTATAGTCTAATGGCATCAAAGGGTCTCTTTTTATGAATTGCTAGACGGTTGGCTTCATGTATTTGGTTCTTTGAAATTACAAAATGGTGAATTTTTAAAATTATTTTCTACATTTCTTAATTATTGTCTCTAGGCACGCATGCATATGTATGTATGTATGCCACAGCACACATGTGGAGGTCAAGAGTCCATTCCTCATCCCACCATGTGAGTCTTGGGGAAGGAACTCAGGCCATCAGATGTAAGCAAGCACCTTTACTCCCTCCCACTGAGCTATCTTGCCAGCTCCACAAAAGTGATATCCTAGTGCTTCAAACCACTCTCATCTGTCAGCTGAAATACTGCTAAGGAAAGCACATTCTAAAAGGCCCTCTAGTGAGCTATTGGTACCCCCAAGGCATTTGAGAGAGCAAGATGAACGCTATTTTCCCTTAACAGTTTTCAGAATAATACATTGGTTCCTTACAATACTACAAAGGAGAACCATTGTGGGCTCCAAATAGTATTTTTCATTAAACAAACTAAGGATACTGAATAATGTCTATGTCCTAGTCTATAAAAGTAAATGTATAGGATGAGTCTACACTGTCATAACTGAAAACAAGGAAACTATAAGTATTGGGAGAATAGCATTCAAGAACCAACTTCACAAGTTTGCAGAGGCCAGATACAGGGTAATTCAAACATCAAGTAGGAAGGGAATGAGAACAAGGAATTGAAGCTAGAGAGAATGCTCAGAAGTTTAGAACACTTTTTGCTCTTCCAGGTGGTCCAAATTCTGTTCCCAGTACCCATGTTGGTTGATTCACAACCACATGTAACTCCAGCTCCAGGGGATTCAGCATCCTCTTCTGGCCTCTGAAGGAACCTGTACTCATATGCACATGCCCGCATAGAGACACACATACAGATGCAATTTTTAAAAGTTAATTAAAATATTTTTAAAAGAAGAATTAAGCTGAAATGCAGCTTACATATTTGAATTTACAGATTCATGTTGATACCAAACAAAAGCTGGCTTGTAAATCCAAGTCTAATCATCTAGATGACTTAGCCTCAATATAATCAGATTCATTAATATTTTCCCTTAAATTTGTGCTTCATTATATTTGGTTCAAGAAATCCCTCCTTACCCCTATATCATAAAAATAGTCTCCTAAATTTTTTAATTGCCTTTCATATTCAAATCTTACTTCATATTATTTTTCAATATCGTGTACGATGTGGTTTGGTGTTTAAATGATGTCTCAGAAGGCAAGATTAAAGACAATCAAAGAAGACATTTTATAAAAACCATAGCTAGGATTTTTATGGAATTAAAGCATAAATAAAAAGGACTCCATGCTCAGATACATGCAAAACAGCAGACAAGAAGCTTAAAATCAGTAAAAAGAGAAAATGAGGATGTTCACACGGATGAATAACTTTTTTTTAAACATTTGTTTATTTGGGAGCAGGGAGCATGCACATGCCATGGTGCATGTGTGGAGATCAGAAGACACTTGCAGAAGTTGGCTCTCTCCTTCGACCATGTGCATTCCAGGGATCAAATCCAGGTTGTCTAAGCACCTCTTAGCAGCTTGGTTATCTCACTGGCCCTAAGTTTTTCAATATCAATAATGAAAGCCAGACAACTTTACTGCTCCCAAATACAAAGAAAGAGAGAAGTCTCAATTAAAAACCTGTACCACTCTCTGCCTGAAACTCTGCTGTACCCTGATGGCCACTCTGGCTAGGGAATCAGATTAGAGTCTTCCTCAGCCATCATCAGAGAAGCTTCCTCCTGCAGTAGATGGGAACAAAAAGAATGACCCACAACAGGACAATGTGCACAGAGCAAGAGAACTTGGAATACTCAGTCTTAAATGTGATGGCTTTGTCAAATCCCTCCCTCAGGGCTCAGAGAATCCTGCAGAAGAGGAGGCAGTGAGAATGTAAAAGCCAGGACTGGAGAGATGGCTTGGTGGTTAAGAGCCCTTACAGAGGATCCAGGTTCAATTCCCAGTACCCAAATGACAGCTCACAACTGCCTGACTCCCATCTGATGCCCTCTTCTGGACCTTTGGGCACTAGGCATGAATGTGGTGCACAGACATACATGCAGGCAAGAATGTAAAAGCCAGAAGACGTGGAGGACACTAAGGAAACAAGGCATTTCAAAAAACAGCTAGACTGAAATACGTACTCTTAAAGACGGTGGCAGTATGTGCAGGCGCCTGCACAGGTCTGAGGCAGATGGGGTCCCAGCACTGAGAGAGGTAATGGACACAAGTCCCCATTCCTAGCCTAGAAGCTATCTCCAATTGACAACCACTCACAAATGAAAAATTAGTTTTCTTCAACAGAGTTGTGGTGGTTTGAAAGAAACCACTTTAGGCCTTAGGGAGTGGCACTATTAGGAGGTGTGGCCTTGCTGGAGTAGGTGTGGCCTTGTTGGAGGAAGTGTGTCACTGGGGATGACTTTGAGGTTTCAGATGCTCAAGCCAGGTCCAGTGTGTCTCTCTCTTCCTGCTGCCTGCTGATCCAGAGGTAAAACTCTCAGCTATGTCTCCAGCACCACATCTGCCTGCACACTGCCATACTTCCTGCCATGATGATAATGGACTGAACCTCTGAACTGTAAGACACTCCAGTTAAATGTTTTCCTTTGTAAGAGTTGCTATGGTCATGGTGTCTCTTCACAGCCATAAAACCCTAAGACAAGGGTTTCACTAGGTGTACAAATCACTCTTAATGATAGACCTCATGGCCAGCAGTATACAAATTCAATGGCATTTATTCATGGCCAACCCAAAATGAATTCAAAGGCATTTTTGGAGGTTCCTTGTTTCATAATGCTTTGTCTGAACATTGCTTTAATTTTTATTTTTTTTCCCTGACAAGTCTGCTGCACATTTATTATGGCTTCCCAGCACTGGACTTTTGTGGGACTTCTCTATGTGTGTGAATGGTTGCGTCTGCATCTGTGTATGTTTCTGGTCGCCTCCCCTCCCCCACTTGGCTCTTTCACTTCTGCTTGTTTACTTCACCCTTCTGGTTTGTTGCTTTTTTTACTTTATCTTATTTTTTCACTATTGTTTTAGGTGCCTATTTGCATTCTAATGAGAGAGAAATAAAGGGTATGGATTTGGGTGGCTAGGAAGTTGGGGGAGGGGAAACAATAATCAGCATATATTGTATGAAAAAAATCTATTTTCAATTAAAAAAATAAACCTGTGTACCCTGCAAGCTTATATTTTATGAATAAGAATGCAGGGCTGGGGTGTGGTTCACTGACAGGGCACTTGCCTAGCATGCTCAGGGCCCTAGATTTGATTCCCAGTGCTGGAAAACAAATAGTGAGATACCTCACCAACAATAAAAATTACTCCAAAATGATTATCTGAGATTCGGGAAGAAATGGCGAGGAAATGAAGTGGAAACAGTGTCTGAAGTTGCTCTCTGCTTGGGCGGTAAGGACAGCAGTGCCTGATGTCTGATGTTAGGAACAGAAAGGACAAGACCTAAGACATTTGACAACCTCATGTAAGTCAGAGCAGAGAGGTAGGAGCCAACCTGAGGAATTCTTGCTTCATTCAAACAGGGATTAAAATACTGTCACTTACAGTATTTTTTTTTTTTTTGCTCAGTGAAATATGTATAGTAAAAATTCTTTAATAACCAGTAGGAGCACATATATAAATTCCAAACCAACAGAAGGGAAAAAATGGTGGGCAAAAGGAAATACACTGAAATATACATATACTGATAAAAAATAATTAAATTGAGGGCCTAGCTATTAGTTATATGGCTATTTGAATTTTTTTGGAGACAGTTTCCCATGTATCCCAGGCTAGCTGAAGATAGGCTTGATCTTCTGACCTTCCTGCCTCCACTTCTCCTGTGAGTACCACCTTGTCTTATGTGGTGCTGGGGATCTAACCCAAGGTCTTGGGTGTGGCAGGCAAGCACTCTACTGCCTGAGTTAAATGTCCAGCTCTGGTCACTCAATATTTTTTATAAGAGTGTCAAGATGATTCCATGGGAAGGAACTGGTTTGTTTTTTTTTTTTAACAATGCTGAAACAACTGGATAACTACATGTCAAAAAAAGTTCCATTTCCTCTGATGTGCACAAAAATTAACTTTAAATAAAAGCTGAAGCTACAAATTTCCTAGAAGAAAATATAGAATTAAATCTTTGTGACTTTGGCTATATAAAAGCAAAAGTAACAATGAGAAATGTAGAGAAACTAAACATGATCATATAAAAAACTTAATGCTTCAAGAGTGATCATGAAAAAAGTGAATGTAGGGGCTGGAGAGAAAGTCAGTGGTTAGGAGCATGGGCTGCTCTTCCAGAGTCCTGGGTTCAATTCCCAGCACCTACATGGCAGCTCATAACTATATTTCTAGGGGATCTGACACTCTCACAAGGACATGAATGCAGACAAAACACCAATGCACATAAAATAAAATAAAATTTTAAAAAGTGAATGTAACCTACAAATGGGAAGGAAGATTTCTCAATCATATATCATAAGTGACATATCTAGACTCTGTAAAGTATTATACAACTCAATAAAATAACAGAAAACTCGGTTTCCTATAAACCTAAAACTGTTCATTTATTTTAAAAAGACAAAACAAATTTTAAAAAGAACCAATGTTTGAGTGGACACCTTTCCAAACAAGACATACATATGGCCAGTTAGCACTGAAAAGATGGTTAGTAGCATTACCCGTTAAAGACATGCAAACCCAAACCACAATGAGGAGCCAGGCATAGCTGAATGTGCCTATAATCCCAGTTTGGGTAAAGCTGAGGCTAGTACAGGAGGCTAGCCTGTATTATACTGGGAGGCCCTGTCTAAAAACAAGAGAGAGAGACAGAGAGAGAGAGACAGAGAGAGACAGAGAGAGAGACAGAGAGAGAGAGAGAGAGAGAGAGAGAGAGAGAGAGAGAGAGAGAGAGAGAGAGAAACAGAGAGAGAGAGAGACAGAGAGAGAGACAGAGAGAGACAGAGAGAGACAGAGAGAGACAGAGAGAGAGAGACACAGAGAGAGACAGAGAGAGACAGAGAGAGAGAACAAGAACACAGAATAAAATAGCCATATTCACTAGGACAGTTTTTAAGTATTTGTTGGAGAAACATAATTGGTGGAAACATAAAATGATGTATTCACTTTGGAGAAGTTGGACAGTTCCTCAAATGTAAACATTGGCTTGTTCTACATGATCCAGAAATTCTACTACAAGGTCTCTCCAAGCAGTTCAAACATGACTGTACAAATGTTCACAACAGTACACTCAGAATAGCTCAAACCAATAAAATTGTCCTTCCTGATATAAAATTTTAACTCATAACAAAAATGAAGTACTGATATATGGCACAAAGTAGAAGAATTTTGAAAACATTATGCTAAGCAAAAGAAACCAAGTAACAAAAGACTGGATGGATGTAGCTGGGCATGAGGGAGCAAGCGTCTTTAATTCCAGCACTCAGGAAACAGAGGCAAGCAAATCTCTGTGAGTTCAAGGCCAGCCTTATCTATATAGTAAGTTCCAGGCCAGCCATGACTACAATGTGGTGATATTGTGTCCCCCAACATATTGTGCACCCTAATAAACTTATCTGGGGTCAGAGAACAGAACAACCACTAGACAGACATAGAAGCCAGAAAATGGTGGCACACATACCTTTATTCCTAGCATTCTGGAGGCAGAAATCCATCTGGATCTCTGTGAATTCAAAACTACACTGGAAACAGCCAGGCATGGTGACACAGGCCTTTAATCCCAGGAAGTGATGGCAAGAAGCAGAAAGGTGTATAAGGCATGAGGACCAGGAACTATAAAGTCTGGTTTTAGGCTTTTAGGCTTTTTAAGCTTTTAAACTTTCAGCAGCAGTTCAGCTGAGATTCATTCAGATGAGGACACAGAGGCCTCCAGTTTGAGGAAACAAGATCAGCTGAGGAACTGGCAAAGTGAGGTTGGCTGTGGCTTGTTCTGTTTCTCTGATCTTCTAGCATTCACTCCAATACCTGGATCCAGGTTTTGTTTGTTTTTTTAATAAGACCTTTTAAGATTCATCTTACACATAGTTAGACCTGTTTCAAAATAAAATAAGGACTGATTAGTATATGATCCCATTTATATTCAATGTCAAAGACAGGCAGATCTATATAGAGACAGAAAATAGATTCCCCTAGAACTGTTGAAGTTAGGAAGGGATGAGACTACTCGTTGATAGGAATTTCCTGTAGGATTGTAAAAATATTTTATTTACGTTGATGGCAACACTGAACTCAGCTCTAGCCTTCCCTAGGCTCCTTGGCTGTTGTGATTGCAATTTTATGGCTGGGGGGTTATTAGTTGTGAAGGCAGTTGGTCACCTTGCACCCACAACCAGGAACAAAGAGCAATGAACATGTGCTGGCTTTCTTATTTTCCTTTCTGCCTTTCTCATTTTTAAACAGCCCATGACCTAGCCCAGGGAATGGTGCCACCCACAGTGGCCCAATCTTCCCTCTCCAATGAAGGGAATCAAGACAGTCTTCCATAACATACCCAGAGGTACACCTCTCAGGTGGTTCTAGATTCTGTCAAGTTGACAATTAACACAGACCTTGCTAGTTGTGAAGGAGGGTGTCCATCCCCCATGGCCTTCAAGCCATGCAGTTAGCTACCTAGCATGGTTAACGTAATGAAAGATCCTTACTTGTGCTCTCTTCCTAAGTGAATTGCATATCCAGCAAAGCTGCAGAAAATAAAGAAAACAAAAAAGAAGATGTTTCTGCTTGTCTGCGGTGCCTGCTGAGGCTCGTTTCCAGTGAGTGGAGATGCGTTGCTAGCTGGTTTACAGACTCTAGCCAACGCATCCTTACTAGGAACGGGGCTTGTCTTCCCAGATCTAGTTTGAAGCATCCCATAAGAATGTCTCCAGCTGGCCCTACTGTAGACTTGCCTTCATCCTTCAAGCCTATCACAGAGGCCCAAAGCAGAAAGGATTATGATCTATCAAGTTTTGGGCAGGTGGGGTAGGCCAGGCTGTTACCAGAAGTCAAACAGATAACAAAGGATTGAAGGAAGAAAAGGAGAAGGGAGAGAAGAAAGAGGAAAAAGAAAGAAAAAGAAACTATCAAGCTGGGATGTACAGTTCACCACAGTCCCACTTCAAATAACTTATTTATAAACCACAGTCAAGAACCTTACTCAGAAGCCAGGTGGTGGTGGTAGTGGTGGTGGCACACACTTTTAATCCCAGCACTCCAGGAGGCAGAGGCAGGCAGCGCTCTGAATTCAAGGCCAGCCTGGTCTACAGAGTGAGTTCCAGGACAGCCAGGACTACACAGAGAAACCCTGTCTCAGAAAAATAAAAAACAAAAACAAACAAACAAACAAAAAAAGAACCTTAAAAACATTGTATCTGGTCAATGGAGACATCCAGTTCATGGATCAACCTGCAGAAGGCCATCTTTACTTGAGTCTGGCTAGCCACCTATTGAAGGGCTCTTAACAGGCCCAAGCATTGCAGACAGGTTTTGCTGCCCTTTCCCTCTCTTCCTCACTGCCCCTTTCCCTAAAGCTAGCCCCAAGAATTATTCCCTTATTTAGCCACTGACCCATTCCTGAGACAAAACACTAAGGTCCAGCAATCAAAATTCATTATTTGGCTAACATGTCCAATCAGGATTTACCAGCTCACCCTAACACAGATGCCCCCTTTTTCTCCTTAAAAACTCACTCTTTGAAGAAAAAAAAGGAAACAAAAACAAAAACAAAAACACTTGCTTTCTGCTGCTGCTTGCTGTCTTGCTGTCTGCTTCTGCCCATCGAGAGGTAGCCCCCACCCCAACCCCCTGCTTGCCCCTCCAGGGTAGTAAATCTCCTTTGTGCTGAGAATCTGGTGTCTGGATGCATCCTGTACTGACTGGAAGGGAATGCCCCTCCCTTACACCTATTATGCAAGCCTTTGTCTAAAGATCTATTCTAGTTGGATATTACACGGTACAAAAAGGTTACATAATTGAATGATTTTGTCTAACTTTATGATGACATTTATGTGATTGCTTTTTGGCAATGACCAAGGCCAGAGTCCCTCTGACGAATTAATTTCCTTTAATACCACGCTTAATCATTTTCCTCAGAGGCTCGTGTACTTTAGATTTTACTAATATTAATTCCCCTCAATAAAAAAAACAATTTTTTTTCCTTTCTTAGCTTCACATCTATTGTGCTTCCTTAAAGTCAATTTTATCAACAGAACTTCCGAAATTGCCAACGTACAAGGATGAATGTCAGAATGCCAAGGGTTTTCAGCTGAATTCTGACAAGACAGAAAAGGTCAAAGCAGATTTCTTCAACATGTTTAAAATGTGGTCCTGATTATAAAGATTTTTACAAGGAGTATTTGGGTTATTTCTTAAAATGACTGTGGTAGTCCACTCTACTTGATGGATTAAATTTTGCTTGGGAATGTTCTCTCTAGCGCTCCCACCTCCTGCCTGGTTTCCAGTTAGCCCCTCCTCATGTTGGTTTAGGTCATCTCTTCAAGTCTTTCCATGCAGGACATTGCCCCTTCAGATATCTTCTCTGTACTTAGAGTTTGCCTCTAAGGTAGTACACAATGCAGTGTGCTGTACTTACCTGCTATCCCATGTACCTCTTCCTCTAAATGATAAAACCAAGTGCCTGGCAGCGAAGTCTGAACGTCAGCTGGACTTCCCCGCCGAACAGTGACTACTGACAGTCAGCGGTCAGTGTTCGCTAATGAACATGGTTTGAGGAACATCATTCAAAACAAATGTTTTACATTCAAAAAAAAGTTCCATGGTCAACGACAGCCCAAGAAATTGTACCAATAAATGGTTATAAAGGAGTTTGAGAAGGCATGCCACCTATCCAATGTAGAATCCTGGAGCAGAAAAATAAAAAATAAATAAGTAAAACCTCAATGGGACAATTTAATTGGGTCAACTAGGTCAAATAATAATATTGTACAAATGTTAATTTTTGGCTGCATCAGATGTTAACATTTAGGGATCTAGGAGAAGGACAGAAGAGAAAATTTTTATCTTCATAGTTTTTAATCAACCTAAACTTATTCCAACATGAAAGGCTATTTCCTTTTAAAGAGAATCTGTTGACTTAATATAAAAAGGAGAGAAGTGATGGAGAGAGGCCCAGAAGAAGGCAAGGAGGGATGAAAGCTAGAAGCTTGCTAGCTTTGCAGAGTTGAACTAGACTAATAGACTTGAGAACTTTTCTAAACATGGTATCTGAAGGGCCATGATGTAACCTCATTCTCAGCACCTAATGGGGAAGTGCGCTCACTGTCACAAGCTCAGGTAACCCTCTGTTGCTTATTCCTGAGATTGGTTCCATGTGCTTTCAAATTGTTTGATTCCGTTTAGCAAGTACTTGCAGAGTGCTTACTGTGTGCCCGGAACTAGGGTGAACACTAGATGGATGCAAAGGTGGGAGGATTTGATCCTTGTCCTGGGTGGGGAGCAGGGCTCGGTCCGAAGGGGAGGCTGAAAGAAAAGAAAACAAAAAGTGTCCACACAGTGAGAAGCATGAGCTGTAGACTCGAGATCCAAGTAAAGAAACAACATGGGCGTTGGGGATTTAGCTCAGTGGTAGAGCGCTTGCCTAGCAAGCACAACGCCCTAGGTTTAGTACTCAGATAAAAAGAAAAGAAAAGAAAAATGGGTGCTTTTCTCAGGCGACAGAAGTCTCACAAAAGGGGTGATGTGCAAGCTGCATTTGGAAGATCAGTAAAAAATTTTTAGGTAGGGAAGTTGGAAAGAAACTTCCAGGCATATCGAGTATAAGACTTCAGTCATGGGAAACAGTAGAGTTTATTCAGCAGAACTAAAAAGAGAAGTAGATGTAAGAAAAATAACCCTTTTTTTTTCAGTAGCTTTATTGGGATATAATTCACCCATCATAGAGTCGACCTACTTGAAGTCCGTCCTCCAGTGCTTTCTTGGATATTCACAGGGTTGTGCAAGCATCACTACTACCTAATTTCAAAACATGTTCCTGGGGCTGGAGAGATAGCTGAGAGGTCAAGAACACGTGATGCTCTTCTTTCTAGAGAACCCAGGTTCAGTTCCCAGAACCCACATGGCAGTTAACAATCATCTATAACTCCAGTTCCAGAGCATCTGATGCCCTCTTCTGGCCTCCATGCACACCAAGCATGCAAGTGGTGCACAGACATACATGCAGGCAAAATACCCACACATATAAAACAAAACAAATAAACCTTTTTTTTTTTAAAAAAAATGATTTTCTGAGACTGGATAAATGGCTCAGCAGTTAAGAGCATGTAGTATTCATCCAGAGGACCTATGTTCAATTCCTAGCACCCATGTAATCTGCTCATAACCATCTGTAACTCCAGCTCCAGTCATATTAAATTATGACCCACCCTAATCTAGTATGACCTTATTTTGACTTGATTATGTCTGCAAAATCCCTATTTCCAAATAAGTTCATTGTCATGAATACAGAGGACTTCAACATATACACTAGAGAGACACAAATGAACGTATAACAAGAAGTAATTTTTACTTTTCTATAGTAACATTTAGAACATTTTTTTAAATTTTGATGAAATATAACATATAGTTTCTGTTACCTATATTTTGGTTGCTGTTTTGTGTTTATAATTTAAATTAATTTTGAGCTGATACATAATATCCTGGTTTTTATTCTCAACCTGAAGCAACCCAGAATCACCTGCCTCAACTGGCCTTTGGAAGTATCCAGAAGAAATTGTCTTGATTGACGGGTGATGTGGGAGGGTCCAGCCCACTGTGGGCAGCACCATCCCTAGATAGGTGGGCCTGAGCTGTATTAGAAAGCTAACTAATGAAGACACCACAAGCTTGAGGCATAGAACATGGAGAAATCAAGCTGGTACCAGCCTAAGATCTTCATCCCTCTAGCTAACTGTAGTAGTGCTATAAATGGGTCTATGCATGATACCAGGGAAGAAAAATAATTATCAGTCTTACCCAGCTGACACCCCTGATAATAACTGGCCTAATAAGACATGCCCACTGGTAGGATAGTGGCACAAATGTTATAGGAGTAACCAACCACCTTCGTCTTGGAGTTAAGCCCATTCCAGGAAACAGAACTCATGCTTGACACCATTAATAGGGACAAGACCCTTCCTTTCCTGTATCTGTTAAATCATCTACAGATGATTGTAGTACCTAACACAGTATGAGTGCTATGTAAATATTTGTTACACTGTATTGTTTAGGGAAAGAAGGACAAAGTGTCTGTACATGTTCAACAGAGGTGAATTTGGAATTTCTAATGATTTTTCGTCCACAGTGAATCCTCTGTGTAGACTCTACAGATAAAGACAGATTAACAACTGTTCCAAGGGAATGCTTCTCTAACTTATAGTGGGATGGAAATAGTCTGTGAACTGTATGCTACCCCAACTGGCAAGTCCATGACAAAAGAACCTGGAGCACAGCACTCTTCAGTCCTTTCCTAAGCATGGAACTCCTGCACAATGGTCCCCGACTCTTCAGTACGTTGTCTCCCAAGCTCTTTGCTCATTTCCAAACCATGTGTTCAGCTTTGGGGTCATAGCTTATGAAAGAGATTGCGTAATACTGCTCGAATCCATAGGCTGATCTCCCAAATCCCATTTTAGTAGAACCACAAATCCAAACTTGAGATAAAAAGAAATGAAAAAAATTAAGATACATCATTTTTACTAATAAAAATCTAAATACTTAAGGTTTATTTTTAAATTAACTACAAGCCTTGCTCTTCACAAAAAAGTATTTATACATAGAAGTTGGGGAGATGGTCAGTGGAGACATCTGTGGAAATTCTAAAGGAAACTTCCAGCCACTTTCAAGGGATTCAGAGGCTAACAAAGAATCTTGTCTGATTCTCTCTATATCCTTTCCAAATTCATTTTTAAATATAATTTTTCTCAAGCAGCCAAGTGAGGGTACTTTTAAAAAATGATTTTAAGTTAAAATTTATTTTTTGGCTTTATGCAGGCATTCCAGCAAGGGTACTCTTTCTAGGATTTGGAGTGTATAGTGCGTTAGACCTCTAATCCTCCTTCTAATCCACCTAACCCAGTGTAAATCCACCCTTTGCTAAGGAAGCAGCCTATCTCCTGGCTTTTCCATTCTGACTCTTCCTGCATTGATGTCATTCCAGCACTGTCCGTCCACTTTTTAAAAATTGTTTCTCTTTCAAATCTTATAATTCAATCGTTTCCTTCTTTTAAACAGTGGGGTGTGTTTATTGTATGCTTTGCTTTTGTTTATTTATTTGAATATGTGCAAAGGGCCAAGCATGGTTGGAGCACACCTTTAATCTCAGCACTCAGAAGGCAGAAGCAAATGGATCTCTGTGAATATGAGCCCAGCCTGGTCTACGGAGTGAGTTCCAGAATAGCCTGTGAGAGAGTCTCAAGAAAAAGATTAAAATGCACAAAGAATTTTTAAGCCTAAAAAAAATGAATGCTTTGATGTCAAAATAGACCAAGGATCTCATTTGCCAATGTAGATGATGAGATAGATAAAATAATATGTACACTTTGATTTAGAATCAATGTAATTGATTTGTAATAGAATTGGAATTCTGTAGCAGAAATCTGCCCCTGTGTCTTAACTGTATTTTAAAAGTAAACTCAGCCGGGCAGTAGTGGTGCACGCCTTTAATCCCAGCACTCGGGAGGCAGAGCCAGGTGGATCTCTGTGAGTTCGAGGCCAGCCTGGTCTACAGAGCTAGTCCAGGACAAGCACCTAAACTATTATACAAAGAAACCCTGTCTTGAAAAAAGTAAACTCAGACTTCCAGGTTCCAGTCTAGAATGTAAGGGGCTTTGAGTATTGCACATCTGTGTTGAGTGATATTGCATTTTTTGGTAAGCAAATGAGAAGAAATTCCATATCATATGTTCTCAGTAAAATGTAAGTTAAAACAATGAGGTAACCATTACACACCCAGCCCAAATTCAGACCACAGCAAATGCCAAGTCCTAGTGAAGGCAACACTAGTGAGGTTATGGGCAACACAACTCTCACCCATTGCTGGCAGGGTTGTGGAAAGCCACCACCATTTAGAATGACAGTTTTACAAAACTAAACAACCCAGCAATTGTGTCCCTTGGTATTTACTCAAAGCAGTTAGAAAATCATGTCCACGCAAACCCCATGTCCATTATTGCTAAGGCTTGGAACAACCAAAAGTCATTTAAGAGATGAATGAATATATAAGCTGTAATGCATTCTGATACAACCAAATAACCAAATGGCAGGATGTTATTTACCACTAAAAAGAAATAAACTGTCAAGCCATGAAAAGATGTGGAGGAGGGTGGGTGGTGGTGGTACACGCCTTTAATCCCAGCACTCAGGAGGCAGAGGCAGGTGGATCTCTGTGAGTTTGAGGCTAGCCTAATCTACAGAACAAGTTCCAGGGCAGCCAAGGCTACACAGAGAAACTCTGTCTGGAGCAGGGGGAGGGGGTGGGCAAGGAAGACGAAATGTGTGCTACCAAATGAAAGCCACCCCAAAATCTACCTGCTACGACTCAGTCATGCAGCACTGTGGAAAAGACGTAGTTCTGGAGACAGTAGGCTCCTGGCTGCAGGAGATTAGAAAGGAGAACTGAATGGACAAAGCAAGAGAGGGCCTGTGAAACTATTCTGCATGAGATAGTCAGGGTGAAGATATGTTATTATATATTTGTCTAAACTCATAGGCTCATGACAGCAAACGTACAGAATGTAAACTATGGGCTTTGAATGGTAAGGATTTGTCAATGTAGAGCCATGACAAATGTACCATAGCAGTGGGGAACGCTCACAGCACCCACGGGGGTGAGGGCATGTATGAGAAAACTCTGCACCTTCTCTTGGTTCAGAGGAACTAGAGCCGACCTAAAATTTTAAATCTATTCAAAACATATAAACCAATTTTGCGTAAGAACTCAAACTAGAGAAGGTTTTCAAGTACTAATCATAAAAGAGCAGGGGAGAAAAATCTAGAAAAGAACCAGAGTCAAAACTTAAATTAAAAAAAAAAAAAACAAAAAAAACAAAACAAAACAAAACAAACAAAAAAACAAAGAGCTAACAGCATCTTCAAAGGAGCAATGTGGCCGCTCAAGCCTCAGCTTTCTGGCATTCCCTGTGTGCAGGCCTTTAGTGTGCCTTCCAGCTCACTGAAGAGGGAGCGCTTCTCCACAGGCCAAATTACGGCACTGAGGCAGTTTGGGGGAGAGATATAATCAACCATTTGTTGATTATTTATTCTTTAATCATGTCCTCAAGCACCTACAGATGTAAGGAGGCATGTGGCCTCAGACTGGAGCTGTTTGCAAACAGCAGGATTGCCTGGCCCAAGGAATGGCACTCGCTGTGTGATGAAAGCCGCGCCTTCCAAACCGTGTTTGGTTAGCACCTATGCCCCGCTGAAGCTGGCAGAGCACGTCCTCTGTGGGCATGCTGCCAGCCTAACAGATGGGCCTGAGTGTAACCCTGCCAGAGAATCAGTGTGTGCAATGAGTTCACCACTGCGGTTAGATTCGTTTCCAAGGATGTTGCATCCACGTAGGCTGCCTAGCAAACAAGGGCAACTTCCGTGTCTTCAAATGGCATTAATAAATATGTAAATCATTCTTCATGGTGGTGGTTCTTAGAATGTGGCTCCCTGGAACAGCAGCAGCAGCAGCAGCAGCAGCAGCAGCAGCAGCAGCAGCAGCAAGGAAATTAGTAGAAATGTGAATTCTCGGGCTCTACCCTAACTTAATTAACCAGAAACTCTGGAAGAGACCCAGCCATATGTGGTATATGGAACCCACCAGGTAACTCTGATGCGGCTGGAATGTGAGCCACTGCTCTAAACCACTAAGCTTCCCAGTGCACAAAATACTAATGTGTGCCTGGAAAAATGTCTCAGTAGTTAAGAACACTTGCTGCTCTTGCAGAGGACTGGAGTTTGGTTCCCAGTGCCCACATTATGCAGTTCACAACTGCTTATAACTCCAGTACCAAGGGAGCCAAAGCCTCCTTCTAGACTCCATGAGCACTCACATACATGTGCACACACACATACATAAAATACAGTTTTCTAAAGAAAAGAAAAGCAGTTACTTAATATTGCCAAATGTCCTGAAATACACAAGATGGCTTTCATCAAAGTGATGGTCACACCATAGTGAGAGCAAAGTCAACACCAGACCAGACTCTTAGACACCACTAGAATATAAGGAAAGTTCCCAGAACAGCTGCTTGGGAACAAGAACCAAGGGCAACACAGAGGATTACCTGAGCCCCAAAGTATAACAGAGGCCTTTGATGTGACTTATTAAGGAGCAACCTTGAGACAGTCACCTGTAGAACAAAGTGGAAAAACCAAGTGGGAAGAGCTGGCCCAAGAGTGGTTCTCCAAAGCCATCTCAGATTGGGCGGAGATAGTAGGGCTAAGGTTAGGACTATGAAAGCCATGTGCCCTAGGGAGATCTGACCTGGAGCTAAGCTGTTCTACTTTATTAAACACTGACACAGCCATCAGGCGATGGTTGTCACCCCATAGGACTCCTAGCAGGTGAGTTGATGGGTCCTACATTTAAAAAGAAAGAGATCTTTGCATTGCATCACAGAAATTGACAAGGTATGTAGAACAACATAAAACCCTAGTGGTCATCGCTACAGCACTGTTTCCCGGGTCTGCTTTCACTATGAATGCCCTGATCAAAACAGAGTGCCTAGAGCCTGGCTGTTACCTCTCTCTAATGATGGAAAGCTACATCTTTTCAGGTTACTGCTCACTATTGTATGTGTGTGTGTGTGTGTTGTTGTTGTTGTTGTTTGCACATGTGTGATCATATGTGTGTGCACAGGCATATGTGTGCATGTAGAGGCCAGAGGACAGCCTCAAATGTCATTCCTCGGGAGCTATCTACATTATTTTTGGAGATAGCTATCTGGAATCCTGCTTTGACCTAAACCAAACTTATCACCCCCTGGGCATCACCAACATGGCCACTGCTCAGAGAAACTAACAGCAGCATTCCCAGCTCATCTTAACTTGAATTTTGTGATTTGGTTCAGATCCTTTGGCCACCAGTTAGGTCATTAGGGATTGATCCCCTGGACTTTCGTGCCATAAAGCTTCAGTTTGCTGTCATATCTTTTGTCTTAGTTAGGGTTTCTATCGCTGTGGTAAAATAGCATGATCAAAAGCACTGTGAGGAGGAAAGGGCTTATTTCAACTTACAGCTTGTAAGTCCATTACCGAGGAAAGCCAGGGCAGGAACTCAGGGAAGGAACCTGCAGGCAGGAGCGAGAGCAGGAGCCATGGAGGTGTGCTGGAGGTCAGAGGATGGCTTCATAGAATCAGTTCTCTATATTCATCTTTTCATGGATTCTGGAGGGTGAACTTGGGTTGCCAGGTTTGCAGCAATTGTCTATCCACTGAGACCATCTCACTGGCCCTATTGTCACATCCTCATTCATACATCTGCTGCTGAAGGCCCAGGAGAACCACTGCCAAATTATAAGTCATCTGTGACATATTAAAGGCTTTTATATCACTCTCTTTGCAAATTACTTCACTCATAAGAAGAAAGATACTGGCCAGGTGGTGGTGGTGCATGCCTTTAATCCCAGCACTCAGGAGGCAGAGGCATGCAGATCTCTGAGTTCGAGGCCAGCCTGGTCTACAAATTGAGTTCCAGGACAGCAAGGACTAAACAGAGAAATCCTGTCTTGAAGAAAAAAAAAACCACCACCACTCCAAAAAAGAGAAAAGATATTCACTGTGTTTCCCCAAGTCATTTCTTTCTAAGACTTGGGGTGAAAACTGGGATCTCAGGGTAGTCAGTGAGTGGGGACCAGAGCAAAACCAGAAACAGACCCTCAGGAGTGAGAGCTGAATCTTCTGCAAAGTGCTCCATCAGAAACCCAGCCCAGCCTCTTCCAGAGCCCCTCTTCACCCGCCTTGTTGGCATCCCCCTAAAACTAGATTGCTCCTTCTCAGCTGCTCTCTTCTCACAGCTGTCTTAATTAGCATCTTACTTTCTTCAGAACGCGGCTTCCTCATAACCTGGCTTTGCTCCTGGCGTCTCGTCTACATACAGTCTGTTTATATGTCCTTCCGTATTAATCCTGCTACTACTCACCACGAATTCTATTTCCCAAATCAGATTCTCATGAATGAGCAGATCATTGGTCCAACTGGCTCCTCTTTGAACAGTCTTTTGAGTCTCATTGGTTGCACTCTGATCTACATGTTGGCTGCCCTTACTCCAGGTAGTCATATGAAAGGCAGATTTATATGGCACCAAACGTAGTTCTCATCCAATGCCTCTTCAGTCGGGGTAGTGTACAACCACATCTAGTACAATCTCATTCTACATGCCTTCTCACTTTGTGCTCTAAGAATGAGAGCCCTTCCTAGGCAGAGTCACAGAAACCACATCTGAGCTGGGAGCATCCTAGGTATCTGTTCATCCCGGCAGATTTCAACTGCTGGTGGCGCTGACCACCAAACACTGGCCAGCAGATGACAGCTGCAGCAATGGCACCAAGAAGCATCCCTTGCTCTGGTGACCAGCAGGCTACATGCAGCCTTAGTGGAGAACCAATCAGGTGAGAAGTCAATGCTGGAGCGACTTAGAACACCTAGCTTGGAGGCTGGGGCTATAGTACGGTCAGTACAGTGCTTCCCAGCTGAGCTCAATCACTCTCCCTTCATTCTCCTCATAAGGCCCTCAGTGCCATCCCTGGAACCATATACACTGTGTGTGGTGGTGTAAGCCTGTCTCCCAGCACTCACTCATCCAAGTTACATAGCTAGATTGAGGCCAACCTGGGCTACATAAAACCTTATCTCAAAAAAAATTGTTAATAACATTATATAACATATATAAGCCATATGATATAATATAAGGGCATATATATATATATATATATATATATATATATATATATATATATGTATGTATATTTAGCTTGATATTTCTTACTCTTGCTGGTAAATTATTATGTTCTTAATTTTGGCATAACATAAATTTTAAAAATATTGCACAAATATATCTTTTTTATCGGCAAATTATTTTTAGTCTTTGGTCTTAAATCCTAACATTATATATAGCACATTTGGCTATGTTTTAAGCAGCACATAATGGTTTATGTGTGGGTAGCAAACTGTAATACTCCCTGGACTTGAAGAGAAAGGAAGTTGTTCTTAGAGACATCAGATCTGGCTATCTGAGTCTTCTAGAACAGACTGAGCTTGTCAGCTGGCTGCATTCCAGTTCTGCAGGGCTGGATGCTTCTAGGCAAGAGAACAGACAGAAAAACTGCATTGTGGGTGCCCCCAAGTGGGTACTCTCCGAGGTGCACACTGCAGAATCTCTGGCCAATTCCACTAGCATGAATTCATATGTGTAAAGCGCTTTCTTATACAAGGAGAAAGCTGAACATGTATGTGGTTTTTAGCATACATCTCTCACTGCCATACAATAAAAACTGAACCAATATTTAATATAATATTCCAGGTTATCACAGATGATTTCTTTCCTAAAAAATATCTTAAAGGAAGGTTTTCAAGTTATGTCTTATGAAAGCATGGAATAGAATAATGAGAGACTTTAGTACCAGATAAAACCTGACTTTGAAAATAATTTACTATGTGAACTTGGGCAACCACTTAACTTCATTTTTAAAATAATATTAGGAGTGCCTGAAAATAAATTTACTTCATAAAATTATATGTGGTATAAGACAATATAATATAATAGGACAGAACCCAGTACATTATAAGCGCTTAAGAAATATCATTAGTATTTTTATTAATACTGTTATTAACAATATTGTTATACTTAACATACACTGTAATAAAATATATGAATTGAGATATACTTATATACTGATGTTATAGGAGCTCCTAGATACCTGTTTAATAAACTCCTTTATTATTTTAGTCATTTAAAGGCAATTTCTATTGTTTATAACGAAGAATTGAACAAATGATATGATTATAGTAGTGAAAAAGGGTGAAGTTGACTTATATTCTTCAAATGGTAGATAGCATGAGAGATAATAAAAAGGAGAAAAAAAGTCAGGCAGTGGTGGCACACACCTTTAATCCCAGCACTCAGGAGACAGAGGCAAGTGGATCTCTGTGAGTTTGAGGCCAGCCTGGGCTACAGAGTGAGTTCCAGGTCAGCTAGGGCTACACATGAAATCCTGTCTCAGAAAAAAAAAAAGAATAAGAAAAGGTGAAAAAATGTTACAAATTTTAATAGAATAAATAGACACCACAGCTAAACATAATTTTGTAGTACACCTTGCCTTAGAGGTGAATAATTCTATAAGGAATTTGGTTAAGATAACTGAAATATGGATTGTAGAGTGGATAAAAGTTTTTTATCAATGGAATATTTCTTGAATTTGACACAATACTCTGATTATATGATAGAATCTTCTGGTTCTTAAGAAACATATGCAGAAATATCAATAGGCACAATGCTTACTTTCATATGGATTCAAAAAATAGTAAAATAAGAGATTCTTCTTATAGTTACAAAAAAAGTCTGTACATGCCAGTAAGTGGCCAAGAGGCAGAAGCAGAATAATCACCACAAGTCTGAGACCAGCCTGATCTACATTGTGTGTGTGTGTGTGTGTGTGTGTGTGTGTGTGTGAGAGAGAGAGAGAGAGAGAGAGAGGGAGAGACAGAGAGAGAGAGAGAGAGAGAGAGAGGCAGAGACAGAGACAGAGAAACAGGGACAGAGACAGAAAGACAGAGACATGTTGTGGAATAATTTTTTGTACACTGTGAAGATGTGTCACTCAGATTGGTTTAATTAAAAGCTGAACAGCCAATAGCTAGGCAGGATTTTGAGGCAGAGAGGACACTGGGAAGAAGAAGGGTGGAGTCACAAGGAGACATGGAGGAAGCATGACATGTAGAAAATGAGGTAAAAAGCCGTGAGCCAAATGACAGCGAGTAAATTCATAGAAATGGGTTTGCTTTTTTTTTTTTTTAAGTTATAAGAGCTAGTTAGAAACAAGCTTAAGCTATGGGCTGAGCTTTCATAATTAATAAGAAGTCTCACTGGGTGGTGGAGTCACATGTCTTTAATCCTAGCACTCAGGAGGCAGAGGCAGGCAGGTCTCTGTGAGTTTGAGGCCAGCCTGGTCTACAAATCTAGTTCCAGGACAGCTAGGGCTGTTGTACAGAGAAACCCTGTCTTGAAAAACCAAAAGAAAAAAAAAGTCTCCATGTGGTTATTTGGAAGCTGGCAGAAGGGACAGAGAAAGACTCACTATATATGGTGTCCAATAGCCAGGCATATATTTCCACATAGGACCTAAGAAAGCTTTAAAAAAAAAAAAAAAGGTTCTAACTACATAAAACGGAGCAAAATGTGTCTTCCTAGGCCCACAGTCTCTCATGCAGGCCACAGTACAGAGACATATCTCCCAGCCACAGCTGAGATTGAGGCTTGAGCTGCCAGTTCACCATGAGCTCTGCTGCAAGGTGGTTTAAGATTTTGTCTTGAAAAAACAACAACAACAACAAAAAAAAGATTTTGCTCATGCAGACAGAAAAGTTTACAGATATGCAGTTAAGCAGGTTCAGACAGAAAAAACTCCAAACAGGTTACAAATGTGTTTAACAATGTACATAGGCTTAAGGGGTGAAAAAAGGACATAGACAGTCATAAAAAAATAAGTAAGTGAACAGTTTTAAAATAATAAAGTCTTTAAAGAAAGAGTAAAGTAATAACAAAGAAGAAGAAGAAGAAGAAGAAGAAGAAGAAGAAGAAGAAGAAGAAGAAAAAGAAGAAGAAGAAGCAGCAGCCATGCAGAGATGGAAGTACACAGGAAGTCTGGATCCTGTATGTTATTGTGTTGCCTTTAAATTTTTTGATTGCTGATGAACAAACAGCAGCTGCTGAGAGACACTGGGCTATGAAAAATGCTAAATTAAACCAAACTACATATTTTTAAAATGTCTTAACTTCAAAATGGAAGTCAAAATATACATTGCATTGGAGAAGAGGTTATGCTTTTGTTTCCACAGAAAACGAAAGGCAATGGATTCAGTCAAGGTTAAAGAGGATCAGGTTTGATCAGGGGAGACCTCTTGAAAATCCTGGCTATAGACATAAGGAAATAAACCTAGAAAAATTACAAGACAGGTGACATATATTTTACCTGCTCAAATATAAAACAAAAAAAAAACCCTTTTTGGTTGGCTTGTGTACAACACACAGTCAATACTTGTGTTAATGCGGATATGTATGCTACCTTTGAAAGTTTATGTGTTTTCATAGCAAGGGACACCAATGAAAACAGATGACCCAGGTGATCCAGCCTCTCAGAGCACCTCTGTTGCAGTTCCTCAGTGTTCTGCATCCAGAACAGCTTCAAGGCTGCTGGCTGAGATAGTACAGCCTCACAGACTACTCCAGCCAGAACTTTAGATAAGCCTTGCATTTTCCCATTACAAAGTCACTGGACAACAAATGACACAGCCAGCCCTCCCAGGACTTGACCATTGTCCAATCTTCTCATGTTTCTCTAAAGATGCCAGCACCCCCAAACAACAGGAAGCAATCTAGAGAACACAACACCCACATTCCAAGAGGTAGAATGGGTGGGTTTTGGTTATTTGGTGGGCTATGGATGTTTGTCAGCACTTAGGTGGGTTGGGTACAAATTGTTATTGGTCATGGTCAGAAAAAAACACTGAACAAAAGAGATTAGATTCAGGGATCTCTTTCTGAAGAGAAAAAAGGGATAGATAGTATAAAAATGATGAGATAAAAGGATGGATAGTTAAGTCTACTTTTGAACAACCACTGGTCTCAAATATTTTACGTTGGTATGGATTTTTGTATACTGATACAAATTTATGGTTATTTTGTTAGAATATACCATACATATATTTTTACTCTTGTTTGAGGTATTGTATCTATGCAGCTCCTCTAACAATGTAACATAAATTTCTAGTCTTTGAAAGTTATTATTACAAGCTATTTAGGATAATAAAGAAATACATGTTAGTAGTTAGTCATCTATAACAATCAAACTTATAGTCATGTTAGGTGTGTTTTCAAGGTCAATCAGAGACATTTTAAATCAATAGATGGTTTTCAAATACTTCAGAGACCTATAGAATATGGCATTTTAATTTTTTTAATAACATAAGGCTTTTCATGACAATGAGACACATCTGCTCCTGGGAGAATCAATCTACTTCAGAGAAGATGATGGGCATTGAAGAACCTCCACATGGAGTTTGCTTTCTTTGTGGAAAAAGTTAGCCACTGGGCAACAAACTGCCCTTCCCTCATCTCTTGATAGTATGCTGTCCAAATTGGACAAGCAGGACACAAAAGAAAGCAACTGATTAACTTTGCCAAAATAAGATGGGACAAGCCTTCAAAATTCCTACTTCACAGAAAAGTATGTCAGATATTCTAGGCCTGTAGGCTGAAGATGGGTGCCCCAACATTACAGATGAACCCTGGGATGACTGTCCAGGCAGCCAGCTGTTTCTGTCATTTCTATAGTTTTAGAATTTGTTTGTTCTGCACTTCATTTTTACTCAAGTAATATTATATCCTTCTCAGGGCTCTGATGAAAATTGAAGACTAGATAGTTATAGTTTTACAGTTTTTCTTGTTACTAAATTCAGAAAATAAACTTACATAAGAGATGTAAAGTTTATTTTTTTAAATATTTATTTATTTATTATGTATACAGTATTCTATTTGCATGTGTCCTTGCAGGCCAGAAGAGGGCACCAGATATCATTACAGGTGGTTGTGAGCTACCATGTGGTTGCTAGGAATTGAATTCAGGACCTCTGGAAGAACAGCCAGTGCTCTTAACTGCTGAGCCATCTCTCCAGCCTGAGATGTAAAGTTTATAAGGCTAAAAAACATAAAAGCCTAAGTTGTTTACCTAAAAAGATGCTCTAAGGTCTAAAACGATATGTTTAGGATGGTAATATAAGTTATAATAAAAAATAGTTTAGGTATAAAACTTTGAATTCATTAATATAGGATAGATAATGGAGTATTTTTTCCAATATACCAAATGCAGAGGGACTGGACATTGTGAATGTGACTCTTATTTGATTATTGTTCTTATTGTATGTAGTTTCATTTGTTAGAGTTAATTCCTTTCCTTTCTATTTAGATAATACCTGATAATTTTTCTTGTTGTATATAGTTTTGCTAAGGTAGACTGCTGGGGGATGTCTTTCTGTATGCTGTGAGTATATGTTGTTCCCATTGGTTAATAAATAAGGTACTTTGACCTATGGCAAGGCAGCTTAGAGGCAGGTGGGAAATTCAAGGAGAGAGACAGAAAAGAGAAAAGCAGAGTGGACAGACACCAGACTACCATCCTAGGAACAACACATAATGGGAGGCAGGTAAAGCCATGAAACACGTGGCGATAGATAGATTAATAATTATGGGTTGAATTAAACTATAAGAGCTAGCTAGCAAGAGGCCTGCTATAGGCCATTCAGTTGATAATTAATATTAAGCCTCTGAATGATTATTTTATAAGCAGCTAAGGGACCACAGGGCTGGGCAGGACTAGAGGAATGCAGGACCATGGGGGTAGGGCAGGACTGGAGAAACCTTCCAGCTACATTACACTTAAAACCTTTCCTTTTTATTTAGACAAAAAGGGGGAAATGTTGTGGAATCATCTTTTTGTATACTCTGAAGATGTGTCACTCAGATTGGTTTAATAAAAAGCTAAACAGCCAATAGCTAGGCAGGATTTGGGGGCAAAGAGCACACTGGGAAAAAGAGTGAAGTTGCAAGGAGATGTGGGGGAAGCATGACATGTAGAAGATGAGATGACAAGTCCTGAGCCACATGGCAGCAAGTAAATTCATAGAAATGGGTTAATTCAAGTTATAAGAGCTAGTTAGAAACAAGCTTAATCTATGGGCTGAGCTTTCATAATTAATAAGAAGTCTCCATGTGATTATTTGGGAGCTGGCAGATGGGACAGAGAAAGATTCATGACAGAGAGAGAGAGAGAGATTAAGATAGTTCCATTGAGTTTAATTGACATTGCTTATATGGGCACAGAGAAGTTACTTATTAGAGCATGGACAACTAATCAGTGGCTACATCACCTTTTCATGGGTGATTCTTCAGAAAAAGGAGGGACCTCATGAGGTTCTCCTCCATCCATGATGGAACGGTGGTAGCCGAAGTCTTGTGACGGTCTTATGTAGGTAACCAACACTGATGTAATTTCAAAAGTGCAATGGACATGCCATGTCCAGGAAACAATACTCATTTCTACTGTCCAGTTCTTACATTCTTACCACCACCTCTTCTATGATTGATATAAATGGAAGCAGCCACTAACCACATGTGCTACCACCATACACTAACTAAGCAGTACTGGCAGCTGACATAACAATTTAAGATTTGTCTCATATGATCAGAGAACAATACAGATGCTCAGTAAAGACAGATACAGATGGAAGAAACGTTTAAATAGGTTACAGTGTGTGTAAAAATATACATAGGCTTGGGAGAGGGGGTTAAAAGGGTACATACAGTCATAGATTTAAAAATTAGTTTAAAAATAATAAAGTCCTTAAAAGGGGAGTAAAAATTAAAAATATACATAATAAGCCACATAAAGACGGGAAATATACAGAGAGTCTGGATCCTGTATGTTATTGTGTTGTCTTTAAATTTTTAAATGCTAATGAAAAGGGAACAACAGCTGCTAAGAAACATTTGATTCTAAAAGCTGCTAGAGTAAACCAAGCTATATATTTTAAAAAGTATCTTGACTTCAAAATGGAAAACAAAAGGTACGTTGCTTTGAAGGAGAGGTTATGCTTTTATTTCCACAGAAAATGACAGGCTGTAGACTCATTCCAGGTTTATATGTATCAGGCTTGATTGGGAAGACTCCCTGAAAATCTTGGCTACAGACTTAAAAATGAACCTAGAAAAACTACAAAACACACTCAAACATAAAACAAAAAATCATCTTTGGCTAACTTGTGTACAACACACAGTCTATACTTGTATTAATACAGACATACATGCTACCTATAAAGCTTATATATTTTCAGAGCAAGGGGATCAGGCACCAAGAAAAAACGATGGCCCAGGTGATCCAGTATCCAGAATAGCTTCAAGGCTGCTGGATGAGATGGTCTAGTCTCATAAAATACTCCTGCCAAGACATAGTTATACTGTTTTTTTTGTTGTTGTTGTTTTTTTAAGGTTTCCCCCAAAGATGCCAATGCCCCAAGATAACAGGAAGCAGTCTAGAAAAAGTAACACCCACATTCCCAAAAGATAGGTTATGGATGTTTGTTATCATTTAAGAGGCATTGGATACCATTGTTAATGGTTAGGAAAAAAGCTGGACAGAGGAGATTAGATTCAGGGATCTCATTCTGAAAAGAAAAAGGGAGAATATAGAATGATAGGATAAAAGGGTAGATTATTGAATCTACTTTTAAACTAAAACAGCAACTACTAGTCTTAAATATTTTACATTGGTATGGATTTTTGTATATTGATACAAATTTAAGGTTATTTTTGTTATACTGTATATATGTTTCTACTCTTGTTTAAGATATTTTTGAATATTGATACTAATTTAAGGGGGTTTTGTTATACTGTATATATGTTTCTACTCCTGTTTAAGATATTTTGTATGTTGATACAAATTTAAGGTTATTTTTGTTAGAACATACTGTACCTACATTTCTATTCTTGTTTAAGGTATTGTACATATGCAGCTCATTTAACAATGTAATGTAAATTTCTAGTCCTTGAAAGTTATTATTATAAACTATTTAGGATAATAAAGAAATGCAGGTTAGTAGTTAGTCACATATTACAATCAAATCTGTAGTCATGTCAGGTATATTTTCAAGGTCAAACAGATATATTTTAGAGAGACAGGTGGTCTTCAAACAGTTCAGAAATCTATATAATATGGCATTTTAGATGTTTTAATAACATAAGGCTCTTCATGACAATGAGACACATCTGCTCCTGGAAAAACCAATCTACTTCAGAGAAGATGATGGGCATCAAAGAACTTCCATATGGAGTTTGTTTCCTTAAAGCAAAAGTTAACCATTTGGGCAAAGAAACTGGCCTTGCCTCAATTGCTGACAGTATATTGTCCAAACTAGACCAGCAGGATGCAAAAAAAGTAAAAATAAAAATAAAAAATAAACAACTGCCTAACTTTGCAAAGACAAGGTAGGACAGTCCTTCAAAGTTCAAAATTCCCTTGCCGGGTGACTCACACCTTTAATCCCAGCACTCGGGAGGCAGAGGCAGACAGATCTCGGTGAGTTCAAGGCCCACCTGAGCTACAAAGAAACCCTTTCCTGGGTTCCAGGAAAGGTGCAAAGCTACAGAGAAACCCTGTTTTAGGAAAAAAAAATTCAAAATTCCCTGCTTCTCAAAAATGTTTGTAAATTATTCTAGGCCTGTAGGCCAAAGTTGGATCCCCCAAAGTTACAGAAGAACTTTGGATGACTGTCCAGACAGCCTGCTGTTTCTGTCATCTTTTAATTTTGGAAGTTGCTTGCTCTGCACTTTCTGTTTACTCACGTAATATTTTATCCTTCTCAGGTCTTTGATGGGGTTGAAGACTAGATAGTTACAGTTATAGTTCTCCCTAATCATAATAGAAAGTAAATTAGGTACAAAACTCTGGACTCTTCAGAAGAGGGCAGCTGATAGAGTATTTTCTCTATTTTGCCAAATATAAATGGACTGGATATTATAACTGTAATTCTTATGTGATAACTGCTTTTGTTGTATATAATTTTAGTATGTTAAAGTTAAAACCGTCCTTTTTAATTAGACAAAAAGGAGGAAATTACATGGAATAAACCTTCTGGACACTGTGAAGACATGTTGCTCTCATCATTAATAAAAAGCTGATTGGGCAATAGGTAGGCAGGATTTTCAGGGCAGAGAGAATGCTGGGAAGAAAAAGGGTAGAGATGCCATGAGAACAGAGTGAGCAGGATGGAAAATACGTACATGAAGGAAATGAGCCTCAGGACAGCACATAGCTTAATAAAAATGGGCTAATTTAAGTTGTAAGAGTTAGTAACAAGTCTAAGCTATTGATCTAGTGCTGTGGATATCACTCTGTACAAATAAAATGCTGTTTGGCCAGTGGCTAGGCAGGAAGTATAGGCGGGACAAGAGAGAAGAGGATTCTGGGAAGTAGAAGGTTGGAGAGAGACACCTCCAGCTGCTGCCATGAGAAGCGACATGTAAAGACACTGGTAAGCCACAAGCCATGTGGCAAAGTATAGACTAACAGAAATGGGTTAATTTAAGATAGAAGAAGTAGATAACAAGAAGCCTGCCACGGCCATACAGTTTGTAAACAATGTAAGTTTCTATGTGCTTTCTTGGTTGGGTCTGAGCGACTGTGGGACTGGCGGGTAAGAGAGATTTGTCCTGACTGGGCCAGGCAGGAAAACTCTAACTACAAATGGCGCCCAACGTGTTGTCAAGAATTTCCACCTAAAACCTGAGAAAAAAAGATTCTAAGACGGAGCTAAAAACAGCTTCCTAATTGTCTCTTTCAAGTTAGTGGCAGCCTGCCGGTTTCAGCTACTATGGCGGGTTCCTGGCGTGTGTGTCTGACCTGCAGTGTGGCGGGAATGAAGAATCTACAAGAGGCACTTTACTCTGCTGCATGGTGGATTTAGCCTTTGCTAGTTAAAAAAAAAAAAAAAAGAAAGAAAGAAAAAAAAAGGGTTTCTGGGCTATGTGCTGCTTTGATAGAACTGCTTCTGATAGTTGATAGTACACATGGCTCCAGACCCAGAGCTGGCTGTAAACTGCACCACCGCCATGTTGGGAAGCTGAGGTGGGCTGAGCTGGCAGCCACAGTGGCATTTCAGTCTTACAAAGATGGATATTACACAGAGAATCTGGTTTGTCTTGTCATTGGGATTTTTAACTGCAGAAAAAGATTTCATCATAAAAGCGGTTGAGTTAAACAAATATGTTAATTTTAAAGGTACCTTGACTTCGAAATTTGGATATAAGGATATGTTGCTTTGGAAAGGAGTCTCTGCTTTTGTTTCCACAGAAAGCCAGAGGCTGTGGATTTGTTCCAGATTAAGATACATCAGGTTTGATCAGCCAAGACCACCTGAAAGGTCTCCAATGACACCATGGCCCAGATGATCCGACATCCAGAATGGTTTCAAGACAACTGGCTCAGAGGTTCACCCTAATGGACTACTCCATAATCCTAAAATTTTCTTTGTGTCCCCATAAGATACAGCGCCCCCCTCCAGCAGGAAGTAGTAAGAAAAACTACGCCCACATTCCCAAAATTATCAAGCTGGCTTTGGAGATGGAATTGGCTCACTCCTTCTCTAAACCCAGACATATTGCTAAAAGAAAACGTTAAGAGCTTCTTGTATCCCAAATCAGAAGAGCCCTCTGGTGTGGGACAGAGAAAAACCACTATTTTATTTTAATTGGGTTGATTATAAATGAGATCTCTTTCTAAAGAAGAAAAGGGGATGGGATATAGATATAATAGGATGAAAGGGTAGATTAAGGAACTTACTTCTAAAGAGCAACAACTTGTTTAAAATGTTTTACATTGGTGTAGATTTTAGTCTATTGATACAAACTTAAAGTTAATTTTGTTATACTGTGTGTATATTTCTAATCGTGTTTAAGGTATTATGTTTGTATAGCTCATTTTAAATTGAAATGGATAATTAAAAATAGATTAATAGTCATCTATGATATCATACTCATAGCCATGTTAGTTAAGTCTTCTAGATATACATAGACATATTTCAGATAGATAGGTAATCTTCAAATACTTCAAAGACCTACAGAATATGGCATTTAAAATACTTTTAAAATTTAGACTTTCTGGACAGTGAGACATGTCTGCTCCTGGCAGCACCGATTTACTTCAGAGAGGAGGATGGGCATTGAAGACACTTCATATGGAGTTTATCTTCACCTTGGCAAAAATAGCCATCTTGGCAAGAAACTGTTCTTGCCTGGACTGCTTGATTGACTGTACGCACAGGACCCATAGAAAGGTGCCCACTGAACTTTGCTTGACAAAATGGTCCTTCAGGTTCCTGCTTCACAGAGGAAACTGCCAGACGTTCTACAGGACACTGAGAGAAGTGACCAAGAGACTCTAGCCCTGTGGGCTGAGGACAAATGCCCCAACTTTACAAAGGAACATTAGGTGACTGTCCAGGCTGCCAGCTGTCTCTGTCTACCCTGCAAGACTCCTGAAAAATGCTTACATCCTTCTCCCGGTTCTCAGGTAATATTATATCCTTCTGAGGTCTTTGATGTGGTTGAAGACTAGATAGTTATAATTTCCTCAGTTATGATAAAAGATAAGTTAGATATAAAACCTTAGACTCACAAATACAAGATAGATAGGATATCTTCTTTAATATTGTAACTGTAATTCTTGCTTGACAATTGTTTTGTTATATGTAATTTTACTATGTAAAAGTTAAAACCTTCCTTAAAAAAAAAAAAAAGAAAAGGGGAAGTGCTGTGGATATCACTCTGTACAAATAAAATGCTGTTTGGCCAGTGGCTAGGCAGGAAGTATAGGCGGGACAAGAGAGAAGAGGATTCTGGGAAGTAGAAGGTTGGAGAGAGACACCTCCAGCTGCTGCCATGAGAAGCGACATGTAAAGACACTGGTAAGCCACAAGCCATGTGGCAAAGTATAGACTAACAGAAATGGGTTAATTTAAGATAGAAAAAGTAGATAACAAGAAGCCTGCCACAGCCATACAGTTTGTAAACAATGTAAGTTTCTGTGTGCTTTCTTGGTTGGGTCTGAGCGACTGTGGGACTGGCGGGTAAGAGAGATTTGTCCTGACTGGGCCAGGCAGGAAAACTCTAACTACAATCTAGCATTTATTAATTAAATTAAGTCTCCATGTGGCTATTTGGGGAGTGGCTGTAAGGACAAAAAAGTCTGCCAACAGATCTGATGTCCAATTAGAGAGCTATTATTACTGGCAAGATATGCCTATCACTACTGCAGCCTTAAGGTTATTTTACCATGCTGGTCATTGTTGTGGTTCACAGGTGCCATAGCTGGGTAGGACTGTTGGTTACTTCCCTTCTTTGTAAGCTTGCATGGTGCCTTCTGGTACCATGGAAGTTAGTCCTCAGGAAGGAGGCCTTCAAGTCACTTCTACTTCAGGGGCCTATTGGGCCCTGTGTCCAAAGCGCATGGTATCTTCAGCAGTAAGGACTTACCTTCCACCTCTGGAGGCACCCGAAGACAATGACAAAAGGCCATAATGTTTCAGGAGTCTCTTGGATGACCCTGACCAACAACTCAAGAGAGGCCATCTCAAGACAAATGTCACATGATCTCGATATTCTGAGGCTCCTGGCTCAAAATCTTTTTATGAGTATATAACCTAAAGCAATTGCAGAAACCTGGAAAGTAAAAGGAGACCATTGCTGGGATGGAGGTGGGCAACAGAGAAGGAAATAGTGGGGTACAAATGATCTGAATGGACAAACAAAGTTCTAATTAGGAAAGCAGAGAGGCAAATACAGAAGAAGAAAAGAGGAGGGTAAAATAACAATAAAAATGTCTGAAAAGCCATAAGGAATCCTACTATAACTATCTACCAAAACGTTAACGCAGGTAGGTCTTGTGTGACTACATGGATGGATGGATAGATGGATGGATGGATGGATGGATGGACGGACAGACTGACAGAATTTAAATGAATTTTTCCCATTTGGGCTGGTAATGTTACCACCAAGAGCCAGAGACAATCAACAGGAACCCCAACATCAGGCATGAGTTACATATAATTTTTAAAAGATCATTTTACATCTTTTTAAAAAAAGAAGTTGGTCAGATATCAAAGCATGTGCCAACAAGGCCGAGAGTCAGTCTTTTGGCAGGCTTAAGATCCAAATTAAATAAAAATGCTGAGGCAAGAGATCTCTAGAAGGAATTAGAAAATCTCAGGGGTAATGCTGTTTGTCTAGATAACCTGGCAAGAGCAAAGAGGGCCGTGAGGGCATCTGGTCTGATTTGAACCTTTCTCTGCGGTCACCCACACACACACCCGAGTCCTGGTGCTTTGGGTTTTTACCCTCTATCTTCATTTTGTGTTGGGATTGTATCCACACCAGGTAACTGAAGACACTGTGTTCTATGTGAATTTAACCCAAGCAAAGCAGACACAGTTACAAAGTATCTCTCAAAACTCATAAGCCTGGTCTCACTGCCCCCTTGGAGTTCATGTCATAACTTGTCTACATATCTAGGGCACTGTACAAATGTAAGGCCCATAACAAATGGCCTATCTCACATGACAGCGGGTAACTCAACACATGAACTCCAAATCAAGGCCCCACCCCTACCCCTTGATTTGTGCTTTCATATTAATGCACCATACATGGGATCAGACAAGAGCTTGATATCTTTTTTAGTTTCAAAATGCTGCTGTAACAAATTGTCCCACTAGGTGACTTACAACAGCACACATTTGCTAGCTAGGTCTTGGAGTTCAGAGGTCTGACAGGGATCTCAGCACACTAAACTCCATGTGTTGGGAGCACTATGCTTCTAAAGACTGTACAGGAAAATCTATGCTGAGCCCTTTCTAGATCCTGGAAACTACCCACAATTCTTGGCTAGTGGCCACTTCCTGATTTTCCTTGTAATGATTGGTGGAGTCTTCCTCATGCTGTGTCTCTCTAACTCTGCATCCATCCCCGCATTCCGACTCCCCTCTGCATTGCTTATAAAAACTCTTGTGATCTCACTGTGCTCATCCAGATACAAAAGCATTTCTTCATCTCAGTATCTGTAACTTATTCTCCTCTGTGAAGACCCTTTAATCATGTGAAGTAACACAGTCACAGGCTCTGAGGATTAGGACATAAATATATTATGGAGGAGGTAGAACTGAAGCGACATTCTACCTACCAAAAGGACCCTCCATGCCAGCTGTGGTGGCTCTTCCTGTAATCCCAGTGTAGGGGAGATGGGGTAAGGGAATTGGGGGTTCAAAGTCAACCTTGACTACACAGTGAGCTCTAGGCCAGCCTCAAGAAATGAGATTATGTCTTTACAAAAGACCTTCCAAAAATTGATCTAAAGAAGTTGCAGAGAAAAAAAAAAAAAAGCCAGGGGTGGTGGCACACACCTTTTAACCCAGCAGTCAGGAGGCAGAGGCAAGTGGATCTTTGTGAGTTTGAGACCAGCCTGGTCTACAGATCAAGTTCTAAGACAGCCAGTGAAAGGACCAAGCAGATGCCATAACAGGTATTCAGTCTTCTCTCAGAGATCAGGCCTCAAGTTCAGTTTCCTTAGACTGAGCAAGCAGTTTCTGGGAGGGCCAGGAACAAAGGACAATTAATCACTGATGTCTCTGTTAGCAGGGACAGAAAGATAGGACACATCAAGCCTGGGCCACTGTGCCAGCCCCCACAGTCAGTTCATGCTAGGCCAGCCAGCCTCTACAGCAGCTCACGGACAAAGCCTGGGACTTGTCCAGGCCTGTCCCAAAATGAATTAACTTAGCCCTGACAAACCCCCAATTAACCCTAGCCAATTAAAAGTTACTAATAAGATCACCACTTCCATAAACCAATTTTGAGTCTGTTCCTATATAGTCTGTAGACCCCAAGACCCTCCCCTTGCTTTATCCCTTATAAAAACGCTGCCCCACTGCTACTCCGGGTCTTTCCTGCTCTGCTGCTGCGTCAGATGGACACAGAGGCCTGAGATAACTCAAAATAAAAAGACTCTGCTTTTGCATCTGATTTGGTCTCTTGGTGGTCTTTGGGAGCCAGGACTCTGGGCATAACAGCCAGGACTGTTATACAGTGAAACCTTGTCTCAGGAGGGGAAAAAACAGACAATAAATCCCTTTATCTACCCTAAGGCTACATCCTTATACTCTTGATGTTGGCAATGGTGGTGGAGAAGGTGAAGAAAGGTAAGGAAAGCATGATGTGCTTCTGGGTGAATAAAATGGGAAAGGACTTAAGTAATTGAATTAGTCACTTAATTTAGGGGTTGGAGAGATGGCTCACCAATTAAGAGCTGCTCTTATAGAGGACCTGACTTCTGCTCCCACCACCACATAGCAGTTTACAATAATCTGTAACTCCAGGGGATATGGTGCCCTCTTCTGGCCTCCTCAAGCACCAGGCATATATGCAAGGAAAAACACTCATACATGTAAAATAAAAACAAATAAATCTTTTTGAAAAACATTTAAATTAAATTAAAATGAGTCTAAAACAGCAGTTCTCAACCTGTGGGTCTCAACCCCTTTGGGATTCGAATGAACCTTTCATAGGGGTCACCTAAGACCATCCTGCATGTCAGGTATTTACATTATGAGTCATTACAGTTATGAAGTAGCAACGAGAATAATTTTATGGTCGAGGGTCACCACAACATGAGGGACTGTATTAAAAGGTGGAAGCATTAGAAAGGTTGAGAACCACTGGTCTAAAATATAAACATTGTCTGATTTTTTTTTTAATGACTTGAAGAAATTTTGTTATTGGAATTGTTTGGGGAGCAGGGTAGAGGGAGTTGTTTTGGTTAAGTTTGGTTCTTTTTTCTTTTTCTTTTTGGAGACAGGGTCTCATTATGCTGCCTAGGATGTTTTCAAGATGATGAACTCAGTTGATGCTCCTCTCTCCAGCTCTCAACAGCTGGGACTATAGATGCACAACACCGTACACCGTTTGAAGTTTCACTGACCCTTTCAGGATGCACTCCCATTGGGATATGTCTGTGTTCCTTTGCTGATAGGAGTTCTGGTCGATGAAGTTAAAAAGACTCCCTTAAATGGTCAAGAAAGATGAGACAGAATCTGGCCAAAGAACAATGGGGAACAACCAATAGAATTTGTAATTGTGTAACATGTGGTCACCATGATCCCACACACAGACACATGAACACCAGCCATTCTCTTGAAATGACTGATTTGCTTTGTAAGGAAACAGGACAAAAAGTGTTTTTCCCATGCAAATTGGAATGTCCTCACCTTGAGGAAGATCCAGACCTTCTCAGATCAAAGTCTTTACTTATTTAAACACTCGGCTGGCTGTATTTATTAATTGTATTTATTAATTAAGTGTTCATCCGACCAGTTTTCTACTTCAAGCTTTTTTTTCAAAACATTTAAAATGTGCATCTTGTGGCAGAGTGCTCGCCTAGGCTTGATCTCCAGTACTGGTAAAAGTTAAAAATCTTCATCTTGCCTATTTCAAATCAAGGAGGCAATTTAGGCAAAGCTCCAATGTAGCATATAAATGAATCTTGATGATTCCACTTACAGATCCTATTTTGTAGAATATATTTCCTTAATGCTTTGTTTATGAAAAATATACTTTGAAATTATATATGCATCACTACTTTAAGCTAAGTTACCTGAGCTAAAGATGTGCCATAAGAAACAAAGGTAATTATCAAAGTGCTTAGATTAGAAAGTCTTAGAGAGAAGAGGTGGGCAGTGTAAAGTGTGATATTATCTAAATAATGGATAACATTATTTAAATTAGTAATGGGAAAAGGTGCCAAGAAAAGCATGGTTAGTGCAGTGTAACCATGTTTTTCCTTCATAGGGCAAAAATGATCCAGAAGTATATTCAAAATGAACATTAATCAACATAAAGCATTTGCACAACATGGAAGCCCCAGAATTTCTTAATTGATAGAGCAGCTTCATAATCACATAACCTTAGAGCTAATGTAACCCACAAATACCTGCCTGGGACTAGTGTTGAGGAAAAAATGATAGAAAGAGCTCTCGTGGGAACTGCCCAGTGGTTAAGATTGTATTCTTCAAGAGGAATGGAATTCAGTTTGTAATGCCCATAACAGGCAGCTCCAGGGTGTGGTGGTATTATGTTCCCCAAAATACTGTGCACCCTAATAAACTTATCTGGGGTCAGAGAACAGAACAGCCACTAGATACAGAGGCCAGAAAATGGTGGCACTCACGCCTTTAATCCTAGCATTCCAGAGGCAGAAATCCCTCTGGATCTCTGTGAGTTCAAGGCCACATTGGAAACAGCCAGGCATGGTAACAAGAGCCTTTAATCCTAGGAAGTGATGGCAGAAAGCAGAAAGGTATATAAGTTGTGGAAACCAGGTACTAGGGGCTGGTTAAGCTTTTAGGCTTTTGAGCAGCAGTTCAGCTAAAATGCATTTGGATGAGAACTCAGAGGCTTCCAGTTTAAGGAAACAGGATCAACAGAGGAATAAAAAAGAAAAAAAAAAGAAAAAAAAAAAACCTGTGGCTTGTTCTGTTTCTCTGATCATTCAGCGTTCATCCCAATACCTGGCTCTGGGTTTGTTTTTATTAATAAGAAAGTTTAAGATTCGTGCTACACCAAGAGATCCCATCTTTTAGCCTACTTGGTCACCCACACTCACATGAGCCACTTGACATGCACACACACACACACACACACACACACACACACAATTAAAAAACATTTTAAACTAAAAAAAAAAAAAGAACACTCTCAGATATTTTGAGTGTTATAAAAATTTTCATCTCATGGGGCTGGAGAGATTGCCCAGGGGTTAGAGCACTGCCTGCTCTTCCAGAGAGACCGGGTTCCATTCCTAACACCATATGGCAGCTCACAACTGTTTGTAACTCCAAGATTTGATGCCTTCACACAGACACTCATGCAGGCAAAGCACCAATGCAAATAAAATAAAAAATAAATTATTAAAAATTTTTCATCTCTTAAACATATGTTAAATATTCAAGTCTTCTAAAAAAAATAGATGTTTTGATTTCTTGAGGGAGAATGGGGACTGACAATAACAGGTGATTTTTCAAAACAAAACAAACTCACTGAAATTCATATAAAACCTCCCTGTATAGAAAATAATTCTAGCCAACACAGAGATAAGAAACCATATGTACAGACACATGATATTTTCAAACAGGGATAGCATATCCCTACATATATTAAGAGTTTGAATGTAAGTTGAAGAATTTTGAATAGGGTTACTGCCTAAAGTATATCCAAGTCCATCACCAAGACCTGAAATTTAGTATTCATTTAGTCATGTTAACCTTTTTTTATTAATGGAAGCACAATAAAGTATTATGTTATTGATCACTGTGACTTATTAAAATATCCCTAATATACTGGTTTTTACATTTTTAAGTAACCCATTTTTACTATAGCATATCAAATAATAGATAGATGGAAATAAAAGATTAACAGTTTCTGTATTCTTTCTCAACTTGATTGCTCAATACTCTACTGACTGCCCAAATTAACTGAATGAATGACTAGTAAGCCAAGCATCTTCTAAACTGTGGAGGCGGCAATAAGCACAACAAAATCTCCGTCCTTGGGGACAAATATTCTTTGAGAACCAAAAGAGTAAGCAATAAATAAAAGATGAAGAAAAGGGGGTGCTGGAGAGATGGCTCAGGTTTAGAGTACTTCCTGCTCTTCCAGAAGACCAGAATCTGGTTCCCAGCACATGTCAAGTGGCTCATATAATTCCAGCTCCAGGGGATCCAATACCTGCCTATGGCCTCTGTGGGCACCCTCACACACATGGCAGAAATTCACCCAAGCATACACATGGACATATTAATAAAAAAAAAAAAAAAAAAAAGGAGGCTGGAGGGATGGCTCAGTGGTTAAGTAAGTGCATTTGTTGTTCTTGCAAAGGACCCAAGTTTGGTTCCCAGAACCTACATTATGGCTCACTATCATCTGTAACTCAAATTCCAGGGGATCTGATATCCTTCTCTGACCTCCTTTGCTACCAGGCATACACCACACACATATATCTAGGCAAAACATTTATACATATAAAAGAAAAGTAAGTATTTTAAAAATAAATAAAAATAATTTTTTTCAAAGATGAAAAGACAGCCAGGCAATAGTGGCACAGACCTTTAATCTCAGCACTCAGGAGGCAGAGGCAGGCAGATCTCTGAAATCAAGACCATCCTGGTCTACAGAATGATTTCCAGGACAGCAGGGCTACATAGAGAGACCCTGTCTTGGGGGGGGGGGGGGGCACATAAGTAAGGGATCCAGGAAGTCCTAAGAGGTAACATTTGAGCAAAGACCTGAATAAAGTGGGAAAAAGAGCTAAGCAGAAGAAAAGGTATTCCAAACATAAGAAACAACAACAAAAATTCAGAAGCCAGTATGATGCAACAAGCAAAGTGAACAAGGAGCCATCTTCTTATCTCTTTATTAGAACTCTGCATTTACCCTGTGTAGTTGATACAGTTAAATCCATTCATTCTACTTATTTTAGATTTCTAGGGATTTTCAAAGCATTAACTTTTGTAAGTGCTTTCCATGGTTCCAAATTCAAGAATGCAGAGCAGTATTCGAAAAGTCTTTTTTCTGGAGCTGGACATAGTGAGTTCCAAGATAGCCAGAGCTATGCAGAGAAACTGTCTCAACAACAAAGTTTGATTTCTGTTCTTGTTTCCTCCAACCTACTATTTCCTTCACAGATAACTATGAATCTCCTAGCAGTTCATGGTAATCCTTGGCTACACAGTAAGTTCAAGGCCAGGATACATGAGACCTTGTCAGGAAGGGAGGGAAGGAGGGAGGAAAAGAAAGAAGAGAGAGAGAATGAGAAGGGGAGGCAGACAGAGGAAGAAAGGGAGGGAGAGAGGAAAGCAGAAAAGAGGAGAGAAAGAGAGTGGGTGTGGTAAGAATGTGGAGAGACTGGAAACCTTGTAATTTACTGTAGAAATATAAAATGGTACAGCCACTGTGAAAAACAGTGTATCACTTTTAAGTACAATTATTATATGATTCAGCAGTATTTTGTGGTATTTGCCCAAAGGAATTCAAGGTGGAGACTCAAATGGGTAGTCATACATCTGTGATCACAGCAGCATTATTCACAATAGCCAAGAGGTAAAAGCTACCCAAATGTCCGCCACCAATGAATGGTAAACAAGTGTGATACATACATACATATATACATGGATATTATCTACCCTACAAAGGAAGACTATTCTTACATATGCCCCAACCTGGATGAACTGTAAAGACATCTGCTATGGGAAAGAAATCAGTTGTTAACCAGGTGCTGTGGTGCACACTTGTGATCCCAGCGCTCTCAAGGCTGAGGCAGGATACAAAGTTCTACGCCAGTATGAACTATATAACTAGATCCAGTCTCAAAAACACAAAACATGAACTTTAAAAAAAGAAGGGTATGCTGTGAGTCAAGCTGCTTGCTCACCTGTTTTTGTTGGGTTTTTGTTTGGTTGGTTGGTTTTGGTTTTGGTTTTATTTTTGGTTTTTCAAGACAGAGTTTCTCTGTGTAGCTTTGTGCCTTACCTGGATCTCGCTCTGTAGACCAGGCTGGCCTCGAACTCACAGAGATCCAGCTGGATCTGCCTCCCGAGTGCTGTGATTAAAGGCGTGTGCCACCACTGCCCGGCTTTTTTTTTTTTTTTTTTTTTAACTATTTTTGAGGGGCCTGCCACCCAGCTTCCAAATAAATTCACACACTAAGACTTATTATTATTTATGAATGCGCAGCCTTAACTTGGCTTAGTTTCTAGCCAGTTTTTCTTAATTCATCTCATCTACCTTTTGCCTCTGGGCTTTTCCCATTCTCTTACTTCTGTAAATGTTATTCTTATTTACTCTTACTTTTATTACTTAAATGTAATAAAAAATTAAAAGAAACAGCAGCTAGTTGCAAAAAAACAAATAGTGGATGACTTGTATGAAGGACCTAAAGTAGTCAAGTTCACAAAAACAGAAATAATAGTGATTGCCTGGGGCTGAAGAGAGGGCCACGGGAAACACCATGATTTATTAACCATCATTCAGACAGAGGAAATTATATTTTTATATTTAGGAATATATCATATACATACAAGAATTTGAAAAAGACAGAGTATGTAGGAGGGTTCAGGGGAAGGAAATGAGAGAGGAAAACTATGTAATTATAATCTCAAAAAATGTTTTTAAAAAATCTGTAACAGCCATTTATCTGAGACATTCATCTGACTTGTTCAAAGTTACCAAAAATAGGTGCTGAATAGATTTTTAAAAAATATTCAGACACTTTTTAGTCCAAAATTATGGTACATTATAATCTCTTAATTCTTCCAATTGTAAAGGTGGAAGAAAGCCAAGCGCAGTGGCAAATGCCTTTAATCCCAGCACTTGGAAGTCAGAGGCAGGAGATCTCTGGAGGAAGTTGGAGGCCAGCCTGGGCTACATAATTGCAAAGCACTTGAACGCTCATTTGGTTATCCCAGTACTTCCAATCAGGCCTTCTTTCTAAAGAAGGATTAACTGTCTTTAAACACCCTTTTCTGGTTCTTTTAAAGAACTAATCCCGCTGGACCTGGTGGCGCAGACCTGTGATCCCAGCCACTTGGAAGGCTGAAACAGGATCACAGGTTCAAGGCCTTCCTGGGCAACTCACCCTGTCTGTAATAAAAGCGAAAAAGAGGGTTGGCTTGTAGCTCAGAGGTCGAACCCCTGTCCGGCACGTTCAAAGTCCGCCATGGCGGAAAAAAAAATGAACAATTATCTTCACCGTTAGTGACACGGACAATGCCGGGGAGGGGGGGATCGTCTTCCGTGAGCTCTCTTTTCATTTCCCTGCCCGCCAGCCTGTGACCGACAGCGCCTGTCATTGTCCTCCGCTATTGGTTACCAATAAAGTTATTACAAAGTGACCTTGAGCGGCTTCCCCCGCCTTCTCCATCCGGGTGCTGCGGCGGGGATAAGAGCCGTACCGCGCCTGCGCGCCCAGCCCCACTGCTTCGACCTCTGCCGCCGCTGTCGCCGCCGCCGCCGCCGCCTCGGGAGGTAAGCGGAGGTAAGCGGAGGGCGCAGGGCCGGGGCGGAGCGGGCCGCTGGGCCCCATCCACCGGGCTTGCACCTCCCGGGCACGCGGCCACGCCGACGGCCTGCGCGGGGGCCCTCGGGGGCCCGGGGTGCGAAGGGCAGGCCCCTGGGGGACACTTGACCTTAAGCCTCTTTTCGCTCCGCAGAGAGGAAGCGGGAGAGGAGCCCAGGTCGCCTGTCACCCACATCCACGCCGCGCCGCCAGGAGGAAAGATGTTCGCCTGCGCCAAGCTCGCCCGCACCCCCGCTCTGGTGCGTAACCCAGGCCTCGGCCCCGCGGACACGCCGAGGGACCGGCTCTCCTTCACCCTTGCCCCGATGCCCTTCCTCTCCTCCCTCCCTGCCTCCCAACCCCGGGGCCCGCAGACCGGCCCCCGCCATGCGTCCCGTCCCCCCTCCCCGAGGCCGGTCGGGCCCGCTCGGCCTAGGTCACTGCCTCCTTCCTCCTGGAGCGCGCCCCTCCCCCACCTCGGGGTCCCTGGGGAGTTGGGGTCGACGCGGAGGTCGGGGTACTACTGGGAGTCGGGAGGGTGCCGCTGAGGCCTAGTGGCCTCTGCAGCGCTTCCCATGCGTGTCTGTCTGTCTGTAGGTCAAACTGGCCGCTGCAGAGGGAGGGACTTTGCTTCTTCCCTGTGTGGGCGGAGAAGGGCGGTGGTGGAGTCCCAGACGCTTTCTTCTTAGGGACTTTAAGTGAAAGTCTGTATCTAAAGGATTTGCCCTAGGGAACCAGGTCCTGGGTTCTGCAGGGATGTTCCGTGACCTTAAGTGTCTGTGGACACTCAAGGGCAGAGAAGCTAGAATGCAAGATGTCCTTAGAGTGAGAGCATTTCACCGATTGTTAAGCTGCCGTCGAACTGCTTAAAGTGTGTAGTAAATTTCTGATTAATGGGCATTTAGGAACACTTTGGAAATACTGGGGGCTCAATCAACTGCTGGACTATTTTAAATGACAGCATTCATAGTGGCACTCCAAATGTTGTTGTTGGCCCACATAAACTTATTTGACTTACTGCGTTACACTTACTGAAACTTCCACAGCACCACCTGGTCACTTTGTAGCTAATTGTTCTTAGGGTTTTAGTTCACAAATAGATTAGGTAGTAGGTTTTACAGTTCATGCCGGGGGATTGGCTTTGTGTATTCAAAAGGTCCAAACAGCCAAGATAATAATTGTGCAGATAAATAAAAATCTCTGCCCGTTTTCCCTTCTGCTTTTTCCTTTAGAATTTATGGTTGCAAAAAAACTCATCTGTGCTCTTTATACTTGAATTTTTCCCTTTCCTTCCATTAATAGATCCGAGCTGGATCCAGAGTTGCATATAGACCCATTTCTGCATCAGTGTTATCTCGACCCGAGACTAGGACTGGAGAGGTAAGTACTGATAATAGAAATTTACAAGTTTGTTAGAGTGAAGGGTGAATATAATGAATGAATGGCTCCAGGGATAGTCCCTTTCCACTTCTATCAAACAATATGTAGAATGTGAGCCACTGAGAGGAATTCTGGTGGCCAGGACAGCCTCCTGAATTAGCAAATAAATATTTTAGTCTGTATTTATATTTAAGATTAAAATAGTCATGACTACCAAAAAGAGCCTGCTCTGTTAAAAAATATACTCACATATTCTGTTTTATAATTGTTAACAACCCTAGAAGGTATAGATTGTTAGTTATCTTATACAAGGTAAGTATTATTTCAAGTTCTTGGTTTTCTTTTTCATTGTGCCATGCAATTATTCATTCATACCAAGCTACAATATAAAGACGTTACCATTTGGCAGTACAGTAGTTAAAGTAGATGTGATTACTGAATTGACCTTTGCCTTATTTCCTGTTCCCAGGGCTCTACGGTATTTAATGGGGCCCAGAATGGTATGTGTCAGCTGATCCGAAGGGAGTTTCAGACCAGTGTAATCAGCAGAGATATTGACACTGCTGCCAAATTCATTGGTGCTGGTGCTGCAACAGTAGGAGTTGCTGGTTCTGGTGCTGGGATTGGAACAGTCTTTGGCAGCCTTATCATTGGTTATGCCAGGTAATCACTTCTGCCCAGAGTAAGTTAAAGAAACCATGGGAAACTGTAATTGGAAATAGGGAAGTAGTGAAAGGCTAGTAACGCCTTTCAAGTGTCTGTCGTGTGTCTTGCGTTATATTTTGTGAGCACTGTGCAATAGTCACTTAAAGAGATGAGAAGGTTGGGGCACAAGCCTGTAACCCCAACCAGCCAAGAGAGGCAAAAGGATCACAGGTTTGAGGCCAGCCTCAAGAATCCAGGACCCTCAAAATAGGTGTAAACTAAGCATTTATATTTGCATGCAAAGATGGCTCCCTAACTTTATGCCTCATGATCGGGGGTGGGTTAAAAAAAAAAAAAGAATTTGAGAGACAGAAGCAAAGTAGTGGAGGGTGATGGCACTTCCATGGAACTTTGTAGTTTTCAAAGACCCTCATGCTGGTTATCTGATTCGTTACCATTTACCCAATGCCGATGTCAGTCTTGAGAGTAACGTCACCTGTGCTGTGTTGTCTCTTCCAGAAACCCTTCACTGAAGCAGCAGCTGTTCTCGTACGCCATCCTGGGGTTTGCCTTGTCTGAAGCTATGGGTCTCTTTTGTTTGATGGTTGCTTTCTTGATCTTGTTTGCCATGTAACAGAAATTACTGCCTGAAATGTTGGCATTCATAGTAATTACGGATGTAATTCTGTGCATCTGAGTGTGACTCCAAAAACAGTGCTGGTGTCATGGAAATGTACGTTATTTCCAGAGTCATTTCATTAAAGATGAAAACTTTAATGTTTGCTGTGATTTATCTCATTTTGGGTCATCATAAAGACGATACATTGAGGCAGATGGTTGTCCAGGTCAGAGGAAGGTAAAGCAGTTACCCTGGTTTTGAAAAAGCACTGCATATGATATTTATGGGAATTCTCGTATGCAGTGTTCTACAGAATGTAATTTATGGGTCTTTTGTTTCTTAATGTAAAGGAGAAATATTTTAGTTCTTTGAGTGCCTTTGAAATATGAGTAATACCGCATCTAAATAGTTTTGTGGGTTTTTTTGTTTGGGGGGGGGTTTCTTTTTTTTTTTTGTGGAGCTGAGGATCAAACCCAGGGCCTTACGCTTGCGAGGCAAGCATTCTACCACTGAGCTATATCCCCAACCCGAGTTTTGTGTTTTTAAAGGTAACCATGAATTAGAAGACACAGAAACAGAATCACCTTCCAGGTGGGTGTGGCCACCCATCCATTGCTGGATCTAAAAAGAAATCATGTCAGCTTGGAAGTGGTTACTGGGAAGGAATGTGACTTGTTTTTTTGTTTTTTTTTTTTTCCAACACCCCACATTGAGCAGTTCTGTGTCTATAATACATAAATACATGTCTTCTGAGAACGGACCCAATCATACTGGCAGCTAGTTTCTTATTTAAACAAGCTTTTTTGAAAAGTAGTCCCAAAGTCGCTGAAACATTCCTGCTGCATTATTGCAGAATTCTTAGAATGATGGTTGAGCAAGGTCTGCCCTAGTACTGCATGTTGCTTCTTGCTCAGACTTTTCCTAGTGAGAGGAAGAAGCAGATAAACTACCGTCAGATTGACATCCAAGTTTCTGGGTTGGGTAGAAGATAGTGGAATTTGAGAGGGTGAAAGGGGCAAACCAGAGTGGTTTGTAATGAAACCCACTAATTTGTATGTTAACTAAACAAAAACATTTTTTAAATAAATTTTAGGATTTTTTTGTTTGTTTTTGTTTTTTCAAGACAGGGTTTCTCTGTGTAGCTTTGCATCTTTCCTGGATCTCGCTCGGTAGCCCAGGCTGGCCTCGAACTCACAAAGATCCACCTGCCTCTGCCTCCCGAGTGCTGGGATTAAAGGCGTGCACCACCACTGCCTGGCTAGGATTTTTTTTAAATGTACAGAATTAGGACAAATGGACTCTTCATTTTAGTGCCCTCTGCCTAGGTTGGTTTCAGTTGAGAAAAAGAATTCCTGAAGCATAGTGGGAAGCTTTCCCTCAGCATCATGGAGGTGCTTGTTTAAATTAACCAGTAATCTCTGGCCCTGAGACCTAGCAGTCTGCACTAGGAAATCAGTTTCTTGGGTGGCTTTGTACATACTGTTGGAGAACCACTACTGAGACATTGCCTTGCTTATAAGAACAAACAAGTCCCAAAGAGCAGGAGTGGGACTGCTTTTAGTTCATTATTCATCGGGCCTATCACATTCAACACTTTTGGAAAACCATTTTTCCGATCACTAACGGGTGAAGGCAGCACTGGAGGTGACACCAGCAACCCTGGCGGGGGGAGCTGAGGCAGGATTGCCACGCGGCCAACATTGAAAAGAATGCTAAGTGAGCCAGGTGGCCATGGTCTCCATTAATCCCAGCACTCCGGGAGGCAGAGGCAGGCGAATCTCCCAAGTTTGAGGCCAGCCTGGGCTATAGAGCCAGTTACAGGACAGCCAGGGCTACACACACAAATCCTGTCTTGAAAAGCACCCCCCCAAAAAGAAAAATGCTAAATGAAGTAAGCCAGACACAGAAGACCACAGGTATATGATTCTGTTTTTATAAAGTAGGTAAGTTTGTAGAGACTGAGCTAATTAGAAGTTACTGGGAACTCGGGACAAGGGAAGGTGGGTGACTGCCTAATGGTTGTAGAGTTTCATTTTGGGTGAATGAAATGTTCTGGCACCATATGATTGAACAAGATTATAAATTACTAAGTCATCAAGTTGTACACTTTTTAATGGTTGACATGGTAAATTGACATTTATTTTATAATTAAGTTCCTTTACGATGTAACAAAATAGTAAAGTAACAAAATTTAAATCATAGGGAAATACTTAGAAGAATTAATCTGTTCCAAGTTCAATTTAAATAAAGTCAAGTCTTGGGCAACACTTATCCATGGTGGATGGTCAAAGAAGTGTGGAAACATTGACGCTGGAAGAAGAGTTGCCTCTGCTGGGGGATCTCAAGAATAAGAGATCCCTGCACAGTGAGTGCACAGTTGCAGTTGACTGAGCAAAAGGAGTTACGTCTTTACAAATGGACTAGATGGGAAAATACTACATCAAGTACTGAAGAAGTATTTATTGTGTACTATTTTACTGGTTTTTGAGACAAAGTCTCACTAGGTAACCAAAGCTCCTGCCTCAGCTTTCCAGGTGCTATGGTTACAGGTGTGTGCCACCACTGCAGGTAACCCTTTCGGGGTACTAGAGGTTCAACATTACATGCCAGGCAAGCATCTGAAAAAGCTACATTGTTAACTTTTGTAACAAGTACCACCTCTCTTAGTTTATGAGTTTTGAAATAAATACTGAAGGGAAATACTTTTTAATAACTTAATTTCAGAATGGAGGCTAATAGAGGTGTTACTTTAATACCAACCAAACATGAAATGAAGCATTTTCTTTGTTGAGAACACTAGGTTTATTTTGAAATTCCCAACAGGCAAGAGCACCCCAGAGCACTAGAATACCAGTTCAACTCAGAATGTTGTTTCTTGGTGTGTTGCAGACTTTTAATCTTGCTTTTTATGTGGTATTGTGTAATGTAATGTCTATTTCTTTTTATGTGGTATTGTGTAATGTAATGTCTATGTCTGTAATAGAGATATTTGGGGAGAAGAGTGAGTTCCAGAACTGGGAACCAAACCTGCGCCTTGTGCGTGTTAGGCAGGCACTCCGCTGAGTTGCACCATTGCCTTGAAATACAGTATTTTTAATGTTTTGTTGATTAACTCAATATTAGTTTGAGTATGAAATTAACTTTGAACTAATAGGAAACTTGTGTAACAGTAAACTCTAGATATGTATTTGATTAAAATTAAAACAGGTGACTCTCATGTAAGTGGCATAAGAGGTGAGACGTTTAGAAGGAATAGGAATCATTTTCTAATGGAGAGATCACTTGAAAAACACTGCTTGTCTATATCTGATGCTAAACCTTGAATACTATGAGAACAGTCCAGAAGAACAAAGTCTGTCTCCTAGTGAACAGCATAAGGGGGACAAAACTGCCAAACACTGATGAAAGAAAAAAGTTTCCTGGAAACTGTAAGCTAGAGCTAAAAGGTAGGCTGGGACCAAATTATGTAAACTGGCAGGCATGTGAGTTTTTATCATGTGATCACAAACAGCCATTCAAAATCTGGAGCTGTGTTTTAGTGTTGTTAAAAGGAGACCAGTGTGGAACAGCTTGAAGTCAGCACCAGTGATTACTAGTAGATCTCCTAGAGATAAATAGGATGTTGTGTGACAAGACTTTTCCCGGAGATGCACACACATCTACACCCCAGAGTGGGAGCCCGCTGCAGACCAAGGTATGGAGACCACCAAAACTCCAATTTGGTAAATCACTATGAGTTTTATTGGGACTACTTAGCGTTATATGACTTAGAGGAGCAGCAACGACTCACAAGACAGCCGCATCACCAAAGCCCACCCCAGCACCTGTGACAGCTCACGCTGCTGGGAACCTGGTGCACACTGCAGAGTTTTGAGTTGTTCACCTCCCTGTTTAAGGAGCTTCCCTGCAGGATGGATGTTTCAGTCTCCAGGGAAACTTAAGACAACAGAGGGCTTACTTAGTCTAGGATGGTGGTCATGATAATTTTAAAGAATCTTCAAATGACTCACGAGATGGCTTCGTGGTTGAGAGCATTTATTACAACAGTGAACTGTTGTAGAGGACCAGGGTTCTATTCCCAGCCCCTATGTGAACCCATGGGGGTTCACAACCATCTATAGCTCCAGTTCCAGGGCCATTTGAAGATCTCTTCTGACGTCTGTAGACACAAGGGACACACCAGTGCACATCCACACATAGGCAAAAAATTTATACATCTAAGGTCTTTTTTCTTTTTTTTAATTCTTAAAAATCTCCAAAATAGCACTAGGACTTGGCCTAGGTCTCTGGAGCCAGTCAGGGAAGGTGAGGATGTCCATTCTCCATCTGCTGAGTGCTACTCCTTATGAGAGAGCCTTCACATGTACACTGCCATCACATAGAACAAGCTACAAATAAAAACCAATTTCCCAAATTATATAGCTGTTGTTTAGTAGTACCGGGATCTGAACTCATACCTTCCTTGATTTCAGAGCCCATGCTTTAATTTGCAATGTGACTCTTTTAGGAATGCTAAGAAGAAACTGATTTGGAGAAATAATTTTGATTTTTGTATAATTTTAAATATAAGATAGAATCTAACAAGTGAACTTGGTCTTGTACAGAGAAGAATGATTTATAGTGTGCCTAAAAGCTGTGAATAAAAGTTCAGAGCAGAGCACAGGGTCTGAGTAATGGCTCAGTTAAGAATGCATTTCTCTTGCAGAGGACCCAAGTTCAATTCCCAATACCTGCAAGAGGCTGCACGCAACCTCCTCTAACCCCACCTTCAGAGGATCCAATGTCTTCTGGTCGTGATAGGTACTGGGCTCACATGTACAAACTCATACATACACACAATTTTTTTCTTTTTAGGACAGGGTCTCTTTTTATATAGGTCCTGGCAGGCCTGGAGTTCACTATGTAGACCAGGCCAGCCATGAACTCACAGAGAATCAGCTGCCTTCACCTCCTACGTGCTGGGTTTAAAGGCATGCCACTACTACACCTGGTATACTTTTTTTAAATGTGCAGGGCAGCAGAACCTACCCCAGGTAGGTAAGAAATTTGTAGCAAACCTAATTACCTTAGTTTTGTGAATTGCAACAGTGTTGGAATTTTCCTAGTTTTGTGAATTGCAACAGTGTTGGGAGTGGTGTTAACGGATATGAACAAGACAAAAACTCAAAGGAGAAGTAGACAGAAAATGAGCACACACATTATTTAACAAAAGGACCTGGCAGGGCAGTGGTGGTGCATGCCTTTAATCTCAGTGCTCAGGAGGCAGAGGCAGGTGGATCTCTGAGTTCAAGGCCACCTGGTCTATAAAGTGAGTTCCAGGACAGCCAGAGCTACATAGAGAAACCCTGTCTCAGAAAACAAACAAACGAAAGTCAGAATGACCTCTAAACGAACAGGTGAAGAGAATGAGAGGACAAACTGCAATAGCTCAAAAGCCCATGGCCTCAGCAAGACTGAACCATTTTAGCAAGAGCTACAAGCTAGCTGAGGAATTTAAAAGTTTCAAATCTTTTTTTTTTCTTTTTTAAGATTTCTTTATTTATTATGTATATAGCAGGCCAGAAGAGGGCGCCAGATCTCATTACAGATGGTTGTGAGCCACCATGTGGTTGCTGGGTATTGAACTCGGGACCTCTGGAAGAACAGCCAGTGCTCTTAACCTTTGAGCCATCTCTCCAACCCCCAAGTTCCAAATCTTAAGAGTTGACATAGATGTGATGAATGATCAACATTTGTGATTACAGGCTATGCAGATAGTTGAGTGGATAAAAGGCTTGCTGTGTGAGCATGAGGACCTGTCCTAGTCCACTGTCTACTGCTGTGATAAAAAAACCAGGACCAAAAGCAACCTTAGAGGAAAGGGTTTATTTCAGCTTACAATTGTGGTCCATCATAAATATACTGGGTATTTTAATCACACTTTAGGGTAGAGCCAGTGCCCAAGCCAACACAAAAATAACTCAGTGGTGTTTTCGCACACTGCCTCATACTACTTTTGGGGGCATTTTCAACTTTATTCATCTTTGACTTGTGTATTTAGGTTTCCACTTTTGTGTTTTTGTGTGGGCTTTTGGTGTGTGTTTGTTTCTTGTTTTGTTTGTTTGTTAAAGAAAGGGTATGTAGTTGAGTGGATGGGGATGTAGGCAGAATCCAGGGCTTCTGGCAGGAACCTGGATACAGGAACTGAAGCAGAGGCAGTGGGAGAATGATGCTTACTGGCTTGCTCTTCACAGCTTGTCCAGCTTGTTTTTTGATATAACCCAGGCCCACCTGCCCAGGACTGATATAACCACAGTGAGACATACCCTCCCACATCAGTCTAGCATCAAGAAAATGCCCTATAGACATGCTGTCAGGCCAATCTGAGGGAGGCAATGCCTTAACTAACATTCTGTCTTCCTAGATGAGTAGCATGTATAAAGTTGACACAAACACATAAACACACAAAAAAACCAAACCAAACCAAAAAAATTTAAAAATTAACTAAACAAACAACAAACAAAAAAAAAAACCTAATCAGCACAGGACCGGAATTCAGACCTCAAGCATCCACAGAAAAAGCCTGGCATGGTCAACAGAGGAAGTGGGGACATGGACGCAGGAAGACGCCCAGGGCTTCCTGGTCACCCAGTTAGCTATAACAGTGAACTCCCAAGTTCACTGAGAGATCCTGTCTCAAAAAAGAATAAGATGGAGAATGATAGAGAAAAACACCCAACACCAACCTCTGAACAAACACACACACACACACACACACACACACACACACACACACACACATTCTGGTGAGTGCACACACAGGTGCATAGACTAGGCATACATCACACACAGACACACATGAAAAAAGTACCTCCAAAATCTGTAGTCAAGTTGTTGAGTGGTTAAATTAGGTTATAAATACATGTCATTGAAGTTAATTTTAAGGAATGATCGTAAATATACAGAAAATAACACTTGAGAAGGAACTCATGCTTTTGCTGAGTTTTACATGTTAAATATGATTTGGTTTAGGTCTTAGTTTGATAGAGAAAACAATGTTGTTATGCTATTAGTATTTACAAAGCCTTTAAAATGTAATTTCTATATAAGAAATTATAAATGACATTGAATCTCTGACATAATGAGCACATCAGCTTAGTAATATATTATTATTCTACTGATTATACTGTGGTCTTAAGACCAACCACATGGCCCTCTGCCTAATCAAACATGGTGGTTGGATTCATGTTTGCCAACAGCAACATTATGCTCTGGCTTTCTTTGATGTAGAAATAGTTACAAAAGCCCTAACTTGCTATAGTATGGGATTTTTAAAATATATCATTTTCATGAACTTTTCAAGCGCCAACAGCATGAATCTATTTGTACTCTTGTCTCACTCAACCCTCCCCATGTCCCAGGGTTACCTGTGCATACCATGATAGCCCTTCTGCTGATGTGTTTTTCATAATCTACTGGACTTTGCTAGCTAAGGTGTGATGCAGGAATGAGGAGCATCAACATCCCTATAACCAGAGGCTTTTCTCTGTCCCACCCTGCCCCACAGCCGCTTGTAATGATCATGCAGAGGCTTAATATTACTTATAAGTGCTTGGCTGATGGTTCAGGCTTATTACCAGCTAGTTCTTACATTTCAATGAACCCATTTCTATTAATCTAAGTATTGCCATGTGGCTGTGGTGTGACCACACATGGCATGTGTGACATACTGGCATGTTGTTCCTTGGGTGGCTGGCATCTCCCAGATCCCGCCCTTCTTCTCCTGTATCTCTGCTTGGATTTCCTGCCTGGCTCCATCCTGCCTTGCCATAGGACAAAGCAGCTTTATTTATCTACCAATGAGAGCAACGCATATTCACAGTGTACAGAAAGACATCCCACAGCACATCCCCCAAATGCTTGCTAGAAATGCCAGTTTTCAAACCTCACTCCAGATCAGCTGAATCAGAATTGCATTTAAACAAGGAACACAGAGGAGTTTTAGACATGCTCAACTTCAAGTAGCCCTACACTGCGGTATTGCAGTTCATCCCATGCCATGACTCAGACCATAGCTTTCAACACTGTTAGCTCATTACTGAAGATTTTTTCTCCATGCATTGAAATTATTCCTAACTCAGTTGATGCTCAGAGTGTGGTCTGATCTGATGACATCTGGGGCTCAAAAGCCTTTCAGAAGTTCCAATCCATGAGGTATATCCCTTTCACCTACCCTGTGAGACCAAGTTTTCATTATATACTTCAAAATATGTCACAACTGACATCATAAAAGCAGATGTAAGAATCCAACTGACTCTTATTAAGCATGGCATAATAACTTTCAAACATGAAAATGTGCCAGGTGTGGTGACCCATGGGCAGGCAGAACTCTATGAGTTCCAGGCCAGTTTGGTCTACTACAGAGTTCTAGGCCAGCCTTGAATATATAGTGAAACCATCTCAAACAGGACAGAGAAGTTGGGGGTGGGATTTAATTCCATTTTTGTTTCTGGAAAATATAGGGCTTTTCAGAACTGTTATTTATGGTGTGTATTATTAGATGTTCAAAGACCCCAAACCAGAAACCCAGAGAACCACTGACTTAATGTCAGTGAGAAAGAGATTCTACTGTTTCACTTTCAACTTTATGGACATTCCATTTCCATCTCACTCAGAACTCTGGAGAGGTTGGCTGGAGAACCTTACAGGCTGGACAACTCATTTTTGTAAATGTTGTAACTCTGTCTTTCCACGTCACAGTCTTTCAACTATCAATCTGTTTATACTCCCTAACATTTGGCCCTACTGCCTGGCAGGAATTTATATAATTTTTTTCCAAACGAGTGTCATAAGTGATGTATCTCTTCTAGGATACTTAGTAACTTAAGATTTTCTTTTCTCTCTCCAGAGGGTTTCAATATTGAAAAGAAGAATTGGCCTAAGATCAAGAGGGACCCATAACCTAAAGGCTCTTGGTTATTCTTCCTGTTAGCATGAGGTAGCATTCTGCTGATGTTGGCAGAGACTCCCAAGGGAACCTATGGGTCCTTGGCAACAGCTGATTTTTAATGGTAGCATTTAGTCAGCACTTTCCAGCCATGGTGATTCCATTTCTTACATTTAAGTCCCAAGAATTGCTTCCTCCAACAGCTACACAAGATTGGCTGGGTCTCTTGGCTTCTGGACAACTCAATATGATTCCCTCAAGTCTTGTATTTAGCAGAGAATTGGCAGATTTTCCCATCTCTCAAGAGATACCTAAAGATCTGCTACTCTCAAGCTTTCTGAAATTGTATAAAAATAGCATTTGTAACATTGTATGTTTTCACATCTCTCCTCTATTTGCACCAGAAAGGATAATAACTCCATAACTCCATTTAAGTTACTGGGGAAAAGAATCTTACTTAAAATGGGCCTGGTGGTGCATGCCTTTAATCCCAGCACTTGGGAGGCAGAGGCAGGAAGATCTCTTAAGTTTGCGGCTAGCCTGGTATACATAGTGAGTTCCAGAACAGCCAGTACTATTTTTTGACCTTGTCTCAAAAACATAAAGCAAAACAACAGAACTTATTTAGCATACCTCCACACCAGAGTCTTATTAAGGAAGTTTCAGCCAGGAGCAGTGTCTGGAATGTTCATGCTTGACAAGTGAAGACATAGAGCATTTGGTTGACAGTTGACCTAACAGGTTGAGTCCAGAGTAAGAAGGCCCCTGGGACAAACAGTGTATTAGTCAAAGGATCTAGATGGTTCAGTATGGACAGAGACACCTCCCTCAGTTTCTGGCATAAGAAACCCATGGCTTTGGTATTTCATGGGCCTTAGATTAACAGACAGACTTGTCGGGGAACCAAACATGAAGGGTAAGTAATGGAATTGTTTCCTCAAACAGCTACACAAGGTTGGCTGAGTCTCTTAGTTGGTGGACAACTCATTATTCTTCTTCAGTATTTAAACTTCCCAGAGACAAAATATCTAAGTTACTAAGTATCTCAGGGGAGATACATTATGTCATTCAGAACAAAATAAACATTCTTGCCAGGAAGCAGGGCCAGATTTTAGAGAGAAAAAACTATGCTGGAAATAGTTCCATATGCTTTTATTGGTAACTACAATACAATGGCAATCCCTCCATCTAGCAAGTCAGATTGGAGAAAAGAGGAAACACTGGTTATCAGGGATGGAAACGAAGCCCTGAAAATCCATTTTCCCCTGAGCTCATCTCATAAGCCAACTGGTACAATTTGAAGATGAAGCATAACCTTTAATTTCCCCACGCTGTCACACAGCACTAGTTACCGTTCTTTTGAGACACCAAGGATTTGGTTTCACTTAGACAACTGTGTTCTTAAAATGTTCTGAATAGAAACTGCCATGGTGAGGGCAGGTGCCAAGAGGTAATAATAATATAAAAAAAAAAAACATTTCAGCAACATGCAGGAACCCCCTGGGCTGCTAGAGGATGGGAAAGAGAACCTGCTATGATATGGAAGAGACTGGAATATCTGAGGCATGCTGTCTTTTTGCCATTGGACATCGGCCTAGCAGTCACGCTCCACTTTCTCTACACCTTTTCCACGTGACCCCACTGGCAAAGTCCACGCACATCCACTCCATGAGGATGTATGCTGATACCATGAAAATATGGAAACTTTTTCCAGGGGCTTGAATAGTTGTGTAAGACAGACACAAGAGCCCCTAGAGTACTGGGGCCTGGGTTCGATCCTCAGCTCAAAAAAAAAAAAAAAATTAGCTAACATTGAAATTTCAAATCAAAACAAAAACCACATTCCTTGCTTATATAAAATAATCTGAAAAAATTTTCTTTAAAATAACATGTTCCTCTAGTACAGTGTATAGATAATTAACTACTTGAAAGCAGAGAATTTAATACCAAAACTACTGACACTTGAAATTATCAATCTGGAGACAAGAATTTAAATTTTTTAGTATACATGGTGGAAAAGCAATTTAAAAACTCAATTCTAATTGACTTAAGTACTTTTGAAATGCTTTAACATTTTAAGGTTTTCTTCCTCCTTCACATTAGACATTTTTATCAGATTGAGGAAAACACCATTTTAGTGAAAGTTTCCCAGGTCTAGCTAGCAATTTATGATCTGGCAGTCCTACATTTTTGTCTATCATCATTTCAACCAGTAATCTGAGCAAGTGAGCTTTCACTGATACAATTAGTGTTAAAGTGCACTAACATTACTGCAGTGTCACTAACATTTCAGCTTAAGAACCAGTGCTGTCAATAATTTGATTTCTTTCAGGTCTCTTGAGTAATTAAAATAGTTTTAAAGGAAGATTGAGTTGGCTCACATACATGTATACAGGCCAGGAACCTATTAAAAGGTCCAGTAACATTACAATTTCACTTTCATGCTGGGCATCATCATTCGGCTGCAGGTTCACTAACCCTCAAACACTATTCCAACAAACTTATAATTTTAGTTCTACTTGGTGTGGAGAAGCTGCGTATATTTTATATAAATACTTAAGTTGTATTCATAAATCTAGATTGAAATAAGCATTTAATAAATGGAAAAATGTGACATCAAAAAAGCTTGCTTTTAAAATAATTAATGCAAAACTTCTCAGGACTCTTAATCACATTTTTCAATTTATGCACATTTGCTGGACAACCACCATCCCTAAAACTAGCATCCAGATCTTCAGTTTGTACAGAGAATAATAAAACATTAGGAATAAGTATTTTTGCACCTTACTTTATTTTTAGGTGTGTACCTGAACAAGCTCTAGAGATGTTAAAGTCTGTCTCTTTCGTCCTCGTTAAACTATTCAAATAATCTTTCTTCATGCCTTCAGTTTGAAGGACTTATTACTTTACGTGTATGAGTGTTTGCTTGCATAAACCCATGTGCACCACATGTTCACCTAGGCCGGTAGAGGTTGTCAGATCGTGGTGTTTGTGAGCAGCCACGTGGATGCTGGGAAACTGAACCTGGGTCCTCTGCCTGAGTAGCAAGAGCTCCTAAACCATCGTACCATCTCTCCAGGTTTTTACCACTCGTTTTTTTAGAAGCTACTTCCAAACATTAACAGGCATTTCTTTGGCAAAAGAAAGGTATTGTGGGAAGAGTGCCACTTCTATGTTCTGCTCCCACTGGTGTCTTCCAGTCCTCTTTATACGTTAGTATCAATTTCATGAGCTTCAAAATATTGAAGCGATCCTACTGAAATTAATATTTTTTTACCTGTAACCAAGTAAAGAAAATGTAATGAAAGAGAATACACCATAATTTCCAAGGGCATTTCTCCAGGGAAAAGATCGTTGCATTGTTTTAAAGTATGGTGACATGGTAGTATTTCCTTTTGATTATTCCTTTGAACATATTCACATGTAATATACAATGTACTTGATGCGGGGTAGGGGCCAAGAATCAGCTCCAGTTCTAGCTTAGTAAAATCTGAACAAAGACCTATCTGAGAAAAGGCTTCTTTTTTCTACGCCGGGCTGACTTATTTTGCTCCTGACTGTCAAACCTCGACTCTCCCAAACCTCAAGCGCAGTTCCCCAGCTCCAGCTTCCGGGTAACCGGTGGGTGGTCCAGGAGCCAATCTCCCTTCGTGTTCCCACATCCCTAGCGAGGCCGGAAACGGACACGTCGGAGACGTCCAGGGATCTGGGCTGGGCTCCCTTAGCCTCTCCTTAGACCTCACCTTTCTTCTCTCTCACCGCCCACGCCCTCCCCGCTTCCTCCACCGGCACCTGCGCGCGCGCCCCAGATCGCGTGCCCGCCTCCCGCTGGCTGCCAATCACAGCGTTCCGCAGTTCCCTGGTTACCGAAACAACGGTCCTTGGGCTTTGGTCACGCCCCTTGGAACCGCTTCCCGCCTTTCGTGCTGTTTGTCCAATCAATAGCGTCCGAGTGTGCTTTGGTTCCCGCCTCCTCGTCCCCGCCCTCCCGAAGGCCCGCCCTTTTTCTTAAGTACGACGGCGTCACCTGACCTGCTCCCTTGATAGAAAGCAGGAAGGGGCGTGTGCGCGAAGGGGCGGGGCGCGAGAAGAAAGCGGCGGGGATGCCGGGAGCGGGGCGGGGAGAAGGCTTGTCAGTCGGGTCTCGCGAGAGAGGACGGAAGCCTGTGGGAGCCCGTGGCCTTTAAAGTGCGATTCAGCCCTTTCCTCCGGGGCTAGTTTGTAAACACGGCTGGGCTCCGGGCTCCCTGGTGCTTGAAAGGACCATGAATTAGAGACCTGGAAAGGTGAGTAGTGGTGGAAAGGGCCGCAGGCTTGCAGGCAGTTAGGGATGCAGAGGAAGAAGGCGCTAACATGGCGACGTCGCTGCCTCTAGTCCCCACCCCCCGCCTCCCACCCCCCTGGCGCCCCTGCTGTGGACCCCAGCCCTCCGGACCGCTGTGGCCGCGCCGCCGCCTCTGGCCTGGTGGACCGACCGGACCGTTAGGTAACGCGGCTGCAGCGTCGGCCCCTCCCTCGCGCGCTTTCCCAAGCCTGAGCGAAAAGGAATAACGGCGCCTCTCAGACCCCTCCCTCCGATTTACCATCCTCTCGTGCGGTCACTGGAGAGGTCCCCGGGGCGCTCTTCGGATCCGCCCAGCTGACGGGGAGACCCCCGCCTCAAGCCCTTGATCGGGCCGCAAGAGGGCCCACGCTGGGCTCCCCACCCAGGACTCGGGCAATCGAGGACCGCTGCGTTTGGGATGGTGCGGTGGAGAAGGATGGGAAAGGGTGGCTAAAAAAACCCAGCGGGGTCCCTGGCTTCGGTGGAACGTGGTGGAGCCAATGGTATGGAGAACCTGGAAGCTGGAGGTCTCGGCCTTTTCTGTCCTTTCTGACACCCTCACTCCCGCCCGCCACCCCCCACTTTTTCCAGGTGGGGCGGGGCTGAGGTGTGGGTGCACTGATAATGCTATTCCCCCCCCCATATATATATATATACACACATACACACATATATATGTATGTATACATATGTGTATATATCTATTTTTCACCTCGATGGGTGTTGTGCAGAGCTTCTGTAGGGAAATAATCTGTTCCTTTTATCGGTACCCTAGGGACAAGGGAGAGAGAATAGTGTGTTGTGGGGGTTTTATGTATGTTTGTGTGTGCGTGTCTGTCAGTCTATCTGCCTGTGCCTGACTCTATTTGTGTTTCTACATAGTGCTGGTTCATTGAGCCAGACCTAGGAGGAGCTGGGGACTGTTTTTATACGTCTATGTATTATACAATTGTCTGTTCTTAATGGGGAATCTTAAAACTGAGGAGGTCGAGTCAATATAATGGAGTAAAAGGGAATACTCATAATAGACCTTTAGGCCTGTTGACTGATACCTTGTGGAAGTCACAGTTTCTTAGGGATTATACATTATGGAAACGTTCACACCTCATGCATGTAATGCTACATTTGAAATCAGACCAAACACCGACTGTGCTCTGAGCCCTCTTTTTCCTATTTGAAGAAATTCGTAGACTCTGGAATTGCCATTGTCAGTAACAACCATTTCAGGAATACTCCTTCGGAACCAAATGGCCTTGGTCTGTTGCACCAAAATTGGAAAGTAAGACTTTATAAAAGCCTGTTTTAAAACAAGTAAGTCCAGATAATTTCCTGAAATAGAGACACAGTAGGAATCTTGTATTTATATTTGCTAAACCTACTTGAAGAATCCCCTGCAATAAACTTTTCCCAAACTTATAGGAATATTTTGTAGAGTATGGTAGAAATGTATCCTGTATAAGTCAAGAAAACAAATTCATGGATTCCCCCCCCCCCCAAACACACTTTTTTTTTTTTTTTTTTTAACTTTTCAAGACAGGGTTTCTCTGTGTGTTGTCTTGGTTGTCCTGGAACTCCCTCTGTAGACCAGGCTGGCCTGGAACTCACCTGCCTGCCTCTGGAGTGCTGGGATTAAAGGTGTGCGCTTCCACAGCCCAGCAAGTTTGTGGATCTTCAAGGCCATCAACAGTTGAGTTATAATTAAGTTGCTATATCTTAAAAATAATTTTAAAAAATCTTTTATGTGTGTATGCTGCTCTCCTAATCTGTTTTTCAGTCTCACTTTTAACTCACCATTAAGTTTTGAAAAACTCTTTAAAATGTAATATTGTGCTCATTTAGAACTTTGTCGGGGAGAAGAGATGGGGTGGTTAGCCCTTGGCTGTCCTGGAATTCACTTTGTAGACCAGAACTCTGAAGTCTTCCTGCCTCTGCCTCCTAAATGCTGGGATTAAATTTATGCTCTGCCACACCCGGCAGTTCTTTGCTATCTATAATTTCTGAGAGGTGCTTTCAGGGGCCTTGTCTTTTATTTTTGATATAAGGTACTAAAAACTTCCTTTGATTACCTAGAAATCCCTTTAACATTACTAGGCTCTTTAATTTGTAGCTGGAGCACTATATTATCAAATGTGTTACCTAGAAATTCCTACATTTATTTTTTATTTGGAAAAGCACTGTTAAACTAAGGTAGTGGTAGAACTGGTTATCATGTCATCTCTTTAACAAATAATTGGAGGGGTGCTTTGATGGGTATTTAAATTTTTAAAGCTGTATTGTTTTGAAATTAGATCATCCATTAAATATCTCATGAGTAACATTAAATCAAGACATCTAGGTTTTTTTTTTTCCCCACTTTTAAAATGTCTTGAAGACTTGAGTTCTAATTATTTATCTGTACTCTCCTAATCAATTATCTGGCTAAATCTGGTAAACAGCTCTATTATACATGCTGTTTCCACTCATTTGGGCTCTTTTTTCCTATATGATATGTGTGTCTGGGAACTGGTATTACTTTCTTTTGTTACTCTTGTTAAAATGCCCTTAGAAAGGTAATTAAGTCTTTCATAAAGTTTTACTTATTTTTATTTTGTGTTTTGCTTGCATGTATGTGTGTGCACCATTTGTGTGCAGTGCCCTTAGAGGACATCTGAAATCCTGCATCCCTGAAACTAGAGTTACAGATTGTTGGGAGCAATCATGTGGGTGCTGGGAACCTGTCCCAGGTCCTCTGCAAGAACAGCAGGTACTCCCAACTGCTGAGCCACCTCTCAGCCCTTGGTTTGCTTTTCTACCCTTGCTAGGAAAGCTCTTTGCTATTGAGCTGTACATCCCCAACCCCTCTGTATGTAATTTGTTTTTATTTTTACATTTATGTAGTGTGTGTGTCTGTCTGCCTGTCTGCCTTCCTGTCTGTGTGGGTGATGACATATGTATGGAGGTCAAAGGACAACTTTGAGGAGTAAGTGTTCTCTTTCTACCTGATGGGTTCTGAGGATGGAGACCTGATCATCTCATTAGCCCTATCTGTAACTCTAATGTTAAAGCAGTAGTGATCATCATCGCTATTTCTGTCTGTGGGGGAAAATCCTAGAAAAACACTTCCTTTGTTCTGTTTCTCAAAGATAAAATAAGGTATCATTTCATAGAAAATGGAGGAGTGTCATGAGACTTTAAGACCATGGTAATTGTAAATTTGTGTTTTATATTACATAACTGAAATACACAAGTTATAAATATTTGTGTGATGTCTTCTCATTGACTTTTGTTGACAAACCTAAAACTGGTATATTTTCAATTTAAGATAGATTCTAGGATGCTTACTTTGTTCTTTTTGTTAATCATTGTAAAGAGTTTTAAATTTTCATTTTATTTATTATTGGGTATATGTATAATGTGTTTATATTGGTGTGTACGTGCCATGACTTGAGTGTGGCAATCAGAACAACTTTATGGAGGCAGTTCTTTCTTTCCACATTAGATGAGTTATAGGTATTGAACTCAGGTTATCAGGTTTGTACAGCAAGTGCTTTGCTGGGTGAACCAACTCAGTCCCCCTAAAATAATTATTATTTCTATTTCTTCTCTTCCTCCTTCTGCTCCTTTTGGGGATGGGGCAAAAGGGTTGTGAATATGTTTTGGGGGTATAGGCGACTTACTGAAATCTGAAGCGCAATCCTAATTAGTCTTAACAATAAAAATCCATAGTCAGATATTGAGGGTGAAAGCTGAAAGATCAGAGAAGCAGAGATTTCTTTCCTCTATGAAATCTCAGACTGGATGGGACAGGATCCTGTCCCTGTGAATCCTCAGTCTGAATGGTAGTGGGGGCCCAGGTCTTGTCTCCATCTGCATTATATTTCTGTCTCCATCTCCCAAGTACTGGGATCAATGAGCCACTACAGCCTGGCTCTGTTTCTCTTTTAGACTGGTTCAATCTCATGTAGCATAGGGGCCCTTGAACTCCTTATCTTCCTGCTTACTCCTTCCAAGTACTGCCTGGCCTCTATGGTTAACTAGTTGCTAGCTCTACCCTCTGATCTCCAGGCAAGGTTTATTTGTCAGAACATAAATAATCATACAAAACAGGTCCATATCTTAACCAGTAATTCTCAACCGTTCCCCCATTCATATCCAAGAAATAAAAAAACTGGAGTATAGTAGTGAATGACTTGTTACTGTGAGATTCTTGACAAGGTTCTTAGAGAAACACAATAATTGTACTTGGCAAATGGACAGACAGACTTGACTTATTTTAGTGGTTCACCTGTACCATTTATTTATTTATTTTTTTTATTTTTTTTTATTTTTGGTGGAGCTGAGGATTGAACCCAGGGATTCGCGCTTGCTAGGCACTGAGCTAAATCCCCAACCCTTTTTTTTTTTTTTTTTTTTTGAGACAGTTTCTTAGTGTAACCCTGGTTGTCCTGGAACTCACTCTGTAGACCAGGCTGGCCTCAGACTCAGATCTGCCTGCCTCGGCCTCCTGAGTGCTGGGACTTAAGGCATGGGCCACCTTCAGTTTTTAAGTATGTTCTCTAAAATGTTTTCATTTTTGTAGTTGGTTCTAAACTTTTGCATTCCAGTTTTCTACCTTTACCCATTTAGTTTTATCTTTCCTAACATTGTAGTTTTCTATTACATAGATTTTCTGATGTTTGATGATTATGTGCAGTTAACATGTCACTTAAGCCACTTGTAAATTTCTTGATATTAAATGTCTGAATGGAAAAAAAATGCTTTTTATATTTTTTATTTATTTGAGATAGGATGTCACTCTGTATAGTCTAGGCTGACCTGGAACTCATGATGGCCTCAGACCCATGACAGTCCTCCTGCATCAGCCTCCTAAGTCCTGGGATTACAGGCATCAGCCACCTTGCCCAGCCAATTTATCTATCTATCTATTTATTCATTTTTTAAAGTTTTCTCAAGACAGGGTTTCTCTGTATAGTCCTGACTGTACTGTAATTGCTTTGTAGACCAGGCTTACCTTGAACTCAGAGATCTGCCTGCCTCTGCCTCTTGAGTGCTGGGATTAAAGGTGTACACCACCACCACCTAGCAGTCCATCTAATTTTTAATAAGTTTGTTTATTTAATTTTGAAGACAGGGTCTCACTGTGTAGCACTAACTGTCCTGGAACTTGCTGTTTAAACTGGGCTGGATTCTGACTCAGAGAGATCTGCTTGCCTCTGCCTCATGGGTGTTGCTGAAGGTGGCTATGCTCTGCTGCTTTTTTTTCCTTCCCTGATTTTAACATTGAATTAATGAGCATATTTTTCTGTTGTATAGTATAAACTTCGTAGTATTTGATACCTTTTTCTTCCTTTGAGTAGGTTCCGTAAGATAATAAACTCAGTGGAATTACTTAACAGAGGATATAAGTATTTCCCAGAAAAGAGTTAAGCAGGCTCACACTGGCATTTTAGTGTGAATGTACTAGCTTTACCATCATTTTGCTAACTTTGTGGTTATAATGGTTAAATATGATGTGGTTACATGATTGGGAGTTATTAATGGAAATAAGTTGTATTGTTTAGTAGTTTCAAAGTCATATAGTTGACCATAATTTTATAGATACTGAACAGTGACTTATGTACTGGAACAAGTATCTATTTACAAATATCTATTTAATATTTTCAGCCACTTCCTTGTTTGTTTCTTTTAAAGTTTACTGAAACTTATGACAGCCTAATAACATCAGTGCTTAGATTTTGTGCACTTTTCACATTGATTAGCTTTAATTTATGAGCTACTTTCTGAATTATGATTTCAAGGAATTACTTAATTTTCTTTCATATATTCTTCTGCACAGTGAATATAGTTTTAGAGTGGTTATTAGGACTCAAATTGTCATGAATCTACTTGTGAGCCATGATTTGCTTAGGCAGATTATTTATTTTCTGTAAGGAGAACAACACTTAGCCTTATAAGCATTTGAAGAGTAACAGCACTCTGTGTCAGGGACTTTCGAGTACTCAATGCATGGTAAAGTGATTACTGTTGAAGTTCATTCACAAATTCTCATCTACAGTCCTTTCAGGCATGCTTATGATATGACTTGCAGAAAATACAATAGGCATTTCTTTGGTAGCTTTGGCAACAAGTTTAGATTTTCCCTAGGAATTTATAATTTGTGGTAGAAATTGCCACCTTAGAATTTCCATCAGCCTATTTCAGAGAACTTCATTTTGGTGCATACGCACCCTTTTCTCTAAGTCAGACTCTCCTTTCATGTAGTGGTGTAGCATATACATATTTTGAGATTATAAAAGTTGATGGTAAAATTTTCACTAGTCCCACCATCAACATTCTAGTGAGACCTTTTGTATCATTTTCTGATGAAATTAAAATACCACAGGTATTTGCCAGGTGGTGGTGGCACGCCTTTAATCCCAGCACTCAGGCAGCAGAGGTAGATGGCTCTCTGAATTCTAGACCAGCCTGGTCTACCTAGTGAGTTCCAGGACAGCCAGAGCTACACAAAGAAACCCTGTCTTGAAAAAAACAAACAAACAAACAAACAAAAGACACAGTTCTAATTATTTGTTCTTTTGAAGTTTTTATCAAGAATTCAGCTAACATAGTTATACCATCTATTCTCAGTTACCATGTTGCAAGTTGCTGGTGTCTTTGTGCCATTTGTCAGGTATGTTTTAATGGTGAAATACAGATACTGGGCTGGGGATTTTCCTTTCACTTTTTTAAACTTCAACATACTTTGAGAAGAAGAGAGAGAAGTAAACTTACTGTTATTATAATAGGAATTATATGTAACCTGTATTTTTCCTCTTTGTAATGAAAAGTTATTAGTGAGTTCTTAATACTGATGATGATTGACTAAGTATAATTTTTAAAAATGTGTGTGATGTACCTGCACACCCATGAGGGTGTGTGCGTGTCTGTATGGTTGTACATTCACATGTGTGGCAGCCTGGCAAAATTTTGAGTGTTTGCCTGAATTAGTCTCTACCTTGTTTTCTAAAGTTTTCAGTTGTTGTTATTTGTATGTGCTTGTGCTTATGCTTGTGCATGTGCATGATGTGTATTTGTGGGCGTACATGGGTGTAGAGATTGAAGGACAGTTCTGTGGAATCAGTTCTCTCTCTCCACCTTTGCATGGGTTCCAAGGTTCACACTCAGGTTGTCATGCTTGGACAGCAAATACCTTTACCCATTTAGTTATCCACATTCGTTTTTGAAGTGGAGTCTCACTAAACCTGGAGCTCATGCATTCAGCAAGGCTAGCTGGCGAATGGATTCTAGAGATCCACCTGACTCCTCTATCCCAGCACTGTGGTTACAAATTCACATCTCTCTCCTTGGCCTAGCTTGTATGTGGGAACTAGGGATCAAACTCGGGTCCTCATGCTTGTGTATCAAGTACTATGCTGACAGCCATTTCTCTAGCTCATAAATAATTCTAATTTTCTTTTCTTTTTGGTGTGTTTGCACGTATGTGGTATATGTTTGTGTGCATGGGTACATATCAGGATACTTCCTTCAACCTTTCTCTACCTTATTTTTGATGCAAGGTCTCTTTCTGAACTTGAAGTTCACTCTTTTCACTAGAATGGTTGTTTATGAGCTCCCAGGATCCACTGTCTCTACCTCAGGTGCTAGGGTCATGATGAGTGCTGCCACTCCTGGCTTTTTCCATGAGTGTTGGGGATTTGAACTCAGGTCTGCATGCTTGCACAGCAAATACTTTCCCCACTGAGCTATCTTCCCAGCTTCCAAATCATAATTCTTGAATTGTGAATTTCTAGTTCTCGTACATAAAGGTCAAGGTTTAATCTCTGACACTGCATAAACCAGACATTGTAGCACAGGTATGTAATCTCAGTAGTGGGAAAGTAGAGGCAGGAAGAGCTAAAGTTTAAGGTCATTCTTGGCTATATACTAGCCTAGGTCATGAGATTCTATCTTGAAAAGCAAAAAGCAGCCTTAGCTGGTCTACAACTCACTAGAAAGAGCCTTTTCTCTGCCTCCCAAGTGCTAAGATTAAAGGTGTGTGTCACCACTCCTGGCCCCTAAACATTTTATGTTAAAAAACTAAAAGTTTAGTGAAAGGAAGGCAGCAAGTATATTTTATTCATATGTTTTGAGCAAAAGTAATATTGTAAACATTATATCATATAACTTACTCCGTTGCCAAATCTTTCAATCTACTACTTTGTATATTTGTCACTTTTCAGCATAGTACTTGATACACAAGCATCATATTTGGTCTGTGAGTTCTGAGAAACATCAGCTTGCCTACTTTACCTCGGCATCAGTGGTCTGGGAATAATTTAAAATAAAATGTAACTTTAAAAGTAAATTAATTTGCCAGGTGGTAGTGGTGTAAGCCTTTAATCTCAGCACTTGGGAGGCAGAGGCAGGGCTGGTCCAAAGAGTAAGTTCCAGGATAGCCAGAGCTACACAGAGAAACTCTGTCTTGAAAAACAAAAACAAACAAAGCCCAAAAGAGTAAACTATTTTGTTTTTTGATTTTTTTTCTTTTGAGATATGTAGCTCTGGCTAGCCTGGAATTCATTATGTAGGCCAGGCTGGCTTTGCTTTCCTAGAGATCTCCCTTTCTCTGCCTACTGATTGTTGGAATTAAAGGCATTGTGTCCAATATTACTTTTTTTTAAATCAAAGAATATTTTTGTATTATTTACATAACTCATTTATTGTGTGCTTTATGCATCTCATCATCTTAGAGATCAAAGCTTCAGCACGCTATTGATAATGATATTCCTGGAAAATGTGTTGTATGCTATGAGTAGAGAAAAAATTAAAAACTACTTCTTCCCTTGCTGAGGTTGGGAATACATTTCTAACTTTTGAAGAGTTTCATTTCCCTCCATTGATGAACTAAGCATTCTATAGTCAGTATACACAAGGATGATTTCAGATCCACAGACTAAAGATCAGTTTTAAGTCTCAGAAGATTTTGGCATTAAATGTGTAGTGTTCAGTTTCTAGACATAAACATAAAGTATGATTTAGTATTTAATGTTAAGTATTTAGTATTAGTATCCAGTATGATTTAGTATTAGCATTAGGAAAATGCATTTAAAGTCAAAGTAAAATGCAGTGTAAACTTAAGACTGGTTGAGTTCATGCTCTAGTCTGTATTTCACACATTATTTTCTTAATTCTTTTTGGTATCCATCAAGTACATGAGAAGGATTGTAGTGAAATCATAGTATATAAAAGAACTCAAAGATACTTTATGTTTTCAGACTCATGGATTTAGGTTTGTTATGAACATACTGCTGTTTCCATAGTTCTAAGATCATCTTGTACTTTGTAGTACTTGTGAAGTTATAAGGATATTGTGCCACAGAAAACTCCCTGCCTATATATGCTTCTGCTGTCTTTGAATGACCTTGTGTTAGAACACAAGTCCATGCTCCTGGTACCCTAACATTTTTGTTCACTATAAAGGTTTTCCATTACTGACTAACAAGTTACCATACACTTAGCATCTTAAGACAATAAAAATTATTTTTGTAGGTCAGGAAGTCTAGATTGGCTCATCTGGGTCCTCTGGGATCCCCCCACTGTAACTAAATCATAAAAATATAACAAGTCTATTTAATAATAAAAATGATACTTCAATATATGTATAGATTATGTAGTGTTTTAAAATAGGTTGAAAATTTCTTCTCTGTCATCTCTCATTTCTGTATGGTGAAACATTCAAAATCTAGCTTTTGTAGAGCAATAATACATAATTGTTATCTGTAAGAGCGTCTTGCTTCTCTCCACATGTAGCTTAGAACCCAGTGATCAGCCTTTCTTCACCTTCCTACTGTTTGCAGGCTGGTAATCACCATTGCATTTACTGTTTTTTCTCTGTGTGTGTATGTGAGAGGGGGGGGGGGAGAAAGAGTGTTAGTTTTGTAAAATTTGTATTTTGTTGTTTATACATGGATAATAGAATGTAGTGCTTATCTTTCTTTGTTGGCTTATTTCACTTAACATAAACTTAAGAATCTCTAATTCTATTCATGTTGTTACAAGTGACCAGATAGCATTGTATGCTTGGGGCCCTAAAGCCAAAACCAATGTGTTGACACTGTTATGTGCAGTTTGGAGTCTCTGGGGAAGAATCTACTTACAAAATCACTCAAGTTGTTGACTGTACAGTTGTAGAACAGCCCTCCTTCTTCCCTTGCTTCCCCTTGCCCAGGGCTGCTCTTAGCTTGAGGAGGCTGAAATGCTTCCCTTGTGGCCATCTCTGGCAGTGGCAGATCAGGTCCTCTATTTTTAACCAATCTGACTTCCTTTTCTGGCTAAATCTTATACTCCAGATGGGAAAAGGTCTCTGTTCTAGAGCTCACCAGGATGGATACAGGGTATTCTGGTTTTGGTATCTGTAATCTCTGTATACTTGCAGTGTTTCCTTTTCTTTTAATATTACCTAGTCACAAATTCCAGGGATTAGAGCATAGACTTTTTTTTAAATACATACATTGTTTCATTGTGAAAACTTGTCTGATTTATATTTTTTTAATTTTATGTGTGTTTTGCCTACATGCATGTTGGTGTGAGGGTGTTAAATCCCCTGGAGCTGGAGTTACAGGCAGTTGTGAGCTGCCATGTAGGTGCTGGAATTGAACTGGGGTCTTGAAGAGCAGCCAGTGCTTTTAACTGCTGAGCCATCTCTCCAGCTCCTTTGAGCATGGACATTTTTGTGGGACCATTCTATTTAGTGTAAAATTGACTCCTTAATATTTCTTATCATAATTTTAAATCACTGAAAAATATAGTTTCCGGGTTTTTTAGATATGGTCAGCACTCTTGAAAGTATCTAATAACATACTTAATACTATTACTGGTTTTAAAATCAAGCTAAGCTTAGTAGTTGAATTTTTCATTCTTCCTTTTTACTAAACTCTTGTTTCCTTTTCATTCCTTCGACATAGTTTTATTTGGATCCAGTATATCTTAGTGTTTAAGACTACTTTATTGATCATTTTCTCCTTTGTAATAACTATAAACCTAACTTCTCAATTTTCATATTTATTTCTTCTTTTCTTCATTCTCATGGAACTCCCTCCCAGGACAGCATACTTTCAGATAGTATTTAAAAAATGAAAGAAGTAGTCATTAAATGAAAATTGTTTTTATTATCAACTATAGAGCATGTGGAGAATTCAGAGCATTATTGAACACAGGACACGATAAAATTGATGAAACCAAGATACAATTGATAGAACCATGCTTTGAGTTTAGCAGAAATACAGTATAGGAAAAGAGGATTTAATTATACCTTTATTAATGGATGGTTTGTGATGGTCTTATTTAAAATTATCCATATTTTAAGCTGCAAAGCCAGAGCAGTGTGTCCAAATAAGATTTGGGATAAATGAGGAGTACAGGGGCATTTCTATTTTTGAAAGCATGAAAATGAGGACTTGGGGAAAAAGACAAGTTGAAGACTTAGAAACCAAGTATCATTTAGGAAGCTTTCATGTGACATCATTAATAAAGAACCCTTAAGGTTGTGACTTTGTAAATTTGTCCCACACCTGCTTACATACAGTCTTATTACATACCACCCAGGACTTCTCTGGGACATATTAGACTCTTGAGTTTGTGACCAAGAAAAGATTGGCTTCTCTTTAACACTGATGTCTATCCCCTGGGCTCTGTGTTGTTAGTGTTTGGCTCTCTATTAAGTGTTTACCGTTCGCAGTCCTGGTACCTTTGTGTGGAGACACTGCTTCTTGCCCACAGGTTAATTATGTCCAAATGTACAGAAAGTGGGTAGGATGATACTGGTGAAGGAGAGAGTCCTGACATCTGTGCCTTTGGAGGTTCAAGTGTTACTTTTAATGTTTACCAAGTCTAGATGATTATGGGTAAGTCAAGCTGGTAGGACAGGTATGGCTAGTTAGTTTAACCTTGTTGCCTTTTGATTGAAGGGATGATAATTGCCTTGCTGTGTTTCATGATGCTAGTTTCAGATCTTTCATGAACAACTGCTGAAATAAGAACATAAACATCTGTGTGCAGATAGGCAAACCTAAAGCCACACTTGTAAAAATAGACATTCTCTGAAAAAAAACAAAATAGTTTGCAGGAACTTATCTCTACCAGAAATATGTGAGCATTTTTTCATTGTCATCACACAGAGCAATATCCAAGGCCAATCTGCAGGTGGTGAGGAAGAAGGGATGATCATGCATACCAGAACGGCAATGTAAGAGCACAGAAAAAAAAAAGAACTGTACTTGGGGAGATTAAACTCATACAGGTCGTCCACAAAACTGCCCTTTGAGTTGCCCCATTTATAGCTGAGTTTTGCATTTGTGTTGCTAAATAATTTTCTTTGAGTCCTTTCTCCATAAGGAACAGTTTGGATTTAAAACAGATTTGGGGAGGGGGGCCTAGCTTTGAAATAAGACATTACCTGGTTTCTGATTTTCCACTTTAAGATATTAAACATATTAAGGAACCTTCATGAATACTAAAGGAAAGTGTTGCCCTTCTTTCTAGTAGTCTGCAATAGGAAAATCTCCCAAATTCTTACATGGCCTGATAATGGGGCTCATTCACAATGTACTGGTAAGGAGCTTCTGTTTCCTTTTGAACATCATGCTTTGGAAATCAATGTAGTTGGTTTCTTTCCTTAACATAGTTGATAGCTGAACCATCCACCAAATTCTTACCCATCTCACCTTGTTCAGTACTTACATAATAGATCTATGCAATCATTTGTAAGTTTTGTGTATTGCCTGTAAGAGCTTACTCTCAGCCCTGCTGTGGTGGTACACACCTTTAATCCCAGTATTTTGAGGCAGAGATAGGCAGAGCTCTGAATTTGAGGGCAGCCTAGTCTACATAGTGAGTTCCAGGACAGCCAGAGAGAGAGAGAATTTACTCTCCTGTATTATAATGATTTAGATTTTTCTTTGCTCTTACATTGCCATTCTAATATTCATGATTGTCCCTTCTTCTATTACCTACAGATTGGCCTTGCATGTTGAGAGAAACCTTTATGAATGTTGGCCATTCTCTGCCAGTGGCAAGACCTTTTTTTTAAAAGATGTATTATGCATCTTTATATATGTATACAGTGCTCTGTCTGCATGTATGCCTGCACACCAGAAGAGGATACCAGATGATTGTGAGCAACCATGTGGTTGCTGGGAATTGAACTCAGGTCCTCTGGAAGAACAACCACTGCTCTTAACTGCTGAGCAATCTCTCCAGCCCAGTGGCAAGACCTTTTTATGAGATACCTAGCCATCTCACATTTTAGAAAGAAATGAGTAGGATGGCAGCTAATTATCTAACAACATGCATACCCTTTTTCCTCATTGGTAGATATTTCAATTTTTTTTTTAAGATTTATTTGTTTATTATGTATACAGTATTCTGTTTGCATATATCCCTGCAGGCCAGAAGAGGGAGCCAGATCCATTACAGATGGTTGTGAGCCACCATATGGGTGCTGGGAATTAACTCAGGACCTCTGGAAGAACAACCAGTGTTCTTAACCTCTGAGCCACCTCTCCAGCCCAGATATTTAAATTTTTAATTAGGTAGATGATGGTTGGTCTCTTAAATATTAATGATGGACAGATCACTGATAATGGGGGCTCATTCCTGAGGTAATGGTACAGAAGCAAGCATCTATTTCCTTATGAACATCATGCTTTGGAAGTTAGTTCCCTTTCCTAACATAGTTGATAGCTAAACCATCCAACAACTTCTTGCCCATCTCACCTTATTCAGTACTTACATAACAGATCTGTGTAATCATTTGTAAGTTTTGTGGGTTGTCTATAAAAGCTGACTCTAAGCCAGGCAGCTTCCCTGACATTTTGGCCAATTGTGACTAAGTTCTGCTCCATAGAATGTGAGTAGAAATTTCCTCTGGGGTTTCTGACAAGTTTGCTTAACAGGAAGTCATTATTTACTTCTCTTTCCTTTGTGGTCTGCTCTGCAGCTGTGATGGCTAGAGCTTCAGCAGTTGTTAGAAACCTTGAAGGGAGAGGACTTATGAGGATATCAGGGCAGCAAATGGCCCTGAGCACTTTATGATCGTGGTTCTGATATGCCGTGTTTATGATAATTAAACTTCTTTTTTTTTTTTTTTTTTTTTTTTTTTGAGCTGAGGATCAAACCCAGGTCCTTGCACTTGCTAGGCAAGCGCTCTACCACTGAGCTAAATCCCCAACCCGATAATTAAACTTCTGAACAATGCCAGATTGCATTTAATTGATAAATCTTATTCTAGCATGCATGCCTGAAACATCAAGCTATTTCCATGTAAGATATACATAAACTAGGGCCCATAGATTTTTGTTGTATAGCAACAATGTAAGAAAAATACTAATTTTCACTCTGAACATCATGATGTTTGAATTCAGCTCTGACATTTCACCTATCACTTTACTTTCAGGTATATGCAGCTAAAAACCATCTATCTTTCTTTCACTATGGTTCTATTGCCTTACCACCATCCTTAAAATTGTTTTATATCTAGTAGTTAGAAATGTGTTGGCAATTGGAAGCCTGTATGGTGAACATCTTTCTGAAACATTTGATATTTTGGAAGAAACTTTATAATTTTATATAATAAGATAAATAGTAGGCAAGATTTAAATATAAAATGTATGTTAAACAGAGTAACAAGTGTATCTTCTCTCCTTTTCTCTAGAGATACTAGATGGCAACTTGGGAAGTGCTGCTTGCTTAGCAAAAGCTTAAGGATTCTTGTCAACAGAGTAAAGCTCATGGCCCACCAGCTACAAAGGTAAGGGAATTTGAGCTTCTCCCCCGTCGTGTGTGTGTGTGTGTGTGTGTGTGTGTGTGTGTGTGTGTGTGTGTGTACTTGTACATACATGCATATTCACATCATGAGTGCATGCACATGTCAGTGTCAAGTGTCTTCCCATTTGTTTCCACCCTAGATTTTGAGACAAGATCTTTCTCTGAACCTGGAACTCACTGATTCAGTTAGACTGACTGAATTGGCAAGCAAGCCCCAGGGTTCCTCCTATCTCCACCTTTTCAGTGCTAGCCTTTTTTCTTCTTTTTTTCTTACAAGTTCTAGAGATCTCTTCAGGTTTGTGCAGAAAGCACTTCACCAACTGTGCCATCCCCCTGCTCCAAAGTCAAGTTTTGAATGTAAAATTCTTCTTTTCATATTGTAATGGTTGGTCTCTTAAATATTATGAAAATAACAGCTGTATCTTTTCAGTCCTCAAACACTAGTATCCTATATTGATAATATTCAGTGTAAGGGGTCGGGGAGGAGATCTGGAGGGTTAGCAAATTTAGAAATGGCCTTTTGGAAATCTGGTATTATTAGCATATGAGAACACACTGAAGACTTACTTCTTTCTCAATCCGAAAGTTCTTAAACTTAGCTTTTTAGGAGAGTCAAAAAATTAAAGTCCTAATTCACCTAAAAAACTTTAATTGTAGTAACAGAAGTTAATCTATGAAGTGTTTTGTGGGTTACAGAATCATTTGAGGCAAAAAGTTTACCTGTTTTATGGCCGTGTAAATTTATATTGCTTGTGGAAGTTTATTGCCATGATTGTTGCCAGCCAACCCAGAAACATCAAGTTGAAGTTACATAGTTTGTCCCTCATACCTTTTTGAAAATGTACATGCCAACCACAAGGATGTTAGAGATACGAGGTATGGTGATTTTTGTGTGCAAACCATTTACTGTTTATATAGTTCCTAAAAATATTAAGATTAGCTGGGCAGTGGTGGCGCACGCCTTTAATCCCAGCACTGGGAAGGCAGAGCCAGGCGGATCTCTGTGAGTTCCAGGCCAGCCTGGGCTACCAAGTGAGTTCCAGGAAAGGTGCAAAGCTACACAGAGAAACCATGTCTCAAAAACACCAAAAAAAAAAAAATAAAAAAAATAAGATTAATCCACATGAGTCTATTAAATGGGTAACAGAATTTATTAAGGTATAAATTGAGGAAGTACACCCATGAATACAGAAGAGAGTAGACAGATGAAGTCGTCCTCTGATCTGACCAGGAGCAAATCCACCTCTCAGGCAGAAGCGGGGAGAAGAGGCATATGACCTTTCTTCCTTCCCTTATAAGAGGTCACATACAATTGCAGGAAGCACCACCTCCTTCAGGCCCTATAGCCCAAGATCATGGGCAGAGCAAATACCACTACATTTCCTCTTTTTGTCTAAATAAGAAGGTCCTAAACTTAATGCAAACTATATATAATAAGAATGGTTATCAAGTATTGTCCAGGAAAAAGAAAAGGTAATAACATAAATAAAAATGGAACTATAACCAACAAGAATAACATCAAACAAGAAAAACATGCTAAATGTCCAGAAATGTCCAGATCATAGGTAAATGCCAAATTACTGAGATTACTCCAATAGCTGACCTATCTTGAAGATTGTAACTCTAATAATATGTTTTAGCTAAGATAAGAGAAGATTGTAACTGTAACTATCTAGTCTTCAACTCCATCAAAGACCTGAGAAGGAACATAATAATACTTGAGAAAACAGAAAATGCTAGCAAGCAATTTTCTAAACTCTTGCAAGAATAGACAGAGACAGCTGGCAGCCTGGACAGTCACCTAATGTTTCTCAGCATCCTTGGGGCATCCAATTTGGCTACAAGCCTAGAATATCTGACAGACCATTTTCAGAAGCAGGAAATTTTGAAAGACCATCTTACCCTGTCGTGGCAGAGTTCATTAGTCGCCTTTCCTTGTGTCCTGTTCCTCTGGAAAGGACAGCATTCATACTTTCAGCAGTTGAAGCAAGGGCAGTTTTTTGCCCAGGAGGCCATTTTATGCCAAGAAGACGCCAAGAATGCCCAACATTCTCTCGGGATCAGATTGGTGCTGCCAGGAGCAATTGTGTCTCATATCAACAGAATTCTAAGTTATCAAAACATTTAAATGTCATAGTCTCTAGGTCTATGAAGTGTTTGAAGATTACCTGTCCATCTTTTTTATGTTTCTGTAAATCTGGACAACCTAACTAACAAAACTATAGAAATGACAAGCATGGGTGACTATAAATCTGTAAGTCTTTTCTACTTAAATAACCTAAGAACTAAGACCTCACTTAACAAGCTAAACAGTCTGTAAGCACATGTACCATGTAAAGACAATAACCTCAAAATTGTGATAGTACACAAAATATCTTAAACAGGTAGAAATGTATAGTGTAGTATGCCATATGACAACAATATCCTTAATATGTATCAATATACAAAGTATCCTAAACAGAGGTAGAACATACATATAGTATGATAAATATAATATTTCATTTATATCAATATACAAAAATCTTTCACACAGGAGTAGGAATATGTGTACAATACAACAAATACAGTTTTGTATTTGTATCAATATACAAATTACTTTAATTAGGAATATAAGAATAGTTTACATTTGTATCAAATATACAAGAATTCATATCAGTGCAAATTATCCAAGACTGATAGTTTGCTAAATCAGTTTACTAGTACATACAATAATCTATCTTAATATACTATACCTATCCATTCCCCTTTTCTTTACTAAAGGAGAATATTGAGTCTAAATTTTATTGTTCCACCCCCAACCCTATAAGCATACATCCATAACCCTGAGAAAAATGAAACCTTTGGGAGAGGAGCGTCATTTTCTTAGAACTGTTTCCTGCTGTTTAGGAGACAACCATATCTTTGTGGGGTCATATAAGAAAGCTTAGTTAGGTCTCAATGGGGCTATCTGCAGCCAGTCTCAGAGTAATGGATAAGATTGTCTGAGATTCTGGCTAGAAGTGTGGTATGACCATCTGATCTTAGAACTGTCCTTAAGAATTTTCAGTCCAAAGCTGATCATTACATCTTAGGTGTAATGTCATCATTCTGGACCGAGTAGAGTCATTGTTCTGGGGTCCCATCTTCCTTTTGGAGACTTCAGAGATTGTTATTGGGAAGACTTATTTTCACTGTGGAAGACTTGAACATTATTGATATCAAAATGGAAAGTTTGGATTTAAAGATGTAAAAAAGGATTCCAAGAAATCAAGAATAAGCATGGAGAGAAACAGAATCTTGATAACAGTGGTCCTTAGATTATTGGTTTTCTTCTATCTCACACCAGTTGGCTTTTCCGATACAAGACAGAATTTCTTAATTTTTTTCTTTTAATAACATGCTTGGGTTTAGAGAAGGAGAGAGCCACATTCCAACTGCAAAGCCAGCTTGATTTATAATTGAACCAGGACCACAACTATTCTAGAGTTAAGGAGATAGTGATGTTAGGCAGTGAGATTATTACCCTGTAGAGTATATTGGTACCAATAGGCCCTTCCTTTATGCGGTAGATGTCTAGGTGTCCAAGGCCTTATGATTTCTTGAAGATAGTTATTTCTGTTATCTTGTAAAGACAAAAAAGAGACCCTTGCCCCAACCCTTGTTTGTTGAGTTTTTCTTACAACTTGTAGAGTTGTCACATTGGTAGATGAGCTAGTACTTCTCCTCATCAAGGGGTTTTTCCTGTTCATAGTGAATTTTTATTAATTTTGTTGATATCCAAAGCTTTTCTTCTGCAGAAACAAAAACAAAACCCCTTCCCCAATGTAGGACATATCCTGACTTCTATTCTGAAGTCAACACATCTTTGAAATAAACCAGTTGGTTTAGCTCAGGAGTCTTTTCTGTTGTCCAATGTCTCTCTGCAGCTGTTGTTCCTTTCTCATTAGCATTGAGAAAATTCAAAGTTAATAAAGCATTATGTAATCTATTTCTAGGAGTCATTATTACCTGTTTCTGTTTATTTAGCATATTCTTTAAAGTTTGATTGGATCTTTCTATGATTGCTTGGCCTGTAGGATTGTGTAACATGCTTTATATTGTAATAAGCAAAATCTGTCTCATTTTATTTGAGTCACATGCTGGAGCATTGTCAGTTTTAATTTGTACAGGAATTCCCATGATGGCCATAACTTCAATAGGTGTATAATCACAGAGTCAGCCTTTTCAGAACTCATAGGAGTTGCCCATTGAAATCCTGAATAGGTGTCAATGGTATGGCATACATATTTTAATCTTCTAAATTCTCCAAAATGAAACACATCCATCTGCCAAATTTTATTTCTTTGTGTATCTTTAGGATTACTTCCTTTGGGTAATGGAGTTTGGTTATAGAAGGAATAAGTAGGACTTTTTTTTTTCCTTTTTCTTTTTTACAATTTCCTTGGCTTGTTGCCAAGTGCTGGAAAAGTCCTTTTTCAAACCTTTGCTATTCACATAGTATTTCTTATGAAATTCTGACGCTTCTAGCACATTACCTATTAGTAACTGATCAATCTCATCATTATCTTGTACTTGAGGACTTGGCAGACCCATATGGGATCTGATGTGTGTTACATTTATAGGATGTTCCCTATTTCTGATGATTTCCTGTAATTGTATAAATAATAAGGTTAGTTCTGTGTTGTGTATAAGTTCAGCAGTTTCAATATGTAAAATAACTCTCTCTGCATATTGAGAGTCAATAACTATATTGAGAGGTTCTGTGAAGTCCATTAGTAACATAATAATAGCATATAGTTCTGCCTTTTGTACAGAATTTGAACCACTTTACTTAAGTCTCCTGATTTATATCCTGCCTTTCCTGATTTATTTGCAAAAGTATAGAATGTGGAGGACTCCAGAGATTGGTTTTTGCCATACAATGTGAAGAAGGACCCATTCAGTTCTCTTTATGAATTCTATTCTCTTGCTTTTGGTTGTTAATCTCTCCCAAAAAGTTACTGAAGACTCTTGGCTAAAGAGGAAATTTCCTCATTAGTTAAAGGTATCACAGTTTCTGCTGGGTTCATTCCTGTCAACTGACGAAGTCTTAATTTTCCTTTAAGAATCAATTTAGAGATATTTTCTGCATGGGTGGTATCCATTCCATTCCAATACAATATCTTCTTCCTTCTGCATCAAATTCCCTGTGGGAGAGTGTCTGGAGGAAAGTATGACCAGAATACAGTTAAGTTCTGGATTCACACGATCCACATCTTGCGTCTTGTATTTTCTTTTCTACTAGAGCCAATTCCTTCTCAGCCTCAGCTGATAACTCTCTTGGACTGTTTAAGTCAAATTTACTAGTTCATCTTTAGGTATTCCAGTGATGGTCTGTAAGTTGGAAATGCTTTGTAACAATTTTTGAAAATTATTAAGAGTACACAATCTATCTCTCCTGAGTTGTACCTTTTGGGGTCTAATTTTTTTGTAGATCTATCTTATATCCTAAGTAATTAATAGAATCTTGTCTTTGTATTTTTTTCAGGAACAATTTGTAATTTCCAGGTGAGGCAAAACTTTATTTCTTCAAACATGTTTTTTAAGGTACCTAACTTTGGATCAGCTAACAAGATATCATCCATATAATGGGAGATTATAGATTGTGGAAATTTTGCACAAATTATTTCCAACGGTTTTTGCACAAGGTAGGGCTATTTAACATTTCCTACGGGGGACCTTCCATTGATATCTCTTGACCAGCTGGGAATTATTCTAACTAGTTACTGTGAAGGCAAATTTTTCTCTGTCCTTTTCTTGTAGTGGTATGGGGAAAAAGAAACAAGTCTTTTAAGTCAATAACTATAATAGGCCATTCTTTGAATAACAGAGAGGGCAAGGGTATCTCTTTCTATAAGGAGCCCATAGACTGAATTGCTTTATTTATGGCTCTTAAATCTGTCAGCATTCTCCATTTACCAGATTTCTTTTTAATAACAAATGCAGGAGAATTCCAAGAGCTGGTAGATTCTTCAGTGTGTTGAGCATTTAACTGCTCCTGAACCAGCTGTTCTAAAGCTCATAGTTTCTCTTGCATCATAGGCCATTGTCCAACCCAGACAGGTTTATCCATTAGCCATTTTAAAGGTAGGGCCGTTGGTACTTCTGAGAGTTCAGTAGCGGTTGTGCTCTGTTTATGTTCAGCCTGAAAGGTTGGTGGCTGTTTTTATAGTATCTTATCACATTATTCCCAGAAACATGAATTGGTCTATACTCCACTCCTGAGAGTGGAGGAATTTTAATCTAGTGTTTCATTGCTGTAACAGATCTCACCCCAAAGATTCACTGCTACATTTGCCACATACAGCTTCAGCCTTCTTCTTTGTCCTTCTGGCCCTATACATTCAACCCATCTCAAACTTTGTTTTACCTGAGATACAGCTCCAATCCCTAGAAAGTGGACACCTACCTCTTGAAGAGGCCAATTTGGATGCCATGATTTTAGTGTAATTATAGTCACATCTGCACCTGTGTACACTAATCCTTCAAGGACAATGTTATTAATTCACACTTTAAGCTTTGGTCTTTGTTCATTTATGGAAGTCTGACAAAATATTCCTTTTATGGTGTTCCTTGGAATTTTTTGATCCATCTATCAAAGTTGTTCTTTCATCCAGTGCAATATTGGTCTTTACATTAGGCACTGGATTATTCAGTTGTCCTGGGAAGGAATTTCCTCTACAGTGATTGGAAATGTTTGGAACACATTTGATTTGGAGGCCTCTGGCCCCCTGAGGCGTTTCCCACTGGTAAAGGGTTGCTTTGTATGTCTCTTGTTGATCTGCATTCTCTGGTCCAATGTTAGCCTTTGCCATACCTTCCACATAATCCAGAAGGTTGCCATCTCCTGTTTGGGTTATTTCTAGAAGAAGCATTGCTATATACAATTTCTTCTTATATGACCTGATGTACCACAGTCCAAAACATTTGTTACCTTGATAACCTCCTTCCACTTTTGGAAATCACCTCTCCTATCCAAGCCTCATTACCATAGTTAAGAAACTCAACACCATTTGTATGTTGAATCCATTCTTCTGAAGGTGCTGACCAGACCTTTAAAGGTGTAAGTATTCTTTTACATTCTGTATTAGCATTATTAAAAGCCAAAGATTGAGTTAATACTTCTCTTAATTGTGAGTCCGATATTGCCTTGTTTACAGCCATTGTCAGCCTTTGTAAAAAATCAGTAAACGGTTCTTTTGACTCTTAAAAAATCTTCAAATATAGCTCAGCTGGTTTCCCTGGTTCTGCAATTTTTCCCCAAGCATTTAAAGCTGCTGTATGGCGTAGGGGTAATGTATGCTCATCTATGGTAGTTTGTACATTTAAATCAGTGAAATGGCCCTCACCAAGAAATTGATCTTTGGAGATCTCAAAACTTCTGATTTTGCCTTGCTGTTCAAGGGCCTTAGCCTCTTCTCTAAACCAGCTTTTCCATTGTAACTGCTGGCCATATTCTAACACAGTTGAGATTAATTCATTCCAGTCATCTGGTATAATTCTATTTCTGTCTTTTTTTTTTTTTGAGCTGAGGATCAAAACCAGGGCCTTGTGCTTGCTAGGCAAGCGCTCTACCATTGAGCTGAATCCCCAACCCATTATTCTATTTCTATAAGACCATGTATTTAATGTCTGTTTTACATATGTTAAATGTATTCCATAGGTGACTACCACTTCCTTAATATCTTTTAAATCTCTCATATGAATAGGTTGCCAGATATATGCCATATATTCTTTAGGCTGTGTATAATCTGCTGGCTTCTCACAGATGGTGACAGGATAAACCATTTTATAAGAGCCACCTGGTGATATTATGACTTGTATGGCTCTGCCCTTCTGTTTATTAGCTCTTTTATTATCCTTACTGAAAGACTCCTCCAGAGCTTGAAATCAACTAAACTACTGCCTGTTGCAGTATTTGAACCTCCTCTGTTGTAAAGGATTCTAGAGATTTCATGGAATCATACAGTTTTTTATATTCACTAGAAACATATGATTCCACAGACTTTATTCTGTCAGTTAGCAATGATGATCTTTCCTCCTTAGAAATTATCTGAATGGCATTAAGATTGCTGTGAAGACTTGTTTTATTCATTAAGTATTCATATTTATAATCAATAGAATTAAATCTAGTTGTTCAGTTATTATTAACAGACTGGAGTTCTTGTGGTAAATAAGCCGATTCCAAAGAAAGAATCCTTCTATTTAAGTCCTGTATCAGTCCCATTAATGTCTCACTTTTGCTGTTATTATTAATCCAATTTTTCAATGATATGAGATGAGTCACTATGCTTATTGCTAGTATGGTGAACATTATATATGTCCTAGGAAGGTCATATATGTCCTGTAATATTTCATTCATAGTACAAACAGAAAGGTTTTTAAATCCCTGAGTAGTGAAATTGTCTGCCAATTTTTGAGAAATATTCAAAATTTGTAAAAAAAAATTTTTATTAATTTATTTATTAATCAGTTTAAAGTTTAAAATTATTAAGTAATTTACCTCAGATAAAATCCTTGAAAGATTGTCCTGTAGCCCAATGTCATGGGCGGAACAAATACCACTACATAAAGATGGAAGGAAAATAGCAATTTAATAAAGGCAGTCTGGTTTGTAAATTATCTCCAAACATTGTGAACTAATGATAGACATTGTCTGCTATATGATGATGCATAAATTGATATATGTGTTTTTTCTTGAATCTTGGGGTTCAGTTCAAATCAGAGAAATTGCATGAATGGACAGTTTCTCTGATTTTGACCCCCTAAATTCGGGAGAAACTAAAATGTACATTTATTTTAAAAGTAAAACAGCCAGGTAGTGGTGGTGCACACCTTTAATCTCGCACTCAGGAGGCAGAGGCAGATGGAGCTCTGTGAGTTCTGGAACCAGGGCTACACAGATAAACCCTGTCTGTAAAAACAAAACAAAACAAAAAAATAGTAACCATTTTAAAGCATGTATGAAGAAGAAAGAGATAACAGTAATTTTTTTACACACTTACTTGCATTTTGAGCTATTTGATGTACAAATTAATGATCTGATTAAAAGCATTCTCCATTAAATTTATTCCCTCAGGACAAGGGACTGTCTGAATCATTGTCCTCTAGAGCCTAGCATAGTTAGCACTTGTGGCCTATGAACTAGTGTTTACTGACTACATACTGAAGCAAATAAGATCTGAATTTCAGGATAGAGGGAGAGTAGATGAGGGAGATCATAGTGATTCATGTCAGCTGAAAAGGGATGAATGAGAGTGAGCCATGAGGTTGTTCTAGGATGAGGAAGGGAGCTATAAAGCTATAAAACTTGATGTGATTTTTGAATTACATATGTCCATTTATTGATAAGACAGAAATATGTACTGCTATGAACTATTAACAGCAGTTGTCTCTGAATGGTGATACTCTAGGTGTCTCCTGACCCTCTCCCCCCCGCCCTTTTTGTATGCACTAGTGGGAATAAATTTAAATTTTCTTACTAAGTTTAACAGGTGCAATTTAGTGTGTATTTTCAGAAGGAACATGTGATCTTCCGAATCCCAATTAAGACATGAACTTTAAGTGTTTGTTTGTTTTGCTGTTTTTGAATGATATAATATTGGTATATGCAGGATACCTAATTCTCAATTTTTTTTTTTAAATTCTCAAAGGAGTTTATGTTATTTAAGTTTCCACAATCTGGTAAGGTACTTTAATTTTAGCTTAGATTTATGGGTAGTTAGCTTTAATCAAGTCTTAGACGGTTGTCCAGGTTAACCTAGAACGTACTCTAAGCCCAAGTTGACTTCACACTCAAGACATTCTTCCTGCATAACCCACAGTACCCAGCTCTATAACCAGTTTCGACATCACTCAAATACGAATAAAGTGATGTTGGTCATGTTTTACAATAGACTAGCTTGGAAATTTATCAGTGGAAAAATTAATGAGTGCTTAATATGGAGTTATTACCCAGTATTTATAAAATCTGTTCATTAGAAATTATATTGTGGGGTTAGGGACTTAGCTCAGTGGTAGAGTGTTTGCCTAGCAAGCACAAGGCCCTGGGTTCAGTCCTCAGCTCTGGCAATCAATCAATCAATCAATAAATCAATAAATAAATAGATAAAATTTTAAAAAAAGAAAAAAATTATATTGCTATATATTTTCAGTAGCTATGAATTTATTTAAAATACTCCTAAGTTATTGCCAGTGTGGAGAATTAGAGTCTCTGTAATAAAAATGAGGGGTCCGGAGCCTGGGGCAAATCACTTTATCATCAGAGCCATCTCTACTACTTCTTGCTCTTGTTTTAAAGGGGAAAAAAAAAAAACCCAGTGACTTCCATCTGAGTGCTTATGATAAACAAATTATTGAGCTTATTTTTTATTTTGCTCTCAAAAGTATATCCCCTTTTAAAAGCATACAGTGATTGAGTTAAAGCTTAGGCTCTAAAAACAGTGTATTCATTCTTGGGTGTAGGATCTGTAGGACTAATGTCTTCTCACCTCACATAATAGCACTTGCTTAACATTAAAGGTCCTTCAACTTGGTTCTCTGCTACTTGCTGTGCTTAATCTCTGACCTACACCACATTTTTACTGGGAATTTTTTTTAGGAATGGGAAGGCCGTAGTTTAGATTCTTCATGATTTTTGAACTTCAAGTCATGCATTTCATAAGCCATTTATAAGCATCCTTGGCAGCTTCTGTTATATAAAGATATTTTCAAACTTGCTGTGAAAACATGATGAACTGTGATAAAAAGGTTTGAGATTTAGTTAGATCATCAGAGAGATAACACTTGGAGTCTCTTCGAGGAATCGTTAGCATTTCTGTCTAGATTCTTGAACTGTTTGTATTTATAGCTGTCTCCACTGGGTAGTACATAGTTGTGATAAGAGAATGGGTATTGTGTCATTGGCTAGGAAAGTGGCTGTGTAGGTAAGGCACTTGTTTTGGAGGAGAACAGTGACACTGGAGGTACCAAGGGTCAGCTCCTTAAGAAGGTTCTTTTAACTATCAATTTCTCTTTCTCTCTCTCTCTCTCTCTCTCTCTCTCTCTCTCTCTCTCTCTCTTTCTCTCTCTCTGTGTGTGTGTGTGTGTATAGTTAATATTTACATGTTTATGTTTCTGAGTGATGTTGCCTTCGGCAGCTAACTCACAGATAACTAGCTACCTTGCCCTGCTTACATTTTGTTGGTAGTTACAGAAGCATGATGGATTTTTTGGATTATCCTAGTATTCTCTTCATAGGCAGTATTGTACAGTGGGATGTGAGTAGAGAAATGATCTATTTGACCTGGGGTACAGAAGACAGTGTCTTCTTCCCACCTCCTAAACTAGGACAGCCTTTGCTCCAGGACTCACTGCTATAGCCACTTGTGCATTTCTGTGTGGGAATTAGCCACTTGTGCATTTCTGTGTGGGAATTAGCCACTTTTTCTGAGTAAGACATTGAACACACATAAGCAAAATTAAAAAATAAGGTGAAAGACAAGCAAAGTGTACCTCTGTTGACATTTGTGTATATCTGCATGCACATGTTACATACACATAACCAAGTACACAGTACACATACCATATACACAAGCACCAAAATAATTATAAAGAATTGGCAGATTTTTTTAAAGTGGTCCATTTACCTTGTTAGTTTCAATATGATTTCCATGTATATGTATATATTTAATTTGCTTATGTTTGAGCTAACATTAAGTAAGTTGCAAAGTTATGGAAGAGTGTGTGTGTGTGTGTGTGTGTGTGTGTGTGTGTGTGTGTGTAAGTTTTGTTTTGTAACAAGGTATCTCAGGCTGGCTATAATCCTTCTGCCTCAGCCTCCCAGTGGGGATATTAGACATTACCACCAAGCTGGTCTGGTTTTTCTTTTCAGACTTCAAATGTAAGGGAAAAAAAAGGCTGTTTTAATGGCTGCTGGCCACCTATGCCCTAAGGACTAAATTAAATACTTCTTTCTTTACCCTTTCATGGATCATGATAGATTAATACCTCTAATTAATGCATTTGTGTAAGTTTTTGTATTTCAGAAGTAATATATTGTTGCTGAAATAGTGTTGAGAGTGATCAAGGACTTTCGTGTTCAAGTTCAGTGTATTTCAAGAAGTGCCTCAGTGCTATTTGTAACAGTGTGAAACCATTTTGTTTTCAGTATCTTTGCCATGAAACAGAGGACATGATAAGCTGTTTAACTTAATGAAATCCAAGTTACATGTGAATTCTGCCAGGTAAGTACATGATACAGTAGTTAATATTTTGAGCCATGTTTCATATTATAAGTTATAAAACTTATTTTTCATAAGTTATAGCTACTAGATGCATATTTCAATGCTCTTTCCCTAGTTGCCTTTTTTTTTTTAACCCAGAGCTGAGGACCGAACCCAGGGCCTTGTGCTTGCTAGGCAAGCACTCTACCACTGAGCTAAATCCCCAACCTTCAATGCTCTTTCCCTAAATCTGAAGCATCTTATTAGTATGTTTTTCAGTTGGTACTCATTTCTGAATTATTGAGTTAAGAGCATTAAAATAGCTGTTGTAGTAGCACAGGTCTATAATCTCATTACAGAGACAGGACCCACCCCAAGATCAAGGCCTGTGCTACGGTAGTGACATTGTATCTCAAACAAAGTAAACCAATGAAAAAGATTATCCAAATGCATGTTTTATGGTTTTAATGTCCTCTAAAATGAGTTCTTGTTGATATGTTAGGAAAGTGTTGAAATATCAAATAACAGTTACAAAATGTCATATTCTCAAGTCCTCTTGGTTCAGTTTACCAGGTACTAGGATCATGAGGTCAACCAACCAGTGCCCTGCTTTTAAAAAGCAAGCTATAAGTTGTTTGCAGAAGGAAAGTAATCTTGACCCAGAAATATCTTTTTATAGTTTTTTAATCACGATCAAGATTGTTGGGTATCTATTAGATGTTCATTTAAGCTTAAAAAGTTCCCCCCTCTACTCTTCCTCTTTCCCCATGAATTTTACTTGTTGAAAAGACTGGATTAGTATCTTTTTATATATATATAATTTTTTATTAATATAAAAAATATACACATCAGCCATGGGTTCCCCTGTCCTCCCCCCTCCCGCCCCCGCCCCTACCTTTCCCCCATCCCCTCCCCTCCATTCCCATCTCCTCCAGGGCCAAGACTCCCCTGGGGATTCATTTAAACCTGGTGGATTCAGTACAGGCAGGTCCAGTCCCCTCCTTTCAGGCTGAGCAAAGTGTCCCTGTGTAAGCCCAAGGTTCCAAACAGCAAGCTCATGCACTAAGGACAGGTCCCGGTCCCACAGCCTGGGTGCCTCCCAAACAGTTCAAGCTATTCAACTGTCTCACTTATCCAGAGGGCCTGATCCAGCTGGGGGCTCCACAGCCTTTGGTTCATAATTCATGTGCTTCCATTCATTTGGCTATTTGTCCCTGTGCTTTTCCGATCTTGGTCTCAACAATTCACGCTCTTACAGTCCCTCCTCTTTCTGGACAATTGGACTCTTCCTCTTTCCCCATGAATTTTACTTGTTGAAAAGACTGGATTAGTATCTTAATAAATGTTAACATGTATTGGCTTGCTGGGTTGGGCTGATTGCTAGATAGAAATTGTTTCATATGTTCTGTGGGTTTTTTTGTTTGTTTGTTTTGTTTTGTGGTTTTTTTTTTTTTTTTTTTTTTTTTTTGGTACTTGGGATAAAGAAGTCTTACTAGATTCAGCTCTAACATCTCTTTATCCTCTGCAGTTATTTTATTTCAATTCTGTTGTTCAACCAATATGTGTTGTCAGCTTGATCTAAATGCTGTAAAGGTGACATCCACTTTCTCCTAATGTTGTGGTCGTGCTGTTGTTTTGGGGCAGGGTCTCACTATGTAGTTCTGGCTAGTTTTCTTTGAATTCTCTGTCTCTCTTAACTGATTTTTTTAAATAAATAATTCTTTGATGGTATGAAACCATCTCAGATTTAGAAGGTTTTTTTCTGGAACACACGTGTATGGATGAAGGTACCTATATATTTTTTGTCTTATTTCTTAGGTGTACTATTTTGGTTTTGCTTGATATGGAAGTATAAAAAGACCAAAATATACTTTGTAGAGTTTTGTTTTGTCAATCTTTTTCTTTCTGAATATTGCTTTTTGGGTTCTTTTAAAGAAACTTTTAGGGCTACAAAGTTGGATCCGCACTTAAAAGTACTTGTTCTTCTGAAGAATCCAGGTTTTGTTCCCAACACCCAGATGGCTGCTCACAGCTGTCTGTAACTCCAGGGGATCTGGTGCTCTCTTTCAATGTCTGCGTGCACCACACACACACCTTGCACATACATGTAGGCAAGACACTCACAAATGTAAAGTAAAAATAGAGAGAAACTTGCCTATATCAAAATCATGAAGATCATTATCATATTCAAACTCATCTCTTTGAGTTGATTTGTGTAATGTGAGATGGCAAAAGGTTGAATCCATGGGTTTTGGTTGTTTTTTTTTTTCTTGATTTAACATAGCATTAAAGAATCTCAAAGGATTTAGAAAAATGAAACCCATATAAAACATTTCCTAAATTTATTTGGATATAGATATTTTCTATAACTACTAATATCCTTGTAGAGTATGCTTTTGGAAACATTTAGCTAAAAGATTAATTACCCAGAGTTGTAAAGGATATAACCTAAGCTACTAGTTAGTCAAATACTATTGATAGAAAATTTGTAGAACCAAATTTGGATAAGGTAATTTCTTCTCCCACTGAAATTAGTCAAGATTGAAACCTTTGTACAAATCAGGTGCTTATGTGTGGGTCTATTTGTGGACTCAATTCTTTGCCATTGCTTTATATTTTACAATTTGACTGATAACTACTCTGTCTTAATTATTGCTGTATTATAGTAGATCTTGATATAATATCTGATTTTTCTAAATTCTGTAGCTTGATTATATGTCTTCAGGATTACCTTTGCCCTTTATAAATCTTAAAATCAGAGTTTTTCCTCTGTCCCTCTTTCCCTCCCTCTCTCCCTCCCTTCCTCTTTGTCTCCCCCCAACCTGCTGAGATTTTGGTTAGGACTGACCTTGATCTGAAAGAGATTACTTGGAGCAGAACTACCATTTCACAGGCTCTTACAGTGCATGAACATGGCATAGCTTCCATTTATCTAGACTGTCTTAAGTACTTGTGAAAAATATAGTTTGTTCTGGGGTTTGGGTTTTTTGTTTTCAGATGTGCAGTTTACTTTTTATTTTTATATATTCGACTTAGTATAACAATGGAATTGGGTAAATAGACAACAGGGACATAATGGAGTAAATGGATATAGCCAAAAATTTAAAGTAAAGAAGTAATTAACCTCTTAGGAAAATGTATTAAAGAAAACAAAAAAGCTAGCAATATTATTAATTTAAAAGGATATCACCATGCATCTAATGGATATGGAAAAAGGTGAGAGAATGTTATTAATAGTTAGATGGATGTATTTGAAAGCATAGATGGGAAATTTCTCGAAAATAAACCTAATATAAGTGTTTTAGATTGTATCTATTTAAAGATACTGAATTTATGAATTAAAACCTCCCCAGTAGAAATCCCCAGGCCCAGATAGCTTCACTGGTGAATTATTTCAAATATACACCTTTTTTCTAAATATTTATTATTTTATGTGTATAAGTGTTGTTTTATCTGCATGTATATATGTATGTGCATCACATGCATGCCTGATGTGCCTACAGAAGCCAGACAAGGGCATCAGATTCCCTTGGACTGCACTTATAGATGGTTTGAGCTGCCATGTGGGTGCTGGGAATTGAACCTGGGTCCTCTGGGAGAACAGCAGGTGCCAACTCTTCAGCTCTAATACAAGTTTTTATATAGATTATTTTAGAAAGTTAAAAAGAATTAACATGTCCCAATTCTAATTATAAAACCATCACAAAATAACACGTAATAAGATTATTTCTGATGAACAAAAATGCAAAACAAAATATTAGCAAATAAAATCGGGAGATTTATATCTCCAAAATAGGATTTCTCCAAACATTCTAGTTGGTTTATCAACTGAGGATCATTCAGTGTGATTGACCACATTAAAAAAATAAAAAATTGAAGGAGTGAACAGGAGGAATTGGAGGGGAAGAAGGGAGGGGGTGATGTAAATATAATATTTGCTTTGAATTCTCAAAAAAAAATAAAAATCAAATTAAAAATAAACATAATGGTCAGGTGTGGTGTCACATACCTTTAATCCCAATACTTGGGAGGTAGGCAGATTTCTTGAGTTCTAGGCCAGCCTGGTCTACATAGTGTCTCCCCTCCACACACACCTTCCCTGGCAATAAAAAAGGGAAGAAACAAGATCATATACTTAAACAAAATAATTTGTTAGCATTGGGTACTTAACTAGCTTTCCTAGTCTACATGAAACTTTGTTTCAAAAACAAAACAAATAAAACTTCCTAGAACAGTAGATACTGAGGGAAACTTTCTTATTCTAACAATGTGTATGTTAAAATTCTGCCAAATCTGCTTCTTTCTGAGAGTGAAATTGTTTTAAATTGATTGTATTGTCAATTCCTATAAAGTTGTTCAAGCACCTGTATGGGTCCTAAATGTTCTTTCTAGAGTCTGCAGTAAGAGCCATTGACATAATAATACTAATTTGTTAATTGTGGTTTTTTTTTTTTTTTGGCTTTCATTCTTTAAAAATGTACAGGTAGGAGTTTCTCCATAAGCTGCCTGAGTATAAATCATAACAAGCTGAACATAAGAAGTAAATAGGATGTGAGTTCGAGGCCAGCCTGGTTTCCAAAGTGAGTTCCAGGAAAGGCGCAAAGCTACACAGAGAAACCCTGTCTCGAAAAACCAAAAAAAAAAAGTAAATAGGAGAATCCAACCATCTTATTCTGTTGAGCCAGACATTAGATTTCTGAAAAACAAAACAAACTAAAATCACCTTTTTGCCTTATTGTAGCTCTTCAGTCCTGCTTTGTAAAAATTTTAAGAAGCTCTAAAAGGATGTGTTATACAGAAATGTTCTAAACCTAGTTGAAAAAAAAAACAAAAAATACTCACAGATTGAGTAGGCCAAGCAGTTGACATGGTGCAGTAAGCTGACTTGCCTCTGTTTCTTGATGACTAAACCTCCAGATGGGAGACTTGAATGGTTTCTTCTATCATGATGTTAGGATGCTGACCTAGAGTGACCTGAGCAGTAGCGTTTGAAGAACAAGCAAGCTCTAGATGACTAAGGCAGAGAGTGTAAGACGTGTAACCTAGCCTTTTGTCATTTCTATGACACTGTTAGATGAAGTAATTATAAACTCACCTAGAATCAAGGGAGGAAACACAAACTCTTGATATGAGGAGAGCTGCAAAGAATTTGCTGTCATATTTTATCAACTGTTACAAGAAGATGTTTGATGAACTAAAATCCTATTGTATAATTGAATCATTCACTTTGTAAACCCTAATTATAAAAATAGTACTTGTTTGGTCAGTCAACATTTTGTCTTGTAACCTCTTTATTACTAAGGAGAAAGTCTTTTCAGGACTAGGGGGAAATCATTTAATGACGGTTGCTATATGACCCTCACTTCATGCTCCCTTTGGGATTTATATATCATAAACAGGTTACGTATATGCTTTAGGATTTGTTTTGTGGGGCACTGTAGTAAAAGGTACAGATTGGGGAAAAATGAATATTGTTTGTTAAGACCCTTTTATGTACCAAATCCTTCTAAGAAAATATATTTATTCTTACTGTAAAGACACACACACACACACACACACACACACACACACACACATATTTGGAAAGGGTGAAACATACAAAATATTCTGTAGACTATCAATATTTGCCCTTTTTTTCAATTTTTGATCTGCCTTCAAGGTATTTTTTCTTTCTTTACCCCACCCCCACCCCCTTGAGACAGGATTTCTCTGTGTAGCTCTGGCTGTCCTGGAACTAGCTCTGTAGACCAGGCTGGCCTCAAGCTCAGAGATCCACCTGCCTCTGCTTCCTACGTGCTGGGATTAAATACCAGCACCAACACACCTGGCAAGATATTTTTTTTTCTTAGCTTAATTTTCTTGCATTTTGAATATAATATGCTGGGTCTTAATTTTTGCTGCTGCTTCTCTGAGTTTCTAGAGTCTGTGGTGTTGTATCTTGATTAAAAAAAAAAAAACAGCTATTATTAACTAAAACATGTCTTATTTGTTTGTTTATTTAGTTAATGAAACAAGTTCTCCAAGTTCTCACTCATAGTCTAGCCAGACCTAAACTTAGGTAGCCCAGGCAAGCCTTGAAGATAAGGCAAGGAGAACCCTGCCCTAGCCTTCCAGGTGCTAAGATTGCAGCTGGGAGCCACTGTGCCTGGCTTTTGCTACTTATTCCCCACAGTTCTTGCATGGTCTATTCTTGGTTGGGATTTTTCTCTAGATTTCAGTTCTGAATTATGTATTGGCCTGTCCTCAGTCAAGCTCACTGGTTCCTTCCTTAGTCCTGTCTAGTCTCTTGATAAGCCTACTAAGGACATTGTTTTAAATTTATACCTCAGTTGGTAGCCCTTTTCTCAGTAAGAACCATGTCTTCTTGCATGTTGTCTATTTTTCCACTGGAGTTTTTCTAATATTATCTATTGTTCTTAGCTTTGTTTTTCAGACCATGTTTCACTATGTAGCCCTGGCTGGCATTGAATCTCTGAGAGATCCTCCTGCCTTCTGCCCACCCCTCTGCCTAGCACTGAGGTTATGGTTACATGCCAACATACCAGGTTGATGTATACGGTGAACACTAGTCAGTAGGGGTGAAGCACACCACTTTCTTGTTAGACACCAGCTTGACTTCTCCATGTTTGATGACATGTGTAAATGTTGTCTACAGGAATAGGCTCTTACCATCAGGTTGTAGAGAGCAACCAATAGCTGTGTAAATAGCCTGTGATGTTGAGGGGTTTCCATGGGGCTCCTTTGGGCTATGACTAAACAAGATGTAACCCTTTCCTGGCAGTGGAAGTTTTACTTAGTGCCATACGATGTCTAGATGGGGCACTGTCTCCCCTGTTATTTGGTGACTCCATTTAGATTCCTTTCAGTGTGTATTTTAGGACACTTCTGCATTAATAGGTTTCCATATGGGTTTTCAAATGGCCTTTAGTATTAGCTGTACCTCCCCATATTTCCGACCCTTCTCTCCCACCCTCCCTACTTAGTCTTCCTATTTTACTTTCCCCTTTGTCTTTCATAACATTATATTCTATTTCCCCTTCCTTGGAAAGACCACCTCCCTTTACTAGGTACCTACCCTCTGTGGCTATTTAGATTGTAGCACACATTTTGAAAGCTTAAGTGCTAATATCAATATAGAATAGAAAACATACATGCAGTATTTATCTTTTGGGATTACTTCACTCAGGATGGTTTTTTCCTAGCTCCATTCATTTACTTGAAATTTTCATAATTTCTCTTTTCTTAACAGCTGATTAATATTCTGCTGTGTATTCTGTTACATTTTCATTATATATTCATCAGTTGATAGACATCTAGGCTGTTTCTAATTTCTGGCCATTATGAATAGAACTGTAAAGAATATGGATGAGCAAGTCCTCTGTAATAGGGTATATGTCCTAGAGTAATATAGCTAGATTTTGAGGTAGATTGATTCCTAGCTTCCTGAGGAACTACCACATTGATTTTCATAGTGACTGTCCAAGTTTGCATTTCCACCAGCAATGTAGGAGTGTTCCCCTTACCCCGCATCTTCATCAGCATGAGCTGTCATTTGTTTTATTGGTCCTAGCCATTTTGGCTAGGGTAAGATGAAATCTAAAAGAATGTTGAACATTTCTTTAAGTGTTTCTCAATCATTCATGTTTCATCTTCTGAGACCTCTGCTTAATTCTGTACCTCAGTTTTTACTTGGATTGTTTTTTTGGTGTTCATTTTTTCAGTTCTTTATATATTTTAGATACTTATTAACCCTGTATGAGATATATAATTGATAAAGATTTTTTCCCATTCTGTAGGCTGTTGCTTTGTTCAAATGAGGTGTCTTTTTCATCTTCATGAGGTCCTGTTTATTATTAATTGTTGGTCTTAGTGCCTGTGCTATTGATGTCCTATTCAGAAAGTCCTTTCCAATGCCAGTAAGTTCAAGCCTATTCTCAAGTTTTCTATCGGATTCAGGATACCTGGTCTTATGTGGAGGCCCTTGATCCATTTGGAGTCGAGTTTTATGCAGATAGCTATGGATCTATTTTCAGTCTTCTACACGCATCCATCCAGTTTGACCAGCACCATTTATTGAAGATAAATGTATTTTTGACTTTTTTTTTCTTTTGTCAAAAATCAGGTGTGTTCATAGGTGTGTGGATTTATGTCTGGGTCTTCAATTACATTAGTCAACCAGTCTGTTTTTATGTCAATAACATTCTGTTGTTGTTTTTTTAATTTTATTACAGTAGCTCTATAATACAACTTGAAGTCAGAGATTGTGATACTTCTAGCACTTTTATTATTCAGGATTAATGTAGTTATCCTGGGTCTTTTGTGTTTCCATAGGATTTGAAGATTTGGGGTTTTTTTTTCAGCTTCTGTGAAGAATTGTGTTGGAATTTTTATGGGGATTGTACTGAATCTGTACAATTTTGGTTGCTTTTGGTAGGAGGTTATTATCACAATATTAATCCTAGCAATCTATGGCATGAGAGATCTTGCCATCATCTAGTATCTTCAGTTTCTTTTAAGTTTTTATTATACAGGTCTTTCACTTACTTGGTTAGAGTTATCCCAAGATACTTTATTTTTTGAGGCTGTTTTTCAAGGTGCTGTTTCCCTGATTTCTTTCTCAGTCTGTCATTTGTATATAAGAAAGCTACTGATTTTTGTTTTTATTTTGTTTCTTGCTGTTTTGCTGAAAGTACTTTTCAGCTGTAAGTTTTCCTCGTGGGAGTTTTTAGAGTCTCTTATATATAAAATTATATAATCTGCAAAGAAAGGTAATTTGACTTCTTTTCCTATTTGTATCCCCTTGATCTCTCATTGCTCTAGCTTAGACTTAAGAGCCATATTGAATAGGTATGGAGAGAGTGGGCGTCCTTGTCTTGTTCCTGAGTTTATTGGATATATTTTATGTTTTCATCTGTTTAGATTGATAATGACTAAGAGTTTTCTGTCAGTTGCTTTTATTATGTTGAGGCATGTCCCTTGTATCTCTAGTCTCTCCAGGACTTTCATTATGAAGTGATATTGGAGTTTGTCAAAGGCCTTTTCTGCATTTAATGAGATGATCATGTGTTTTTTGTCTTTCAGTGTGTTTATATAGTGCATTATGTTTATCAGTGTACATATGTTGAAACATCCCTGCATCTCTGGGATGGAGCCAACTTGATCATGGTAGATAATATTTTTGATGTGTTCTTGGATTTGGTTTGCAAGTCCTTTTATTGAAAATTTTTGTATCCATATTCCTAATGGATATGGGTGTGTAGTTTTCTTTTTTTGTGATATATTTGTGTGGTTTTGGTATTATATGGGTGTGTAGTTTTCTTTTTTTGTGATATATTTGTATGGTTTTGGTATTAGTGTAACAGTGGCCTTACAAAAAGAATTAGGAAATGTTCTTTTAGGTTCTGTTTTGTGGAATAATTTGAGGAATGTTGACATCACTTCTTTGAAGATCTGGTAAAATTCTTTGTGAATCCATCTGGCCCTAGACTTTTTTTGTTTTATTTTTTGCTTGTTGGTTCGTTTTGGTTATTAGACTTTAGTTGTTGCTTCTATTTTACTAGGGGTAATGGATTTATTTAAATTGCTTTTTAAAATCATGGTTTAACTTTGGCAGGTCATAATATACATCAAGAAATTCATCTATTTCTTTTAGGCTTTCCAGATTGGTGGACTGCAAATTTTTTTTTTTTTAAGTATGTACTTAGGATTCTCTGAATTTCCTTGGTATCTGTTGTGATATCCCCTTTTCATTTGTAATTTTACTAACTTATATATTCCCTCTCTGTCTTTTAGTTAATTTGACTACAGATGGACTTTCAATGTATGCAAGTGTTATACCATTATATATTAAGGACTGGAGCATTTTCATTTTTTCTGTCTGCAAGAGGTCCTGGAAAATACCCTCACACCATGTTATCTTAGCTATTCTGGGAGAAGAGGTGCCTAGAGGTCAAAATGTAGTTTTTTATATCATGTTTCCCTTTGAGAGTTTGCCATAGTACTTTGCACACATGAAAAAGTAACATTAGGAAGGGAATTAAGAATTAATTGATGTTTTAGAAGGTCATCCAGACAAACCATATTTAGCCAATAAATAAAAAAATACTTGACAAGAATTTTAGTATAGAGATAAATATCTTGCTGCATGACTTCTGCAGTGTGATCCTTGGAAAGCTGCCTAGTGTGTGGAATTTGTTCTTTTTGAATGTCTTTTGCACTGTTGTGCAGAAAAGACCTGATGGCAGTGCTCTGACCCCTTTCTGTAGCATAGGTTCTGCATGTTGCATGTTTCTACTCTCACAGTAAAGGTAGAAAATTGTCAACCTGTTCTGGGGCCAGTGCAGCTAAGACTGAAGATTTAAGGGTACTCCAAAACCTGTGTAGCAAACCAGGGGGACCCCTGCACTTGCAAACAAAGCACCTCTCGTTTTTTATTATTAAAGCAAGCAAAGCATGAGGTGATGTTTACAGTTGCTTAAGCAAAAACAAGTACAGAGAGAATACACCTGGTGTCATGACCTATCTTTGGTCATGCCAGGACATTTCCTTCACTTCCATGCTTTCAAGTCCATTCACTTACCATAGTTTATGCAATTCTTTCTAGAAAGACACCCTGTGGGAAGAATATTCTGCACTCTGCCCCATACAAGTTCACAGTAAGTTAACAGCTTTCTTACCTGGGCTCCCACAGAAGACAGGGTTAAAAATGTTGCAGAAGTGTGTTATTTTGCATTCAAATAGAAAAGTTAGCAAGTTTGGTGAAAATCAGATCTTGAGATTTATATTTGAAATTCTTCTTTATTCAGAAACATCCCCAAAACACCTCACTCTCTGTGCTTTGTTACAGGTAATACAAGGACCTGTGGAATATGAGTGATGACAAACCCTTTCTATGCACTGCCCCTGGGTGTGGCCAGGTAATACATCCGTCATTTACATTGATCTTGTATGCTTCTTTTCATTCAATCATTTCTAGAATATATTGTTATTAAGGCTTTACTACAGTGATTTTATAAGGTTAGAATTAGGCTAAAAACAAAACAAAAACATTGAAAAATTCTTTCTTTAATAATCAATCCTAGTTCTAGAAGAGACAGTGTGGTACAGTAGAAGTAGTTTATCTTACAGTAAAGATCAGAACCATAGACAGAAACTCCAGACTTCAAGAATATTATTTGATTTATAGTCATTGAAAAATCATTGCTAAATTACCTAATTGGAAATTAAAAGTATATTGCTGTATTTAGAAATTGTTTCACTTATTTGAACTTTTATAAAACTAGCTGATACCTACCTCAGACAGTATTACTAATCTATTAATGTTCTGAAGTCTAACATCTTTAATTCAAAGCATGTGTGGAAGCATTTTGAGATGATATTTTAATTTTTAATAGGACATTAAATTATTAATTACTATTACCATTATCCTAATCTTTTAACTACAGACACTAAAGAAGAATCGATTTTTAATATGTAGTAAACTTAGAGTATTTACATAGAGTTAAGTCATAGACATTAAAGTAATTTATTGATTTTTATTTATTTTTAGTTGCTACTTTAAGTTGAAATGTAATAGACAAACAATAAACTTCATAGTTCACAGTTTGATGCTTTGGCTTTTTTTTTTTTAAATACAATTATTGATTTTGTTGATGTGTGCATGATGTGTGTGTTTGTGGACATTTGCTCTGGGCACATACATGCCACATATGGCATGTGGAAGTCAGAGAACAGCTTGTAGGTGTCATTTCCCTCCTTTCGTACCTGATGGGTTTGTGGGGATCAAACGCGGGTCCTCAGGTTGGAAGTAAACCCTTTTACTTGCTAAGGGGTACCTACCACCTTACGAGTGCTATGATTTGTCATATGGAAATATGTTCAGAGAACTGTTAACCACAGTCATGATAGTGAACAGACTCATTACCCCCAAATTTCCTTGTACCCATTTCTAAGTTCTCTCATTTTTTATCAACTACTGATCTGCCTTTTCTTGTTGCAAACTTGACTGTACTCTCCAGACTGTGTACAAGCAGATTCATGGAGTATGTAACATTCTTCTGGATTCTTTCATAACAAAATAGGAGTTTTCAGTTTTCTGTCTACTTTCTATAACTATTAACTAATACTGCAGATTAGGTACTTGGAAATTTATAAAGAAAATAGTTAGTCACATAACAGGAACGCTAAGATTTGGTTGTACACCCAGAAATTCATGTATTGGAAACTTAACCCCTGAAGTCGTTATGTTAACATACTTGGAGGTGGGACTTTTGTGAAGTGTTTAAGATCATACTACTTTAGACTTCCCAAGCTCTAGAGCAGTTAGCTAAATAAGCATCTTTTCTTTATTTGGATAATTTTATTCCAAAGTTTGTCTAGCAGTTGTCTTATTTCCAAATTTAGTTCCCAAAGATAAAATGAGTAAAATTTGCATACAAGTCTTTATGTGTACAAATGCTGTGGTTTCTGTTGGATTGCCAACCAGAAGTGTAATGGTGGAATCATGTAATAGAACCTTGCTTATCATTTTAGGAAATTACAGATTGCTTTCTAAAACATATGGGCCACTTTATGTTCCCATCAGTAATTCATTAGATGTCTAATTATGCCATATTCATTTGATGTTTTCATTCTTTTCAATTTGACTCATCTTCTTGTGCATAGATTAGTATCTCATTGTGTGTCTCATTTCTTTGATGACTATTGAAAAGATAGCCACTTTTCTTCGATCTATTTATCAGCCATTTGTATACCTTTATTGTTCTGTGAAGTTGTTTTACCAACTCTTTTATCTGTTTTCAAAAATTGAGTTGTCTGAGGGTTGGTAATATAGCTCAGTGGTAGACCATTTACCTAGCGTGAAGTTCATTTAGTCCCTAGTAAGAAAGAGGGGTGTAGTGCTGGATTCTATTTTTATAATTATGTGATTTTTATGTCTATGGATGCTTAGTCTGCATGTCTGCACCACGTTCATACCTGGTACTTGCAGAGGCAAGAAGAGAGTGTCAGATCACCCAGCAACTGGAGTTAGAGATGGTTAGTCGCCATGTGGATGCTAGGAGCAGAACCTGGATTGTTTGGAAGAGCAGCAAGTGTTATGAATCTCTGAGATATTTCTCTAGCCCCTTATTTTCCTTTTTATTTATCATTATTGTGGGAGGTACGTGTATTATATGCATGTGTGGAAGTCAGGACATAAAGACTTGGTTGTCTCTCCCTGTATGTGCTTTCTGGGGATGGAGTTCAGGTCACCAGGCTTGCACAGCAAATGCCTTTACACACTGAGCTCTCTATCTCCCCTGCCCAGATGCTATTCAAGTAGATTGGTGAAGTAATGTGTTAACAGTGAGGTGACAATTGGATCAGATTGGACAAGCGGACAAATGAAGAAAATATGGACGAAACTGCATGTTTCTATTATGGCTGAAGTGCATTGTAACCAATGAGGAGCTTGGCAAGAGATCAGGGAAATGGGGAAAATCTTACCTGTAGAGCTCTGAGGACATGAGATATGTGGGTTTACTCACAGCAGTGTGAAGCAAAAAATTAGAGGACAATAATGGTCAAGGTGGAAGATAGACTAGGTTGATAGAAACAGTGGACACAAGGAGAAAGAGACTTTTAATATCCAATTTAGAGCTAGCATTTACCTGCATTTTTATAAAGTTAAGTAAGAGTAAAAGGTATAATCTTAAAAATTCTTTGAAACTAAGAGTTTGATTTTAGTTTCCACTGACTAGATTTACACCCTGATAACTCAGACTTAGTTTTACTTTTTGGATTTGTTACCAATTTAAGTAAAGAAGAGAGCTGGGAATTAATTATTTTATGTATGTGTCTATGTGTAGGCACCTGTGTGTTCATAGTATACATGTGGAGGTCAGAGGACAGGGTGGAAGAGTCAATCTCTCCTTCTACCATGTGGGGCCACAGTATAGAACTCAAGCTGTCAGGCTTAGCAACAAAGACTTTTCCCTGGTAACTCAGAATGTTCAAGGTTTTACTCCATGGTCAGTTAACCAAGTTGATTGGGGCCTGTAACAAGGCAATATATCAGGGGAAGGCAGAAGCAAAGCTAACTACTCCCATCACAAGCCAACGACTGAAGAAGCACCCAGACCCATTCAAGGTCACAGCTGAAATGGCTACAGAACCTCTCCAAGGCCCACATATGACTCAGGTTCCACCACTCCCAATGCTCTCACTCTAGGAAGAAGAAGCCTTTGGATCTTTGAGGGACATTGGAGCTCTAAACCATAACAGCCAATACATTGCTTCTAAAAGCAGACTTTGGAAAGTAACCCATTTTGCCATGTTGTTCTAGAAGTCGTTCTTGGAAACTTGGCCTCAAATAAAGCCTAACCTTTTCTGCTTAAAATAGAATGGTTGCCATTATTTTGTGTGATTCCTTATAAATATACACTTTAAAAAAAAATGAAATGTATTACTTTAATTATGGGGGTGTGTGTGTTAGTGCAGTGCCCATGAAAGCCAAAAGAGTCCAGTGGATTCCCTGGAGCTGGAGTTACAGGCAGTCCAATCCATCCAGCATGCTAGAACCTGAACTCCGACCCTTCCTAAGGACATTAAGCACTTTTAAACACTAAGCCATCTCCACCCTCCACCTAGACTTTAGACAAGATCTTACTATATATAGCCTTGCCTGATCCTGGGACTCACTAAAATAGACTAGCTGGGCCTCAGAGTTACAGAGATCGACCTCTGCCTCCCAAGTGCTGGGATTAAAGGCTTAGGCCGCCACACCTAGCACTCATACATGCTTTTTTTGGGGGGGGGGGGTGTTCAAGACAGCGTTTCTCTGTAGCTTTGGAGCCCGTCCTGTCCTGGACTAGCTCTGTAGACCAGTCTGGCCTCTAACTCACAGAAATCCGCCTGCTTCTGCCTCCTGAGTGCTGGGATTACAGGCGTGCACCACCACCGCCCGGTATACATGCTTTATTATTATTATTATTATTATTATTATTATTATTATTATTATATTTGTGTTTTAATTTTATATATCAGCCATGGGTTCCCCTGTCCTCCCCCCTCTCACCCCTGCCCCCACCTTTCCCCCAGCCCCTCCCCTCCATTCCCATCTCCTCCAGGGCCAAGACTCCCCTGGGGATTCATTTAAACCTGGTGGATTCAGTACAGGCAGGTCCAGTCCCCTCCTTTCAGGCTGAGCAAAGTGTCCCTATGTAAGCCCAAGGTTCCAAACAGCCAGCTCATGCACTAAGGACAGGTCCCGGTCCCACTGCCTGGATGCCTCCCAAACAGTTCAAGCTCTTCAATGGTCTCACTTATCCAGAGGGCCTGATCCAGCTGGGGGCTCCACAAGATTTGGTTCATAATTCATGTGTTCCATTAGTTTGTCTATTTGTCCTTGTGCTTGTCCAATCTTGGTCTCAACAATTCACTCTTACAGTCCTTGCTCTTTCTTGACTCCTGGAGCTCCACCTGGGGCCTGGCCGAGGATCTCTGCATCCACTTCCATCAGTTATTGGATGAGAGTTCCAGCACGACCTTTAGGGTGTTTTGCCATCTGATCACCAGACTAGGTCAGATCAGGCTTTCTCTCCACCATTGCCAGTAGTCTACAGTGGGTGTATCATTGTGGATTTCTGGGGACCTCTCTAGCACTTTGCTTCTTCCTGTTCTCATGTGGTCATCATTTATCATGGTCTGTTATTCCTTGTTCTCCCTTTCTGTTCTTAATCCAGCTGGGATCTCCTGCTCTCCTAAGCTCTCTTTCCCTCGAACCTTGCCCTTCATTACCCCCACTCACGTCCAGGTTGTTCATGTAGATCTCATCCATTTCTCTGTCATTGGGCGATCCCTGTGTTTCTGTTAGGGTCCTGTTTTCTAGGTAGCCTCCCTAGAGTTGTGAGTAGCAGTCTAGTCTGTAGATATGAGGTAGATCACTGAATCTACTCTGAAAAAAAAGATGAAGAAATAATAGGATAAATGGGTAGATCACTGAATCTACTCTAAAAAGAAAAAGAAGATATAAAAATGACAAAAAGGTAGATTACTGAATCTGTATGAAAAGAAAAATACTTTTAAAAAGGAACTACTTGTTTTAAACAGGATAAGTAATGAAAATTTTTGTCTGAGTTTATCAAATGTTACTGGACTGGACATTGTTATATATAATGGAGTTTTTCACCTGAATCTGTCAAATGTTAATGGACTAGACATCATTAATGTAATCTTGACTGTGTATATTGTATATACTTATTGGATATGATTTTTCTTGTATTAGTTATAACCTTTTTTTTTAATTTTAGACAAAAACAGGGGAAATGTGGTGGGTATTGTGTTCCCTGAAATATTGTGTGTTCCCCGAAATAAACATATCTGGGGTCAGAGAACAGACAGCCACTAGAACAGAGCCAGAAATGGTGGCTAGAAAATGGGAAGAGTAAGCCATAACAGAAGTTGGGCGGTGGTGGTATACACTTTTAATCCCAGCACTTGGGAGGCAGAGCTAGCCAGATCTCTGAGTTCAAGGCCACTTTAGAAACAGCTAAGCATGGTGACCATGCCTTTAATCCCAGGGAGTGGGGGCAGAAAGAAAAAGGTATATAAGGCGTGAGGACCAGGAACTAAAGAGGAAAAAGCATTTAGTTAGTTAAGCATTTGGCTGGAGAAGTATTCGGTCTTTGGAGCAACACAGTTCAGCTGAGATTCATGTGGAGAAGGACTCAGAAGCTTCCAGCCTGAGGAAATAAGACCAGCTGAGGAACTGGTGAGGTGAGAAAACTGTGGCTTGTTCTGCTTCTCTGATCTTCCAGCAATCACCCCAATAACTGGCCTCGGGTTTGGTTTCATTAATAAGAACTTTTAAGATTCCTACTATACTAGTCATCTTTGTTTTACATCTAAATAAGTATATACAATATATACAATCAAGGGTTACATTAATGATGTCTAGTCCATTAACATTTGACAGATTCAGATGAAAAAATCCATTAATATATAACAATGTCCAGTCCTGTAATATTTGATAAACTCAGGCAAAAAAAATTTCAGTACTTATCCTATTTAAAACATGTAGTTCCTTTTTAAGAGTATTTTTTCTTTTCATAATAGATTCAGTAATCTACCTTTTTTCATTTTTACATCTTCTCCTTTTTCTTTTCACAGTAGATTCAGTGATCTACCCATTTATCCTATTATTTCTTCATCTTTTTTCTGAGTAGATTCATTGATCTACCTCATGTCTATATTCTTTTTTTTTCTTTTTTTTTTTTTTAAACAAAACCTCTGAATCTAATCTCCATGTTCAGCTCTTTTCCTGACCATTAACAATTAACAACTTGTAACCAACCATCATAAACAATGACAATATCCAAAACAATGACCAAAAACCTCCCATCCCACCTCTTGGGAAAGTGGGCATCATTTTCTTAAAGTTACTTCCATCTTTAGGGGATCCTGAAAAGAACATTTTTGGGTTAATTGTCAAGTCTTGTATCATTTGTCCAGCTGCTGCATAATGAGAAAGTGCAGGGCTTGTTTCAAGTCCTTTTTCAAGTAGTCTGTCAGGCTGGATCATCTCAACTAGCCATCTCAAAATTGTCCTAAGCAGTTTGTAGTCCAAAGTTGCTCTTTCCATGCTGTTAATCAGCTTAATGGCTTTACCATAGTCTATGTGGAATCACCGTTGCGGGATCCTGCCATCTTTTTGAAGATTTCAAAGTTGCTGTTAGGCATGGTCATGGTTCCCTGCAGACTTCTTTTCTCTCTCTCTCTCTCTGGTTTGAAGCAATTACAGTCTGATAAATGTCTGTCTCTCAGAACCATGAACTTTCTTCCCTAGAAGAGAAAATCTTAACAGCAATTTCTCCCCACCATTTGTCTTGCCAAACTTTTCCAAACTGACCTTTGCTTTCTTGTAACACCATGGTCCTGGCAATTCTCTGAACAAGCAGCGGTAAACCTTCGTCCCAGGTAGCAGCATCACCAACACGATGAGAAGAAGCTGGCAACTTGGAGCAGTAGTCGCTGCCTCCATGGTCCCACTGCCACCATTTGTGTCTGGGCTCTGGCCAAAGCTCCTTAGAAAACCTCCTAGGCCGCCGGCCTCAACTCGGGATCCTCCTGCCTCAGCCTTCTTCAGTAAATCCTACCAGCGTGCGCCACCACAACCGGCGGAATGTAGCTCGGGCCTGAACTGGGGCCCGCAAGGCCACAGGCAAGCTGCTTTTTCGTGAATTCGTACCACAAACGTTGGGCGCCAGATGTAGATGTAACTGTCTTGTTAAATAAGAAACACAGAGCCAATTGCAGAGTTAAAAGCCAAGAGGTCAGAGCAACAGCTGAGAGCTGAAAACCTTACCCTTCACTGCTGCTCTGTCTTTCCTTTCTAGAAGAGACCTACTTCTGTGTCCTGTCTTTTATAGAGACTTTTTGTTCTGCGTTCTCATTGGTTGTAAACCCAGCCACATGACCTCCTCGTCACTGCCTGTCTGTACAGACCTCCAGGTCTTCTATGGTTGGTATTGAGATTAAAGGCGTGTGTCACCATGCTGGCTGTATCCTTGAACACACAGAGATCCTGCCTAGCTCTGCCTCCCAAGTGCTGGGATTAAAGGCGTGCACCACCACTGCCCAGCTTCTGCTATGGCTTGCTCTGACCCCAAGGCATCTTTATTAATATACAAATAAAATCACATTTCAGTACAAATAAAATATCACTATAATTATCAGTTTGGCTTTCCTGCCTAACTTTATCCTGTTTAGCTATTGGCCAAGCAGTGTGTTTATTAAACCATCCACAGCAACATATATTCACACAGTGTAAAGGAATATTCCACAGCATTTCCCCCTTTTTGTCTAAGTAAAAAGGAAGGTTTTAACTTTAACATAGTAAGATTATATACAATAAAAACAAGTAAGAATTACAGTTATATTAAGTTTATTTGTATTTGGCAAAACTAATAGAATATTTTCTCTAATTTTCTCTATTTTCTTTGTGACTCTAAAGTTTTACATCTAATTTACCTTTTTATCATAATTAAGGAAAACTATAGTTATAACTATTTAGACTTCAATTCCATCAAAGACCTCAGAAGGGTGAAAAATATTACCTAATGACAGGAACATCATGCTGTCTGGACAGTCACCCAAAGTTCTTCTGTAATGTTGGGGCATCCAACTTTAGCCTACAGGCCTAGCATATCTGACAGACTTTGCTATAAAGCAGGGAATTTCGAAGGCTTGTCCTACCTTGTCTTGTAAAGCTTGGCAATCACCTTTCTTGCATCCTGCTGGTCCAGTTTGGACAGTATCTATCAACAATTGAGGCAAGGGCAGGCTTTTTTTTTTTTTTTTGCCATAAAGAAAACAAATTCCATATAGAGTTTGTTCGATATCCATCATCCTCTTTGGCATAATTGATGCTTCCAGGAACAGACATGTCTCACTGTCAAGAAAAGTCTTAAGTTTTTAAAACATTTTAAAGGCCATATTCTGTGGGTCTTTGAAGTGTTTAAAGATTGCCTTCTGAAATATATCTCTGTATTACTTTGAAATCCTAACTAACATGACTATAAGTTTGCTATTATAGATGACTATTAATCTGTATTTCTTAATTATATATTATATTTTTAAATGAGCTGCATAAACATAATAGCCTAAACAAGAATAGAAATCTACACACCATATAACAAAATTAACTTTAAATTTGTATCAATAAACCAAAATCCATACTAATGTAAAATATGTAAAATTAATAGTTGTTTTTTGGACTAAAGTAGATTTAGTAATCTTCCTTCTTATTTCATCATCTCTATGTTATCTCCCCCTTTTTTCCGTTAGAAAGAGATCTTTGAATTTAACTTCTTTGTTTAGCTTTTTTTCTGACCTTGACCAATCACAACTAACCTCTAAACAAGGACAAACATTAATAATTTAGTTTTGGAAATATGGGCATAGTTCTCTAGACTACTTCCTGTTGATTGGGGATGCTGGTAATCTTTGGGGGACCCTGAGAAAATTCAGGGTTATGGTCAAGTCCTGACTGGAGTATTTTGTGAGGCCAGATCATCTCAACCAACAGCCTTGAAACTGTTCTGGATCCAGAGTTCAGAGGAAACTGAAGCAGAGGCACTCTGCCCATTGGAGATTTTTTTGGGGGGTGGAGGGTTGTCTTCCTTGATAAAACCTGATTTTTCTGAAGTCTGTCATTTCCTGTAGAAATAAAAGCAGAACCTCTTTCCCAAGGTAACATATCTTTTGACTAAATTTTGAAGTCAGGATATTTTTAAAATACAGAGGTTGGTTTAATTTAGAAGCTTTCATAATCAATGTCTCTTAGCAGTTATCATGTGTTCATTAATAGTCACAAAGTTTAAAGACAGCACAATAACATACAGTGTCCAGACTCTGTATTTTCCATCCTTACATGGCTTATTGTATTTTTTATTATTGTTTCTTTTTTAAGGACTTTATTATTTTAAAAGTATATTTTTTTAATCTAAGACTGTATATATTCTTTTTCTTCTCTCTCCCTAGCCTATGCACATTTTTTAAGCATACTTTGACCTGTTTAGAGGCTTTTTGTGTGAATCTGTCCTTATTGTGCATCTGTAACCTTTTCTATCTGAATGAGAAAAAAACTGTTGTGTAACTTAGATCATGGTGTGCTGGTGCTGGCTCCTCCCTCAGTTCTCTCAGAGCCTGGTCTCATGGCAGAAGAGGTAAGTTTACTGCTAGCTCTGGGAGACATTTTTACCCCCTAAAAAGCCAGCACTGGGTAGTATGCCACCAGCTGCTCATAAACACCATATAACTGTTTGGTAACAGGGCCCCTTAAAAGAGCCTCCCATTTTTTGCTATTATCACCGAGCCATAAAGCCTTAAAGCCATCTCTTAAAGGAATCATACCTCTGCTCACTGTAAGCAAACAGGCCACCAGAGAAAAGGCAGCTACCAAGAAGCCATGCTTGACTCTGTTCATTTGTGTCTAAAATCCTTTTTTAAGCTTTGTGGGTTAGGTTTTATGTGGAAATTTCGGCCACACATTAGAACACCATATGTAAACAGATGTTTCCTGTCCTAACCAACTCAGAGGCTGAATATGATTTACAAATGCTTGGCTGATAGCCCTGTCTTGTTACTAGCTAACTCTTACATTTCATATATTAGCCCGTTTCTATTAATCTTTGCATTGCCATGTGGCTCGTGGCTTTACCTGTCCTCTAGCATGTCTTCCTGGGCTGCTCACTGGCATCCCCTCTGACTCTACTCTCCTTCCCATCATTCTCAGTTTGGCTTTCCCACCTAACTTCCTCCCCAGCCACTGGCCTGTCAGCTTTTTATTAACCAATGAGAGTGATACATATTCATAGTGTAGAAAAGGATTGTTCCATAGCATCAGTGGAGGTATATGTGTGTTAATCAGTAACTTCTTGCTATTGAATAGAGTTGCTCTTTTGGTTTTATCGGAGACAGGGTTTCTCTGTGTAGCTTTGGTGCCTTTCCTATATCTTGCTCTGTAGACGAGGCTGGCCTTGAACTCACAGAGAGCTGCCTGGCTCTGCCTCCTGAGTGCTGGGATTAAAGGAGTGCACCACCACTGCCTGGCTGAGTTCCTTTTCAACTAAGGAAAGAGTTAGCAAAGAACTGTTACCCTGATGACATCAAAACTTATTTCTACCTATTTAACAAAGTTAAATAGTAGTAATAATAATATAGCATGAAAATAACTATAAAACCACAGAATGGCCGACTCTTAGGAAGTTAATTCTGGTAAAAGATGGCTTAGCATATAAAAGCACATGTCACAGAAGCCTGGCAACCTTAGTTCAATCCCTGGAACCCCTATGTAAAGATAGAAAGGAGAGAACCAACAACACATAGTCCTCTGACCCCTGCATAGGTATTGTAGTCTGTGTAACACTTCACCCCACCCCAATAATAAAATCTGAAAAGACATGGCCAAGCCCTGGAAATTTCTCAGCTATTAGAACCTACATTAGGGGTTGGGGATTTAGCTCAGTGGTAGAGTGCTTGCCTAGCAAGCACAAGGCCCTGGGTTTGATCCTCAGCTCCATTAAAAAAAAAAGAAAAAAAGAAAAAGAAAGAAAGAACCTACATTAATTTACTATGGACTCTACACCAATCGCCCTTCTCCAATCTGGCCATTACCCTTTTTCTAACTTTCTAAGGTCCTATCCAAAAAACTTTTTTTTTTACTTCCTTCCAACCTTGTTCATTGAGATATTATGCTCAAGCACTTGTTTTTATTGAGAGAAATACTTGGGTTTTGTATATGTCTGTTGTATTGTGCATTGGAGTTGGACTTTGTCTAGAAGAAATTGTATTAATTCAATATGATAAAATTGCCAGTAATATTATTATCATTATTCTTCAAAGTTTGTTCTTAAAAAACTTTTTGTCTAAAAAATAAATCACATAAATTATAAATTTTATCTCATCATATAATAGTTACTATATTAAGTATTTATTGAAAAAGAACCCATTTCCTTCATATATAAACATTTTTTCTCATTTTAATCAGATTGATTTTTCACTCTGACTCTCTAAGTTTCTTGTTAAATACACATTCCTCAGATGATTTCCCAAGGTCAGATTCACCTGTATTAGATACCAATATGAGTGTTCCTTCACATTAAAAAATGTAGCTGTGTATGTATATAAAGAATACCTATAATCCCTTTGTAACTAATAGTTCATTTGATCTTTGGATCTTGTAGGAGGGTTTATGAATATATAACACTTATGTTTTTGTCCAGTCACTCCTTTTTAACTTAAGACAGTTTGCTTTCATTTTCTCATTACACAGCCGACAGTGTTATTCTGTAGTATATTTGGTTAGTTGGTTAGGGTTTTTTGTGGTTTTGGGTTATTATTGCTGCTGCTGAGCAACAGACCTAAGGCCTTGTACATAGCACTTTACCACTAGACTACACCTTCAGCTCCAATTGCTCCTTGATATTTGTGGCCAAACTAATCCAAGCAGAGGACATTAGTGAATAAAAACTCTAGGTTAAATTTCCTGAGTTTTTACCTCTTAATTTTGATAACTTCATGGTTTCTTAAATGTGCCACTTATACCAAGATGAGTTTACAAGTAAATGCTTTAATGATTCCCTTCTATAGAAAAATCACATGGAGAGGTTCTGTGGAACCTAAGATGAATCTTATATGCAGGTACTTTTAATGTGGAATGTAAAGCATAGCACTGAGAATTTTAATCCAAGGATAAAAAGCAACAAACAATGTCAATAAGCTCTGCAAAGTGTTCGTTGTCTTAAGAGCTTTGTTTCTGGTGTGCTTGTTAAAAGAACCACTACTAATTTCTCAGGATTTGGGGAGGGCTCTCAAAAGGATAAAGTAATAAGAAGATAGCCTGAGTGGGAAAGAGTTGGATTGCCCCTGTGTCCACTGGTGAATGGATAGTTAATGAATGAGTAAAGCAAAGGACAGAAGCAATGGACAATTCTTTCAATATGGAGATAAGACAGGTTCTGAAAAAGTAGTAATGATTTCATACAATAGTGGTTAATTTTCTATTGGCCTTTATAAGTAAAGTACAGTGATTTTCTTTAATGTAGCTTAGTAGTTTTTTCCCCTGATTTTAAGAATCAACTTATTTTAAGGAGTTCCTTTTTTCAGTTAGCAGAAGGGTAGACATGAAGATAAGTCTATATAGTGATTGGCCAAATAATGAAATAATAATACTGAAATAATTTTATTGCATAATAAATAATAGTAATAAAAAATAATGGAAGTTCAAAGCATAATGGGCTTTGGTGAAGGGCTTCTAACTTGAAGCTGGAGGGTAGGAGAGAGGACTCAGCAATTAAGAGTGAGAGTTATTCTTTCAGAGGCCCTGGAGTTTGATTCCCAGCACCCATATCAGGTGACTCATAATTTTGTGGACTCCAGTATCTTCTTGCTTTTACAGACATCTATAGACACATACATTGAACATAAATAAAAATAAAATAAGCCTTTTTAAAAAATTGAAGTTAGGGGTTTGTGTGCAGGACTTAGGATGCTAATAGGTACTAACTAGGTGCCAGATTTCTTAAGTTAGACTAAAATTTCAACATTCCCATTTGTAAAATGATAGAAAAGAGTGGGGCTTGGTTTAACTTTTGAACCAGGAAATGGGCAAAATAAATGACTGGTTCTTATTTTGGGAAACAGTAGTGCTTGATAAGGAGCTCTTGGAAAGGTTGATTTCCAGACACATAGGTGTTTAAACATGAATGTGCTGTGTCACTGTTGGCATGTGGTACTGACCCGGTAGAAGGTGAGGACAGCTTTAAACATGCATACATTTTAATATGAGCTATGATGTTAAAAATCACTTTTGTAGATTAAAACAATTTGAAGTAAATTGATGTATCGTTTTGTGGTTGCTGTTTCTTTGCTAAAGAACACAGGAATTCTTTAGAATATAAAGCCAAATTTTTTCCTTTTTTTTAAATTTTCTTTTTTCTTTTTCTTTTCTTTTAATTGAGACAGGATCTTACTATGTAACCCTGGCTGACCTGGAACTCTCTATGTAGACCCGGGCTAGCCTAAACTGACAAAGATCTTCCTCCCTAGTGCTGGGATTAAAGGTGTACACCACCATGCCTGGCCTCAGATTTATTTTTTAATTTGCACAAGAGTCACATTTAGAATATTCTCAGTTAAAAAGTGGTAAGTAACCTTATATCTAAGTAAAAACAGTATTTTTGTAAAGTCTTTGAACTGTGGATTTCGTATTTCTCTGACATAATAAAAGATGAGTAATGGTCCATTTTATTAATTTTTTTGCCTCAGGTTTTATTTTCAATCTTTCAAATGAGTCATATACTATCATTTCTTATTCTTCAATAGTGGGTTTCTCTGATTATTTGAATCTAGTATGTATGTCTTTGTGTGCTAACAGTAGATCAATTATCTTATAGTTTTTAAGCTGGTATTTCACTGTTAGTGGTGGTTGTACATGTTGTGGAAATTGATATCCTTTTCAGTTTTCTTTGATCAAATTGAAAATCTTAACTGTATTTTAAAACTTTTTGCCACAGCGTTTTACCAACGAGGATCATTTGGCTGTCCATAAACATAAACATGAGATGACACTGAAATTTGGTCCAGCACGTAATGACAGTGTCATTGTGGCTGGTTAGTATATGCTTTTATTAATGGCTTATATACTATTTCACCCAGAATGTGCACAATTTTTGTGTATTTCTGTAAATACTATAGTTGGTGATACTCCAATTACTTCATTTATACTAAATGTTGGCAACATGTATTTACCCATTACGTTTCCATATGTTCTTTTGATCATTCATTTCACTTTTATGTGTGCTTTTCAAATAACCACTTGAAGTCAGTTTTATGGAAGTTAGTTAGAACCCTTGGAATATTTGTGCCTTCTACAGAGTGGACATTTACCTGATAATTAACTCGTAGATATTTAGTGTTCTTTTAGCTGTCACACATCTGGTTTTTAAAACTTTCCAAGATAGTAAATGATCAAGCACTTCCTGTGGAGCAGAAATATTTAGCAAACTTGGACATTATAATTTTGTTTAAAAAATGTTTTAAGGGTTGGAGATTTAGCTCAGTGGTAGAGTGCTTGCTTAGCAAGTGCAAGGCCCTGGGTTCGGTCCTCAGCTCCAGGAAAAAAAAAAAAAAAGAAATGTTTTATTAATAATACTCTGAAGCTGGCATGTAGATCAGTAGTATAGTGCTCATGCACAAGGCACTGGTTTTAATCCTCAGCACTGAAAATTAAATAAAATACTCTTCATACAGGAGACCTAAGTTCAGTTAGTGTTTGTATGTGTGTATGTGTGTCAACCCTGTAACCATGTGGTATCACCCTGAGCAGATCATTATTTTTCATATGTGAAAAGAGAAACCCCAATTCATGCATTAGCTTATCATCACTCTATCCCATATTAGCTGTTTTTGATGTTTCATATGTATCCACATTTCTATGTTTTTGTATAATACATAATTTCAGTATATTTGTTTCTTTTCTAAATAAATATTGGGGTAAGTTCTGTGTCATTTTACATATAATGTAGCTCTTTTTTCTATCTTAACTACAGATATGTATATCATGACTGTAACTAAAATTCTTTGTTTTGTGAAGCTCAGCTTATCCTATCTGTAGTTCCAGCATTAACTTGAATACTGAATAGTATTACTATTTTAAATTATTACTTGCTCTAGAGATCAAAACACCATATGCAGTGCTTTGGGAAGATAAGATATTGAGCCAATATCAGATGGCTCCTCCTGTGTGTACCATAATTTTTTTAATAAATAAATGAGAGGAAGCAAAAAGTTAGTGATTTGTTAAAAAACAACTTATTGAGGAGAACTTTTGACATATCCTCAGGACTGTTAGTAAAAGGACACAGAACAGTGAAGTGTGCACTTCTTTGGAATATGTAAATAAGTAGGATCACAACAAAAATTAAAGGACAGTAGGTAAACAAAATTACAAATACCTAGAAAGTGTTTTCTTGGATAAAAAAAGTCCTTGTTTCCTTGAGATTTACTGTGTTAGACATTCTCTCTGTAAACTTTTATCTCAAGAATGTTTTCAATTTGATTTCTAGAAATTACTTTTCTGATTACATTTAGTACAGTATAAAAATAGAACATATACAGTCATAGCATTTTTACTAACCTTGAGATAAAGAGTTTAACATAAAGTATAGATAGAATGCATGATAATCAAGAGCCCTAAGCAATCTGCATGTTAACCAATTGTGCGTGTGATGGCGTTTCTCAAGTCTGACGGTGCCAGCAATGCCAATGAAAATGATTCCGGCTTGCGCATTCCCAGACTCCTGCCTCTCCGTCTTGGAGGTTGTCTCCATCCCAGTCAGCGTAGACAAACTCTTTAGGATTGGACAATAGTCACTTATATTTGACTGATCTGAACTAAAATAGACTTAAGCCGATACATACCTACAAAACCTTTATTAAAATATTATTTTGGAGGTCTTTGGGGCAAAAAAATAGGGTATAGGTTAAAGATTAAATAATGGGTAAGATTATGTTGTAAGGACCCCTACAATAATTCTGGTATTGTTTACACTAAGACAAGCCGGCCTTATGTGTAACATGTATGATAAGAGAATTATTTTTGTTAAAGACCTATACACAGTCCATGTTAGGGGTGAAGATAAAATTGTAATACTCCCTATAGGAACTCAGTAATTAGCAAATATCTGACCTTCAGCTAAACAGATTTTTATCTTAAACCAGTGCTGTACTAATTAGACTAGATTCCATGTATGATCTCTAAAATTGCTGCCCTAAAATGCATAAAATGTGAATCAATTTTTAATGTACTACCAACTCTAATGTAAACAAATATCCCTCAAAATTATGACTAAATTGGAAGACTTGTAAATTTTGTTTTTTATTCATTTGTTCTACAAACAGTACATTAATAATCAGTTTATATGTTAACATACATATCAATGAGTACATATTCAAGTATAGTTGAAATAGCTCAGGCTGTAAAAAAGTTGAGTTCACATTCTTATTAATTACACTAGAACATTTCTTTTGGCATGTGACTTTTCTATATATACCCTCTCATCAGTTTTTATAATATGCTTTACTGCATAGTAGTAATAAGGGTTTTGTTTTTTGGGGGGAACTTTAACTTTTTTTTTCTTTCAGTAATTTGATGTAAAATTGTATATCAAAGTTCGTAATACATTATGAACAGCTAATTCAACATGCCAAGATAAAACATGCATGTGCGCTCATTAACTTTCTCTAAATTGTATGCATTTAACAGTCATAATTTTTGATGGTGTAACTTTAAAAAATTCTTATCACTGGGTTAAATAATAGTAATTTCTCCAGACTATGCTTTATGTCACTCTACTCAGAGTAGTACATTAAGCATAAAAGAACTTTTATGGTTCATGAAGTTGGGAAAATACCTTGATATAAAATAAAGCTAAACCAGATTTTGTTTGTTTTAAAGAAAGACATCTCTTCAAAGAGAGAAATAGCATGTGACTGAGTCAATGCAACTAATTTGTTAATTTGCTAGCAACATTTTAGAATCTTAGCATGATCTTTTCTATTTGTGTACTCACTTTTGACATTTATTTCAGATCAGACACCAACACCAACAAGATTCCTAAAAAACTGTGAAGAAGTGGGTTTGTTTAATGAGTTGGCAAGTCCGTTTGAGAATGAATTCAAGAAGGCTTCAGAGGATGACATTAAAAAAGTATGTTGTTAACCATGATGTTAAAGAAAAATACTTCTAATGGAAAAGAAATGATGGTTTTCACTTCCTGGTTTCTCAATAAATTGAAACATTTTGATTGGCCACATTTTAACCTTTTACAAAATTGTCTTTATTGTTTGCATTAGATGCCTCTAGATTTGTCCCCTCTGGCAACTCCCATCATAAGAAGCAAAATTGAGGAACCTTCTGTTGTAGAAACAACTCACCAGGATAGCCCTTTACCTCACCCAGAGTCTACTACCAGTGATGAAAAGGTTAGAACTGTGGAAAAGACTACCTTTCATAAAATTTAATTTTTGTACATGCCTTTATTTATTGTTTATATTCGTGGGTGTGCATGGCATGTGGAGGTCAGAGGACAATTTGTAGGAATCAGTTTTCTTCTTACACTATGTAGGCCCCAGACTAAAATGCAGACTAGGGAGATGGTTCAGTGAGTAAAACTTGTTCCCTAGGCCTGAAAGCCTGAAGTTTGATCCCCAGAACCCACACAAGAACCAGATGTAGTAGCACTAGTACCTGTAATTCCTTTGTGCCCTTAGCGGGAGGTGGGAGGCAGAGATGGGAAAAATCTCCAGAAACATATAGGCCTGCTACCCAGCTTACACAGTGCCCAGGAACTGTCACTCATACCCAAAGGTTGTCCTTTGGCCTCTATGTGTGCATGCCTGCACCCCCACACAACTGTGTACACATCCCCATATATTCATATGTTTCAGACATACACACACACCAAAGAAGAAACCAAGCAACCACCAGTTTAAAAAGTATAAATGGAACACTAATATAGGGCCCTTACAGGGAGTAGAGCTTACAGATTGGAATTTACACTGCAAGACTTAAGGGAGGGAGTCTCAAGTGAATATGAAGGCCTAGGACATTACTTGATACCACTGTAAATTTGACAAACCTTGTATGTAGACTATGCTAAGTGTACCTTTTAATTCTTTAAGTAAGAAATTCACCTGGCTTACTGTAACTTATAAAGTTCCTCATTTTTTTAAAACTTTTTGACTAATAACATTTATCTTGAATCACAAACAGATGGTTTATTTAAATACTTTAATACTATAATACTATAATACTTTATTTAAATCCTTACTTTGTACTGCTACTCCCCTAGTATTGAATTGAACTCATACTGGGCGGGTACCCTGCCACTGAGCTGCATACCCAGCCCCAACCTCAGAAATCTTAAAACTAAGTACATATTCCCTTTTATTAGAGATTTCCCCAAATCATAACTTTTTTTTTTTTTTTTTTTTTTTTTTTTGGAGACAGGGTTTCTCTGTGTAGCTTTGCGCCTTTCCTGGAACCTGCTTTGGAGACCAGGCTAGCCTCGAACTCAGAGATCCACCTACCTCTGCCTCCCAAGTGCTGGGATTACAGGCGTGCGCCACCACCGCCTGGCCCCCAAATCGTAACTTTTAATGATATATTAATTATCCTCATCTTTCTAAACATATGGTCATTTCCACATTTATTACAGTTACTATAGATCCTGAGAACAGTTTTATTTCCCCGCAGAGCATTCCTTCCCCTTTACGTTTACTAATTTTCATTCATTGTGGCTACTTTATCATCTTCTAGGGGTGCTCCTTCTGCATTCCGTTCCTTTAGGTAGTACATAGTCAGGCTAAGTTGTGTAAAATCAGTACTGGACCTCCTTCTCTGTTTTAATTTTCTTTTAGGTAATCCCAAATTTATACCAGCCCAGGTATCCCTCCTGATTGTCAGACTTGTATCTAGCTCTGTGTTGGCATCTCCTTTGCTATGTCTAGGGAACATCTTATTATGTCTGAAACAAAAGCCCTTAATTCTTTCCTCAATTTTCTCTTCTGAGAACATTTTCTCCGGCCAGGCATGGTGGCATATTCTTGTAATTCCTGCACTAGCAAAGTAGTGTCAGTATTGCAAGTTCAAGGCTAGCCTGTACTACTAAACAAATTTTAACGATCCTACTCCCCTCCCTGTGCAAGACCACTCCTGCCATCCCACCCCCTAAAAAGAAAGAAAAGTCTGTATCTATCTACTTACTAAGCCAAACATTTAGGGGTCACCTTCAATTCTTTGTTTTCTAACTTGACCTTGAAAGCAAGAACAAATCTTAGGAGATTGATTTACAGAATCAGCTTTGACTCTTCCCCTGGTGTGTTCAGTGTCCTTGTCTCAGCTCTCAGCTATGTCACTGACACCCTGCTTCTCTCCCTCCCTACCTCCACTGCTGAGAGGGAATCCAGGCCAAGGGAGTTCTTCTCTAGACTGCTCAACAGTACTGATCCCTTTCTTTGTCTTGCAAAACACAGAGTCTCTTTCTGTTGCCCAAGCTGGTTTCATATTAATGGTCCTGCTTCAGCTTCCCAAGTTGCTGGGACTGCATGTAGGTAGGTGCATGGCACCATGCCAGGCTAAAACTTGTTTCTAACCTGCTTCTGTATCTAATCTGTTTTCCTTAGGTCTGCATGAGGGAACTTAAAAGTTCATTGAGTTGTTCTTTGCCTACCTTGAAGTCCTTAAAGATTTGCAATTTAAGAAAATTTATATTCGTTCCTCTGATTTCGATTGAAAGGCCTCTGAGTTTTGACTCATCTCTCCATCCATCCTCACTTCCTGCTATTCTCATCAAATAGCCCATGGATTTTCCACCTAAAATTGTTTCCTTCACCTTAGCATGTTCTCCTCTTGATTCTTTCAATATCAGATCAGATTTTTTTTTCCAAGTTTTTCTTCCCACACTATTACATTATCCAGCTCTACCTTATCCTCTGCTAAATCCTTCCATTTACCATATTATTGTTGAACATTTAACTTCTACTGTGTTGGGGAGTTTCCTTGACTGTTTTACTCATTTATTATCACTCTGCTTACAAGTTCTTGAGTTTTAAGTTTCAGATGTACTGAAAAGCTGTAGTTAAGAATGTTACCAATTTCTCCTTCCAAGTATCTTAATAAGACTTTAGGTAGCAGCATAAAGGCTGGTTCAAAAGAATACACTAGTTAAGGAGTGCTGGGTAAGGCCCTCATCTCTCTTTTGTAATCTGTAAAACTATGGGGAAATAATTTAAGAATCATCCTGGCTGATTCATACATTCTATTTTCCTTCAGTTTGGGAAGCTCTCAGCAATAGTTACTAATTGTGTATAATGTACAATGCCAGCATTACTTGGTCTTTTGATACTATCTGAAACTAGAAAACATTTTTAGTAATTTAAAAATGTCTTAAAAACTTGTTGTTGTTTTTCAAGACAGGATTTCCCTGTGTAACTCTGGCTGTCCTGGAACTCACTGTGTAGATCAGGCTGATCTCTAACTCAGAGTTAGGACTGCCTCTACCTCCCAAGTGCTGGGATTAAAGGTGTGTACTACCACTGCCTGGCATCTTAAAACATTTCTAAACACCAAATTTGTTTAAGTCATAATCCTACTTTGCTGGATCATTTTCTTGTTTATGCATTATAATAAGCAAATTGGATAGGGCAATCCCTTCTGGGTTTTGTTTTTTGATTTCTGACAGTGGATTGTGTTTGTATTTCTCACAGAATCATTGCTAAGTAGCCTAGCCTAATTTATTTTAAGCTGATAGGAAGACACTTTGAACCAAAAATGCAGGCTCATTTTTTAAATTTTGAGGATTGCATTTGAACTTTACAACTGTATCTGAGATATTTTAATTAGCTTTAGATATTAATTTCTTTGGAGAGTCATTAAGTATTATCTAGTGGTTGCTTTCAGAAATGTGTTACATTCTGTTCACTGAGGTACATAAATTAACTTGCATTTTTAAATACCACCCTTTATTTATCTTAAAATTAAATAGGAAGTACCATTGGCACAAACTGCACAGCCCACATCAGCTATCGTTCGTCCAGCATCATTACAGGTTCCTAATGTGCTGCTCACAAGTTCTGACTCAAGTGTAATTATTCAACAAGCAGTACCTTCACCAACCTCAAGTACTGTAATCACCCAGGCACCATCCTCTAACAGGCCAATTGTGTAAGTGCTTCCAGCCAGTTGCTGACTGTGTGTGAGTTGTTAGGGTCTTCTTACTATGATTTTTCCTAGGATATTTAATTTCTTGAGTTTGTGTGTGTGTGTGTGTGTGTGTGTGTGTGTGTGTGTGTGTGTGTGTACACACATGCGTGAATGAGTGATCTGTCTTGGTTTTTGGAAACTTTTAATATTTTTTTTAAATAATATCTAACATTGGAAAGTAAATATCTAAATTTTAGCTAAAAATAGACTAAGTTTAAGATGGTCTTATTTTTATGCTATTTGACACAAAACAAAAGCTGTTCAATTACAAGATGACATCTGTCTCAGTTCTTAAAGTAACTCCCAAGACTTTTTTGATGAGAATTTTTTTCATTTTGCAAATTGGAAATTGAGGATTTTCCCCAGGATTTTTTTTTACATTCCTACATGGATTATGCATTTAAGATGCAATTAAAAATAACTAAGTTTTGGAATTTGCCTTTTGGATGTTAGAAAACTTATTTTTAAGTAATAAGAGGAAAGAGACTGTTATTGTCCAGAGGTGGTTGGTATAGATCTTTACACCTTTCCCTTGTTTTGTTTTTCTTAGTCCTGTACCAGGCCCATTTCCTCTTCTATTACATCTTCCTAATGGACAAACCATGCCCGTTGCTATTCCTGCATCAATTACAAGTTCTAATGCGCATGTTCCAGCTGCAGTTCCAGTAAGTTGGAAAGTTAGACCATTTAAGTCTTTGTCTCGAAACTGGTCTTGGTAAAATAACCAGAAAATATAGTTGAACTGCCTGATTGGCTTACTATATAGAATTTATCAAAATGCTTATTAATGGGTAATATTTATTCATTGATACTTATACTGTCCTAGACAAACATAATTGGATTGAAAGCATTTTTCTGTACCCCACACACACGTTTTCTATATTTTTGGGGTACTGTTTCTTGATTCAGCTTTTTTCAGTTAGACTAGATTTATGGAATTAAAATATTTCCAATTTCTTATTTTAAGATATTCATGTTGGAATGCTGTCACATATCTGTGGTGTTTATAGTTCTTCAAAAAACACTCTTGTCCTTTATGATTACATGAAGTTTACAGAATTCCTTTGATGGCCCATGCATGTAAAGGTCTAAATATTTCTATCTAGCCTGGTTGCACATTATTAATCCCAACACTCAATAGCAGAGATGGGAGGGCCAGAACTTCAGAGCTAGCTTCAGCTAAGTAATAAATACCAGGCCAGCCTGGGGTACTTTGTTACGAAAAAATCCGAAAGAAGTTTTATGAGGGACACATTAAATATACAAATTTTAGAAAATGGAGAAAAGGTAATTAACTATTGAGTTGTCTAGTGAACATTCAAAAAGACATTGGTGGAGATGATGTGGTTAAGAGCTTGTACTGTTCTTGAAAAGGACCTAAGTTCAGTTCCCAGTATACACTTTGGGTGGCTCACAACTGTCTATAGCTCCAGCTCTAGAGGATCCCACGACTTTGGCCTCCATGGGCACCTGCACACAGTGCACATACCCACACACAGATAGATACACATACACATAAATGAAAAAAATTAAATCTTTATAAAGCACAGATTTGGAGTGATGAAAAATTAGAAATAGTATTTTTCTTATCCTCATACTTCACAAAATAGTTTTATTCATACTTTTCAAATTAGTCTTCAACATTTCACTTTTCATCCTGAAGAGCACTGTTAGACATCTAGCAAAGTTGTCCAGAACATATTATTTTCATTTTTCCTAAATTATTTATGATACAGCATGTTTTGAATCTCTCATAATAATTTCCTGTAAAGAATACTTCATGTCGTAATCACTCATATAATGTTATGTTTTTCTGGGGCCAGTGAGATGGCCCAGTGGATAGACTTTGCTACTGAGTTTGACAACCTGTGTTCCAATCCCCGGGTCCCACCTGGTGGAAGGAGAGAACCAACTCCAACAAACTGTCCTCTGACCTCCATATGTGTGCCATGGCATGCATGTGGGAACATATATACAAAATAAATAAATGTAAAAAACATTTTTAAGTTTTATTCTGTTATTTACATGGATATATAGTGTTGATTCATAAGTAATAATCCTTAACTATGTAGCTTTTTGAGGTTATTTTTAAAAGCCTACTTATAGCAGCATTCTAAAATTTACAGTTTAGATAAGCTCCTTAGCAATATTAGTGGCATACTAAGTATTAACTTTATTTTAAAACTCTTCCTTCCTTCTTCCCTCCCTCCCTCCGTCCCTCCCTCCCTCTCTTCCTTCCTTCCTTCCTTCCTAACTCTGTAGACCAAACTGGCCTTGAACTCACAGAGATGCACCTGCCTCTGCCACCTGAGTGCTGGGATTTTCTTTTAAGTGATCTAAATATCCAAATTAATATTGATTGAGATAATTCCAAAACATTTTGTCTTCTTAAATAGAACCTTGTTACTCAGAATGCATTATTTAAAAGACTTAGTGAAGACTCAGCTATAAGATTTGCTTTCTCTCTTTTTTAAAGATATTTTTGAAGCAAGAAATATTCTTGCATTGCATTTGAGATAAAATGGTTATCCTTTCAAATGTGCATATATTGAAAGCAACTTGCAATGAAAGAAGAGATCAACCCTATTCATGTAACAACTGCTAAAGTGAAAAGCAGAAATGGCAAAACTTGCTTTGTTTTTGTCAGGGGCCACTAGCGTCTTTGTTATTACACAGTATATTAATATGTCAAAGTGCATACATTTTAGAATAGTCATATGTTTATTAAATCAAAGTTCATTTTGAAATTATTTTTAATTCTTATTGTCACCCTTTTGATACCCTTTTAAATACAAAATTAGAATGTAAGAGATAATGTACAAATTTTTGCACCAGTCACTTTGAATATTATAAGTTTATAAGAAGGAACTGTTAAAACCAGGCCAACTGACAGGCCTGTGTCATTTAGGAGGCTGAAACAAAAATATGCAAGTTCAAAGCTAACCTGAACTACAGAGTGAGTTCAAAGTCATCCAAAATAACCTTATGAAATCCTGTCTCAAGAAACAAAAGTAAAATGATGGCTAGTGATACAGCTTTGTAATAGAGCACTTAGCTCACATGCACAAGGCCTTGGGCCCAATCCTTGCAGGGTAGGGTGGGAAACCCTGGAAATTAGTGTTTCAGAGAAATTGACAGATTGTGAAAGATAAGTCAGTTATATACAGTTCATCAGAGTTCAGTGCAAATATATAATCAGCTGCAGCTAAAGTTTTGAATTTTCTAAATTCAAAGGTACAAATTATAATTGTGTGCAGTAAAACAATGTACATATTGTTTGGTAAATACAGAGTCAAAGTTATTTTCATTATTTGTTAAACAGCTTGTTCGACCAGTCTCCATGGTGCCTAGTGTTCCAGGAATTCCAGGCCCTTCCTCCCCTCAGCCAGTCCAATCAGAGGCAAAAATGGTAAGCAAGGGGTTCTTGTTTGTTTATTGTTTTTGTCTTGAACATTTATTAAGGCTCTCAGCCTCTGCCTCCTTCTCCCTCGTCTGTCTCCATTAAGGCCAGCATTTTATAAAGTTGTGGGCTGTATTACATTATGGAAGAACTAGGAATTTTGGAAAAGGAAAGCTTCCATTAGTGTAGTGATTGACTAAGGATGCTTTAAATATAAAGGGTGAGCTGGGAACAAAATTCTAGTTTTTGTCACTTTTCACCTGGTTTGGGCTATGGCTTTTAAACTCCCCCTGGTGGAAGCTCTGAGTATTACAGCTAAAATTAAGTAGAAACTCTGAAAGCAGTGCTGAACATAACTTCTCCAAATAGTTTGCAGTTAGGAAACATTTCATGTGATTGAAAGGAATTCTTTTTCTTTTGTGATTTCAACATTAAAAGTTCACATTATTTAAAAAGATAAGCTATATATTAGGAATCCGGAGATAAGTTTTTATTTTAGTTCTCCATCCTTTGGGTCTTTTCCCTCATATAGGCTAGGCAAGCACTTTGCTACTGAGCTACATTTTAACACCCTATCTTTTGTTTTATTTTGCAACAGGGTCTCACTAAGTTTCCCAGACTAGCTTTGACCTCACTTTGTTCCTCTACAGGCGTAGAACTTGGGATCCTCTTGCCTCAGCTTCCCTAGTGCTAGGGTTAGGTTCTGTACTGCTAGGCCCAACTTGACTTTCATTATCTGAAATTCAATTTTCTTATCTGTAAAGTAGGAGGAGTAAGCTTTTATTCCTGGAGTTTTTTTTTTAAGATTTATTTATTTATTATCTATACAATGCTCTGCCTGTATGTATGTCTGCACACTAGAAGAGGGCACCAGATCTCACTCTAGATGGTTGTGAGCCACCATGTGGTTGCTGGGAGTTGAACTCAGGACCTCTGGAAGAACAGCCAGTGCTCTTAACCTCTGAGCCATCTCTCCAGCTCCTATTCCTGGAGTTTTTCTTAACTCAAATCCCATTAAACTGTCTTAACTTTGACAGAGGCTTTGAAGTTTCTCATATTTACCAAAATCAGTGTATTAGACTCTCTGTGGTCTATTAATGATACAGTGATAATTTTTCTTATTATCAAATAATACATCTTAGAAAATAATAGATAAGCACTGCTAGATTCTTTCTTTATTTGCTTCAATTCTTTGTTGGGCACTATGGCAATACAAATTTGCACATCTAAGAATACAACTTGTTATAAGGTTTAGTTTTGTTTTTGTTTTTTTTACTGCTGTATTCATTCAAATAATCAATCTGAAACTTGCACATGATAACTGTATAGAACTTGCATATCACTTGGATAAAGGATGATTGAGGTTCATAAATGATCTGGTTCCTAATTGTGGGGAGAGAAGGATGCAGATGCCAAGGGAGGCAAGCTTCCACATTGTTAACCCTGTGAGAACAAGAGTTGAATCTTCTTTATTTAATGACAGAAACCTTCACTAGGGAGTTCTGTTATATATTTTCTATTTAAATATGGTGTGTAAATGGCAAAATTGGGTTTAATTTGCCATATGTGCAGAGAATAAAGGCTGCGTAGAGTAGGAATGAGAGGAAGGGCCTATTGAGGTACATGTGCTTGGATGTGCTTTCACATAATCAGTATAACTTTTATCCTACAAAGGGGCTCAAGAGGAACAGACACTAAGGAAATTCATTTGACTGTAAGAACCATAATTTTAGCATCTCTTTGAAGTTAACAGTAAATCTTTGATTGAAAACCTAAAAATATAAGGGGGAGTCAAAATGACCCACTTAAATTTAACAATCCAATTAAATTTCTTACTAGAGTTTAGCTAATGTAAAGTAGCCATATTTTCATGATTGCTTTTTTTAGTTGGAGTAAATATGTTTTTTCTCAATTTTGATTTAAGTAAAAAACAAAATTACTTTTTAAATTTTGTGTTTGCTCACATGTAAGTGAATATGTGCATCCGTGCATGCATATGTGGAGGGCAAAGAGGACGTCTTGTGGCCCTTCACCTCACTTTTTTAGACAGGACCTCTCACTGAATCAGGAGTTCAGTGTTTGAGCTGGAGTGGCTAGCCAGCAAGCTCCTGGGATCCACCTGTCTCCACAACCCCCAGCACTGGAGTTCCAGGCACATGGAAGCACTTCACCCACTTAGCCATCTCCCTAGAGTCTTCTCCCACTACCCCTACTTTAATATTTATCTTGAGATTGTGGGTGTGTATTTATGGATATGTGCTCATAAATGCAGGTGCCCACAGGGGTCAGAGGCCCCAGATCTCCTGGAGCTGGAGTTACAGATGGTTGTGAGCCACTTGATATGGGTGCTGTTAATCAAATTTGGGTCTTTTGGGAATGCAGTACGTGTTTTTAACTGCTGAGCCACATCTACAGCCCGTTTTTATTTTTCAGTGGCAGAAATTTTTTATGTATGCAAGATATATAAAAATGAATAGGATAATATAATAATAGACTACCATGTACTGATCACTCAGCTTCATTTGTTAGTAATTAATATACTGTCATTTAGGTTTTACCTATATCTAACCTCCATTTAATAGTTTCATAGATTTTAATGTAAATTTTGTATATATTGAAATGAGTCACTTTTAATAGCAAAGTTCTGGAACATATGTACATTTCATGTAATATAAGCTGTTATTATCATATAGACCATTTATATATACCCAGAAAGTTTTTCTAATTGGTCATCTCTTGTGGTGATCTATTGTGTATCAAATAAAGTTTGCCTGAGGATCAGAGGACAGATCTAGCCACTAGATTAAACATAGAGGCCAGACAGTGCTGCCACACACTTCTAACTGTAGCACTCAGGAAGAGATTGATCTAGTCTAGGAGAGAAACAGAGCCAGGCAGTGGTGGCACACACTTTAATCCCAGCACTCGAGATCTCAAGCCTTTGCTACCAGTATTTGGGAAGCACATATGCCATTAATCCCAGCACTAGGAAGGAAGTGATATGGCTGGGCAGAGAAAGCTATAAAAGGCCTGAGAAGACAGGAACAAGAGCCCTTTTGGCTGAGGACTCAGAATCTTTCAGTCAGAGGATTTGTGGAAATAGGACCTCGCCTTCCATTTGGCCTGAGGATTTGGTAGCGGTGAGAAGTTTCTCTAGTGGCTTGTTCCTTTGTTTCTCTGATCTTTCAGCATTTACCCCAACATCTGGCTCTGGGTTTTTATTATAAGATCTATTAGATATCATGCAACAATCTCTGTTTTGTGGTTTGGCACCATAACTTCTAGTTAGTATATATAGACTCATACACTATTTTGTGTGCAGCTTAGCATATGTCTCTGAGATTTATTCATGTCGTTAAATATATCATAACCTACTTCATTTTATTGTAGAGTGGTATTTCATTATGTGAGTGTACCACAATTTTTTGGTCCCATTTTCTCAGTGATGGAAACAGTTTCCAGAGTGAGCTATTGTGAGTAAAGCCACCATGTACATTTTGTTGTTTTCTTGTCCTGTAATGTCTCTGCACTTAGATATAGAGACCGAATCCAGGGCCTCATAAATGCGCAGCGAGATCACTGCCGCTAATCTGCACTCGGTGCCACATTTTTAGTGTGTGTCTCTGTGGACATGATTGTTTGTATTTTCTTGAACAAATACCCTAGGCAGACACACCTTGAACCTTTTCTTTTTTCATGAAACCCAGGCAGACCTCAAACTTAGTAGGTAGTTAAGGATGACCTTGAATTCCTAACCCTTCTGCTTCTACCACCTAAGTGCTAGAATTACAGGTATGTGCTTTATATGGGGCCAGGAATCAAACCCAGAACTCTGTGCATGTAAGGCCAGCACTCTCCCAACTGAGCTACAGCCCATCTGTTTATAAAAAGTTTTTCTCTTAATCTACAGCTTGATTTCTCGAGACAAGTTCTCACCCTGTAACCTAGCATGGCCTAAAACTGAAGTTGACTCAAACTTGAAGCCGTCTTTCTACCTCAGCCTTCCAAATACTGGGATTACCTATCTTCCCCCTCCCTCCCTCCCTCCCTTCCTCCCACCCACCCTCCCTCCTTTCTCCTCCCCTCCCTCCTTTATCCATCCCTCCCTCCCTCCCTTTCTTTCTTCATTTTTGTTGTTTTTTGAGACAGGGTTTCTCTGTGTAACATTCCTGGCTGTCCCGGAACTTGCTCTGTAGACCAGGCTGGCCTTGAACTCACAGAGATCCACCTGGCTCTGCCTCCCAGGTGCTGGGATTAAAGGCGTGCGCCACCACCGCCCAGTTCACTTTTACTTTTCTTAAGGCTATATTTGTAGTCTTAATTTTTAAAATGTTCTTTTTCCTAATCTTTTAGCTTCTTACAGTAGAAGCCTATGTCATTTATTGAAAACCTTTTTACTTTCTATTGTAGGCATTTTATAGCTGTCAGTTTTCTTGTATTTACCAGTTTTGATATACTACATTTTCATCATGATGAATCTTCTAATTTTCCATATGATTTCTTTGGCAGGTGGGTTATTTAGAAATGCATTACATAATTTTCACATATTTGGGGACCTTTCCACTTACTTATTTCTTACTGATTTCTGTTTTAATCGTGTGAGAAGTTGCCATCTCTGGTGATCTTCAAGCATTTGATTTACAGCTATTACATTCCCTTACTATTTATTTAACAAATATTTCATGGGTACTAAGACATTGTCCAAGCAAGATGCACAATAGAGAGTTTTCTTGGATACATTTCTAATGATCATGAGATAGTCTAGAGTTTTATCATCTGGAATGGAATTATTGAATTATTTTCAACACCCAGAACATTAGGATTGTATCCTACAAATGAGATATTTGGGTTTTGTTGTTTTGTTATATTGATGCCATTCATGATGGCTTTTGTGCACAAACATTGTAATTCAGAGACAACTTTTAAAAACAATTTCCACTGAAACACAGTTTACATGTATTAAAATTACAGATTTGAAAACAGCATTCTATGTAGTAAACTTGTGACAGTTGAAAGGAATTAACCAATAGTTTTAGCATTCCATCTGAAGAAGGTTGCCATTGAGTTCCTATCCTTGCATACAGGACTGTCTTAATTATCAAATAAATGATTTCCTGCATCAGAGGTAGAACATCACAACTTGCTTTCCAGATGTATGAGTTCCCATTCACACCCCTAGATCTATGTAGTATTTCAAACAATTGTCACTCTACCTGTCTGTAGCTCCCACTTCAGTTTCCCTTTTACTATGCTTAGTTGGATTTTGCTTTGTTGTTTTGGTAGTGGTGATGGTTTGCAGTTATCTGAACACCACACTTTTTTTTTTCCCCCAGAGACGGCTTTCTCTGTGTAGCTTTGCGCCTTTCCTGGACCTCACTCTGTAGCCCAGGCTGGCGTTGACCTCACAGAAATTTGCCTGGCTCTGCCTCCCGAGTGCTGGGATTATTTATATTTTATGGGTAGAAGTGTTTTTTGCCTGCGTGTATGTTTATGCACCATATGTGTGCAGTGCCCAAAGAGGCCAGAAGAGGACATGGATCCTCTGTAATTGGAGTTACAGACCGTTGTGAGCCTCCATGTGGGTGCTGGGAACTGAATTCTGGTCCTCTAGAAGACCAGCCAGTGCTTTTAGCTGCTGAGCCATCTCTCCAGCCCCATGTCTGAACATTTTAAAGCATTCTGTTTGAGTTATCGATCTCTCAAGAACTTACTTTACTGCATTGGTTTTAATCTGTCCGTATCAGACAACAGGGGCTCTAACTCCCTAATTTCAGATACCCACTGCCTACACTTAGTATATGTTTGTGTCTACTACAGATACACCATTTTTATATTTTGTTTTTCTGCTGAAATGTGCAGCTCATGCTTTAAAAACATTTTTAAAAACTTTCAAGTCTTTGGGAAATGAAGAATGTAATACAGAAATAAATAGAAACTCATAATTTTTATCTGGCACTTTTTAACACTATAGAACAACTCCAGGCTTTGTGAATTTCTATAAAATTACACTAGATCTCATGAAATTTAGGCTTAAGGGATTTGTCATTAATCACATAAACCATAGACTTTACTTACTTTGGTTGCTTTGAGACAGGGTTTCTATGTATAGTCCTAGCTGTCCTAGAACTCACTCTGTAGACCAAGCTGGCCTTGAACTCATTAGAGCTCCACCTGCCTCTGCCTCCCAAGTGCTGGGATTGAAGGTGTTTACCACCACCACCCAGCTAGATATTTATTTTTTATATTACTCTTTTAATAATGCAACTTGTTTGAATGTTCAGGTGGAGCTCCAGGGGGTGTTGCACGAGCGAGAATTATTGAGACCAAGATTGGATAAAGCACAGGGACAAATAGCCAAACTAACTGTTGTGGAAACACATGAACTATGAACCAATAGCTGAGGAGCCCCCAACTGGATCAGGCCCTCTGGATAAGTGAGACAGTTGATTAGCTTGAACTGTTTGGGAGGCCCCCAGGCAGTGGGACCTGGACCTGTCCTAAGTGCATGAGCTGGCTGTTTGGAACCTGGGGCTTATGCGGGGACACTTCACTCAGCCTGGGAGGAGGGGACTGGACTTGAAGCTACCAGGTTGAGCTGAATCCCTAGGGGAGTCCTTGCCCTGGAGGAGATGAGAATGGGGGGTGAGCTGGGGGTAAGGCGGGGGTGGGAGGTGGGGGAGAGGACAGGGCAATCTGTGGCTGATACGTAAAATAAATTAAATTATAAAATTTTTAAGAAGTTGGGAAAAAAAAAGATGTGAATCACCTTTAAGTCCTGTTTCAGGTTTAATAAAGTGAGTTTCTCCAGTGTGGCTTCTTTAAGACCTGTGTGACAAACCAAGAAATATCTTTGCACACAGTGGGTAGCCAGTAGTTTTTCTGCAGGGGGTTTCTACTAAAAGCTGACAGAGGGCATCTTGGCAACTGTTCAGAAACCTACATTAACTTAGCTGGGCCCTGCATGGAACCTCATGTTCAGCAGAATTCTTCTGACCTGTCTCTGCATGCCGAGTTAATCAGCAAACACCTAATGAGCCCACACCAAAGAAACAGACCCTCTCCCAACCAACTTCATTTTCATATGTTCTCTAGGGGTGGAAAGACAAGACTTCATGAGGACTGATGATACTGCAAAGCCACAATAATGATAATTAACTTGCTGAATTTAGAAGATTATGCTGTTAATTAGTTGCAAAATAAAGATAAGTACTAGAGCAGCAGATGGTAGGATAACACCCAAGAGAAGGAGGGTTATCACTCTGATGAGCTGCTGCAGCACGTGTGAAATATGGATCTGACTTGTTCATAAATTGCTCCTAGAGCACATTAGCTTTTTCTTTGAACTATGATGGAGTAGTTTATTCCTACCAAGTTCTGACAGCTGTGATAAACATTTATTTTCAGGTGTTGCATAAACATAGAACATAAATAACAATTGTTTTAAGCAAACACCTCTGAAGAATGAGTGTATCAGATGGGTCAGCACAACAAACTATTCTTCCTTTAACTGGCATGATCTGTCTCTAAGAAAAATTCAGTATAGCAGTTGAAATTACCAATTTTTTAAAATTAACTCTAAATGCAAACATGTTTGTCTGCTTCTTAGAAAATATGTTTTATTCTTTCAAACAGTGGATGGATACCTTTTCCTTAAAATTAACACTATGCCCTGGCTTTATTGCACATGTGGGAGATCATAGACCCTTATTTAAAGTGTTCAGCCTTTATTTCTCTAGATACTCAGCTTTTATTTACTTAATATTAAACTTCTCTTTTGAGAGCAATAATGATCTTAGTATGGACTTAACAAATATATGACACTTAATTGATTGCAAATGTACTTAGAATACTTACTACTAGGCTAAAACTCTTATTTTTGCAAAGCTCTTGTTTAAAATCCTGAGTTGCCAGTCAACAGTCTCCTTTTTTTCTCTATTGTAATTCAGTCTGTGATTTTGAGAAGAAATTTCAGTCCCCAGGGAGTTTCTTCACTTGTAACATGGTGATTGATTTCTGTATCTCTGACAGTTCCAAAGGTCAGTTTATTTTTTGTTTGGTTTTGTTTGTTTGGTTTTTTTTTTTTTTTTTTTTTTTTTTGGTTTTTGGTTTTTCAAGACAGGGTTTCACTGTGTAGCCTTGGCTGTCCTGGAACTCGCTCTGTAGACCAGGCTGGCCTCAAACTCACAGAGATCCACCTGGCTCTGCCTTCTGAGTGCTGGGATTAAAGGCGTGTGCCACCACTGCCAGGCCCAAAGGTAAATTTGTGAAACAAATGTCCATTTATATTTAGATTTGCATTAATTGTTTTAGCAAAGATTATTTTAAAATATCGTAAAAATGAATATGAGTGAATTGTAGATATCTTTATATCTACAATTGTTTATAAGTTTACTGACTACTTTCATCACCTTGCTTAATCTGTTTTTTTAGCTTACATATACTTTTGTTGTAATTTTAAAAACTGGCAATTCAGAGCAATGTCAATTAACCCTTAAAATCTCTTTCTTAGAGTTTGTCCCCAATGGCACACTTCGTCAGACCCATTGTAATCAGTGTAACAGCATGGAGCAAACATTAGTGCTTCCTCACTGGATGGGTCCTGGGTACCCTAGGGCAGTCAAGGGAGGGTAATGAATGAACACTGATAGTGCTGCAAGGGTTGAGATGGTAGTAACTTGCCCTGCTAAAGATTATTCAAGAGAGTGATGTTTATGTGCTTCAGACTCCCCTATGTGTACTTACTGTAGTTCATGAATTCTGAGCTAAGCTCTTGACTGTAAAACGTTAAATGCTTTTTAATTCTAGGATGTTTTCTACCTAAGGACTTAAACACGTTTTGCCTTCACAAAATTGACTAAGCTCAACCTCTAAATACATTATACATTTTTTATCCAGAAATGAAGCCCCAGCACAGATTAGGTATTATTCTTTGTATTTTGACGTCTAACATTCTGATGATGAAAGGCATAAATCTGAGGGTTTGCCACCTCCCCAGACTCTCCTCCTGTTCTGTTTAGGTGACCTACAATGCTGTTTTCCAGCTTGTGTCTTTCTGCCGTCAGTTCTTGAAGAGTTTCCTAAATAATCCTGATTTTAGTCAGTTACTGATTTGATTAGTCACCTCATTTGTTATAATCCATCCATTCAGCATTATCTGTTATTAGTCTTAGTTTTGTGTATTTGTTACTAACATTGTTATTTTTTAAAGATTTATTTATTTATTATGTATACAGAAGAGGGCTGGGTGGGGGTGGTGCACACATGTAATCTCAGCACTCGGGAGGTAGAGGCAGGAGGATCTCTGTGAGTTTGAGGCCAGCCTGGTCTACAAAGCGAGATCCAGGACAGGCAACAAAACTACACAGAGGAAAACCCTGTCTCGAAAAACAAAAACAAAACAAAACAAAAACAGAAGAGGGCGCCAGATCTCATTACAGATGGTTGTGAGCCACCATGTGGTGCTGGGAATTGAACTCAGGACCTCTGGAAGAACAGTCAGTGCTCTTGAGAGTAACCTCTGAGCCATCTCCCCAGCCCAACAGTGTTATTTCTAATTGTTTAAAAGGAAGGAAGGGAGGGAGGGAGGGAGAGAGAAGAAAGGAAGAAAGGAAGGAAGGAAGGAAGGAAGGAAGGAAGGAAGGAAGGAAGGAAGGAAGGAAGGAGAGAAAGAAAGAAGAGGAAAAGAAACCAGTGAATACATCTGGATTCTGTGGTCTTGCACATCACTTATATATAGAATGTTGGGCCACAGCAATACTTCAGATGATCCCCAAGGACATTTGGAAAGTAAAAATTGTTTAAATTAAAGTCTTCCAATTTTTGCCCCTATGCTGAGAACCTACAGGCTTCTGTAGCTCTTTTGAAGAAATAAGGAAGCCTGCTGATGAGATAGCTCAGTGGATACAGGCACCTGATACTAAGCCTGACCACCTGAGTTTGATTCCAAGAACCTACCTGCTGGAGGGAGAGAACCAATGCCCACAAGTTGTCCTCTGGCCTCTGCCTGTGCTCCCGTGTGTGCACGTGCATACACACAGGACGTATATATTGGTTTAATGGAAAAGAAATAAGGAAACAATATTTGAGAAATCCCTTTATAGGTCAGATAGTTTTGCGTGTTATGTTTAATTTTCACTTCAGTTCCTACAAGCAAATTATCATTAATTTGCTAAATGAAGACACTAAGACTTGAAGATTGATGATGTGTTCAGTTGTAGTTTGAGAAAGTTAAGTCTACATTTGTGTCTTAGTTGTCTAAGGCTTAACGATAAGTGCTGACCAATGAAGTTGCTAGAACCTTGTAAACATTGTGCCTTTGTTATCATAAAATCAGCCAAAAAGAAAAAGAAACACCCCCATCTGGGTGACGTGGTTTAGCAGTTGGCAGTGTGAACTCTAGTTCCAATGGTTTTTATTTGAATAATTAAATCATGTAGTCTCTGATGATCTTTCCTGTTCTGTGTTTTTAGTAATACTAAGGACAGTATATACAACAGGGTATCCTGGAAAAGTATGTACTTTAGAATAAGATCTGTTCAGATGTAGTATTTGAACTAGTTTATTTGCTGTATGACCTTAAGTAAAATGATGGTTGGTTATCTAATTATAAAGTGGGACTAGTCTCCAGTTAAAAACACATTGGGAACTACTGGTCATAAAATAGTACAGATGAACCTCAGGTGTGTTTCACAGAGGCAAGAAGCAGATGTAAGTGGTTATGCACTGGGTGCAGCTTTTTGCTGTGATAGTTTTTATAACATAGCCCAGCATCAAAAAGCAGAGTAGCATTTCCTAGGGGCAGGGATGGAGGTGCTGTGGCAAGAGGCAACAGGGTATTGTGTTGGCAGAGCGAACTGTGGTGGTATTGTGTTCCCCAAAATATTGTGCACCCTAATAAATTTATCTGGGGTCAGAGAACAGAGAGCCATTAGATACAGAGCCAAAAAATGGTGGCTAGAAAATGGGTCAGAGCAAGCCATAGCAGAAGCTGGGCAGTGGTGTGCATGCCTTTAATCCCAGCACTTGGGAGGCAGAGCTAGGCGGGTCTCTATGTATTCAAGGATACAGCTAGCATGGCGACACACGCCTTTAATCCCAGGGAGTGATGGCAGAAAGAGAAAGACATATAAGGCGTGAAGACCAGAAACTAGTAGCATTTGGCTGGTTAAGCTTTTACGCTTTGAGCAGCACAGTTCAGCTGAGATTCATTTGAATGAGGACTCAGAAGCTTGCAGTCTGAGGAAACAAGACCAGCTGAGGAACTATCGAGGTGAGAAAGCTGTGGCTTGTTCTGCTTCTCTGATCTTCCAGTAACTAGCCTCAGGTTTGTTCTTATTATTAAGACCTGTTAAGATTCCTGCTACAGCGAACTGTTGCAGAATACATGCAATTTGAAACTCTCAAAACTGTAAAATACAATGAGTAAATAACTGCACATAACATACACCTCAGTGAAACTTAACTAATGACTTCATTTTAAAATCATATCCCTAATCTAAAAAGATTGACAGAAAGAGGAACTACCCACTAATCCATAGCTATAATCATGATCACAGGTGAATTCTGGTGACATTTTTATGTCTCGGTTTTTATGGAATATGGGTCCTCTATAATGAATAAATTGCTAAAGTTTGGATATTTGTAGAATTTTATGAATTGTTTTAGTTGGAATAAATGAAAGCAATTCTAGAATTACTTAGGAACCCTTGCAGAAGCTCTTCTTGAACACCTGTGCTTGGATACTCAGAGAAAGCAGATCGTAATGATTGGCAGTCATTACTGTTTAACATTCAACGTCCCATATTTACATCTAGCACGTCTGGAAAGCACTCAGTCAACTACAGCATCACACACACACACATACACAGATCTACACATGTATAGATAACTCTTTCCTCCAGATATACACCTAAGTCTCAAGAAAATGCAGAGGCTCAGTGGTAGAATAGTTGCAGAGTATCCACAAGGCCCTGAATTCAGTTTTTCCTTACTGGGAGGGAGGGAGGGTGGGATAAAAATATCTCTGACTCAGCTATTTGGGGCTTAAGCGTTACATCTCAGTTACTAAGAACAGTGTCAGCAATAATGGCTCCAGGTCTCTTAGGTCACTGAAGTCCCTTCATTAATCATGTTTCTATTAATCAGTTAACTATTTGCTAAAACAGGATACAGAAAAGTATACCAGATAATCTCTGCTCTAGAAGAGCTTGTCATCTTGTTAGTAGATAAAATAATTGAATGTAACTAATTATAGAATAAGCTTCATTCGAGTTTCATTCTGTGTGTGTGTGTGTGTGTGTGTGTGTGTGTGTGTGTGTGTCTGTGTGTCTGTCTCAAGTGCGTGGGCGTTTGTGAAACGGTCTTACTATGTAAGCCTAGCTGACCTGGAACTTGATGCATAAAACAGGCTGGCTTGAACTTGGGGATTTAACTGCCTGTCCCCAGTGCTAGGTTTAAAGGCACCAAGCCCAGCTGAAGTTGTATCTTTATAAAGAAATGCATCAGTTAAGTCTAAGGCAGCAGTCTAACACTGTTCATGAGGTCTGATTGAGTTCCTGGCAAAATATAAAGTAAAACAGATAGATCTTCAGGGCTGGGGAGATGGCTTAGTGGTTTTAAAAGCACCTTCTTCTCTTGCAGAGGACCTGGATTGTGTCCATCACCCACATGGTGGCTGTCACCTGTAACTCTGTTCCAGGGCATCCAGGCTCACAACACAGTGCCCCTACATACCTGCAGGCACTCACACATACACATAAAGTAAATCTTAAAGGGGGAAGGAGCGGTCTTCATACTAGGAGGGGAGGACCATAGATTTAAATTTTAAATTCTTCAGTATGACAGATCCTCATAGTGGCCTAAAAACTGCAACATCATATTACTGATATGGCTCATCAGGTAAAAGTATTTTCTTCTCTGGAATCCATGATAGAAGGAGAGAATCTGCTCCCAAAAGGTTGTCCTCTGTGTGTGACAGGTGTAAACACACACAGAAGTAAAATACATTTAAAATGCAACATCTGGCCATCATCTTAGTAAATACTAAAAACCTGAAAGCAGAGATCAAATAGACCTGTCGAGACAAGAAGAGAATTAAATCTTAGAATCTGGGCAAAGGGATGTGGGCATAGGATGGGGAAGGCAGCGGGAAACCTACAAATAATCAATTAACCTTTTTTTTTTTAAGCTGAGCAAGGCTGGATACAATATTTTCATTTTTAGGTCTTCTCGTAGTGAAGGACAAAGTGTAAGACCCTGTAGTTGTGCTAGACAAAGAGAGAAGCTTTGCAAAGCCCTAGTTTGTCATACTGGTGTTTAATACAACCAGTGAAGTGAAATAAATGAACACAATTTTTTAAAAAGCCAGATGTCTTTATATGCTCCTTGACGAACACTGTCTTTGTACTTTTTAGTTAAAGTGTATGTTGAGAGTTAGATTTGCATGTAACACAGGTGTTGGTAATTGGTCTTGTCTTTTTGGGGTGGGGGGGGGGCTGCCACCTGGATTCCATATAAATCACACACAGAGGTTTATTCTTAATTATAAATGCCCAGCCTTAGCTTGGCTTAGTTTCTAGCCAGCTTTCCTTAACCCATCTAGCTTTTACCTCTGGGCTTTTCCCGTTCTCTTACTTCCGTATCTTATTCCATGGCTTGCTGTGTGAGTAGCTGGGTGGCTGGCCCCTCCTGCCCTCCTCCTCCTGCTTCATCTTAACTCTCCAATCCCTCCTCCCAGATCTCTCCTTCTGTGTGTTCTCTCTGCCTGCCAGCCCCACCTATCCTTTCTCCTGCCTTGCTATTGGCCAGTTCTTTATTAGACCATCAGGTGTTTTACACAGGCACAGTAACACAGCTCCACAGAGTTAAACAAATGCAACATAAAAGTAACACACCTTAAAATAATATTCTACTACACACAGGAACCATTTTTTTAAAATAGTGTTTGCATTTCAGAGATTAAAAGCTGCTTTAACCCAGCAACACCCTCCAGTTACCAATGGTGATACTGTAAAAGGCCGTGGCAGTGGGTTGGGTAGAACTCAGTCTGAAGAATCTCGTCAGCAGTCCCTACAGCAGCCGGCCACATCCACGACAGAGACTCCGGTATGTGTGGTGGTGTGATTCACCACTCTGGTCATCCTTAAAAAGAAAAACAGTGCAGCTTATGTGACTTCTTTACATATTTATAGTCTCTCAGCATATGGATATAATATAAATATAACCATCTTAATTTGCTGTTAGTTTTGTGCTGATAGATTGAACCCAGCATTTCAAACATACTAAATAAATAAGCTCACTTCTAAGCCATATCTCACCAACCCTAAGTAAATTTTTAGTATTAGTTATTTGAACAAAAGGTTAAGTGGTTATTTTATATCTTAAGGGTATATAGAGTAAGAAATAGTTTGGTGATTTGCCTGCCCAGCCCATCTTGAGTTTATTATGTTCATAAATAACATTTTATTTGATCATGCTATTTTAAAATATGCTTAATAATAGGTAATTTTTTAAGTTTCTCCATTGGATCACACACTAGTAGTTCAAAGTTCTCTTTCCTCAGCATCATTTCCAAGAGTTTGTTTCCTGTCTCCCACACTGCTATATTTTGTGGCGCAGTTTGAGCTTTGTAAGACTATAAGGGTCCCTAACATTGGATGGTCCTATGTACTACATAGTGTGATTAATGACTGAAGATATATGTCCTGGGCTAATCAAAGATACCAAGCTGACCATTAATGAAAGTCAAGGCCCTGTGGCTTATCCTTACCTGGAAAATAAGTATTATAAAAACTATTTTAGGAAAACTGGCATATTTAATAAACTTTATTTTAAATAGAATTGAAAAAGTGAGTAGCTTTCAAAGGGTTGAGTGGATACAAAACCAGTCAAAAAGAACATTTTATAAAATAGTTTGTCAAAATACACACGAATTTTTTTTCTTTTATTGAAAATAGCTTTATATATATATAATATATGTTGATTTTCCCTCACATTTGGATCCACACCCTTTCTTTCTCTCATTAGAAAACAAACAGGCAGCTTGGCTGTGGTGTCGCACACCTTTAATCCCAGCACTTGGGTGGCAGAGCCAGGTGGATCTCTGTGAGTTCAAGGCCAGCCTGGTCTGCAGAGGGAGATCCAGAACAAGCACCAAAACTACAGAGAAACATTGTCTCAAAAAAAACTTAGAGAGAGAGAGGGGGGGGGGGAGAGGGAGGGAAGAGAAGAGAGAAAGAAAGAAAAGGAAGGAAGGAAGGAAGGAAGGAAGGAAGGAAGGAAAGAGGTGGTTTTAAAGACCAGCCTGATCTACAGAGCAAGTTCCAGGATAGAGCTACACAGAGAAACCTTATCTTGAAGAAACAAAAAAAAAGAGGAAGGAAGAAAACAGGCATCTAAGGAATAACAATAAGATAAATAAAAAACAAATCAGAATAGGACCAAGAAACACATGTAGACACAGAAACACATACAGGAATCCCATAAAAACCCAAAACCAGAAGCCATAATATACACAAAGGAACTATAAGGTAAAAATAAAATGAATTCCCTGACTTAACGTTATGAGATAATGATCCTCCAAAGATGCCATTGAGTTGGATTTGTTGACCATCAACTGCTTGGCACACAGTCTACCCTTAAGAGTGGTTTGTTTTCCCAGTGAGACTCCCATGGGGAACACTAATTTTTCATTTGCAAGTGACTATCAATTGAAGATAGCTTCTGGTTAGGGATGGAGGTATATGTCTACTTCTCTTTTCATTTCTAAGACCCCATCTGGTGCAGACCCAGCAAGCCCTGTGCATGCCTATTGTCAGGCTGTGGGTCTCTGTATTTTTTCCCATCTACTGCAGGAGGAAGCTTCCCTGATGGTGGCTGAACAAGGCACAATCTATGAATATAGCAGAATGTTCTTAGTCATTTTATTGCTTTGTTCCTTCAGCAAGACAGTCAGAAATACACACACTTTAAAGAAGGCAGTCACTGTACATCACATTGAGTATTTTGCTACCCTGTAGCTTAGTTATGTAAAAGGAATTCAGCCCCAGGGTGATTTTCCTGTTGTTCCAAAGTACTGATGTCATCAAGTTTCAGAGTATCAGGTTAAGCAGCACTCTCCTTTAATGCCATGTCTTGTCCGTGTTAATTTACTCCCTACACAATAGTGATACACTTTCTCTCCATGTTGTCCCAGGCTTCTCCGGCTCACACAACTCCGCAGACCCAAAATACAAGTGGCCGTCGAAGAAGAGCAGCTAATGAAGATCCTGATGAGAAAAGGAGAAAGTTTCTAGAACGAAATAGAGCAGCAGCTTCAAGATGCCGACAAAAAAGGAAAGTCTGGGTTCAGTCCTTAGAGAAGAAAGCAGAAGACTTGAGTTCACTAAATGGCCAGCTGCAGGTATGGGGCATAAATGCACAGTTTTTCTTGTGTTTATTAGTTAGGAACATAGTTTTTCCATTTCTCACTAGATGATCCTCCAAACACTTTATTATTTAGGACATGATGTATATTGCATATTTATGGACTCTGTAGTAGTAAGCCATGGTTTCCTAAACCTTTGTGAATAATGACATGAAGTAATACTAAACTTCAACATTGGCACAGTGAAGAAATTTTATGTGTAACTGTTTATTTGTGTGGTACACAAATACCCTAATTACTTTGCTTGAACTTTATAAAGTTCTCAAAAACTTTAAAAATATTACTGGGGTTTTTTGTTGTTGTTTTATTTTGTTTGTTTGTTTTTGGTTTATATTAACCTAAAGTAGTTTCAGTGGCAGTTTTTACATTCTTTCTTTTAATTACAATTTTATTTTGTTTCTTTTTTAATTTTAAGTAAATATAGTGATTGTGAAAGGTGCCAGATTGACAGCTTAGGAAACTGAAGGATTCTAATTATCCACAAAACGGGTATAATTTGGCCAGTGGCAGAACAGATGATTTCATACTGCCCTGCCGATGTGCCTCACATACATTTCTTAGGACCTCTTGTGTTATACAGATTTTAAGGCATCTTCCCCATTCAAGTCTTTGGTAAGATTTCCACTAAAAGTATCAGGTAGCACCAAATGTGTTGATCTTCTCTTCTCCCTCCTTCCTTCTTTGTCCTTCCTCCTTTCTCCTGTTTTCATCATTTTGCTTTTGACTTATGATTATTCTCCAGTAGGAGCTTTTGAACTACCAATTAACTGGAAAGTAACGGTAATGAACTGTAGCTTGGACAACACTACTAGAAAGTGAAGTCAGAGCTTCCCCCTCTGCCAATAGTGCCTCCTTTATTACTTAGGAGTTTCAGCCTAGACAACTAAATTGCCCAAACTTGCTTCAAACCCAAGACCTTCCTGCCTCAGCTACCAAGTAGCTGGTGTTGTGAGCGTGTGTCTAGATCAACCTTTTGAATTCTCCATTTCCAGTTTTCAGTGAATCTTCCTATATAAACATAACTAATAGGAATAGGGACACTTGCTTAAATCTGTCTGCAAAGTACTATAAATTTAATTGTTTAAATGCTTAGAAAACTGTTTTAACCATCCTGAATAGCTAGCACTTAACCCAAACTGTTTTGTTTTGTTTTGTTTTGTTTTGTGCCTGTCCTGGATCTCGTTCTACAGACCAGGCTGGCCTTGAACTCACAGAGATCCGCCTGGCTTTATCACAAGATTTTGTTACTTGTGTGAGACAGACATCCTTAAAAGCCTTTGTTGCATTTTGCATATTGATTTGGTTATTTTAGAATAAGTAGTCATTTACAAAACTTATTTTTAACCATCTAATTTTAATAATTTGAAAAACAGATTAATCATAACTTACTAAACAACATAAACTTCAAACATGTACTAGGATTTAGTAATTATCATCATTATCTTGGCAAATGAATTTTACTCAAAAACTTCCAGTTTTTTAGAATAAAATTAATTTTTTCTTTTAAATAAAATGAAACAGATTATACATTCTAATTTCTACATAGACCACAAAAACTATTCTTTGCCAAACCTGTTAAAATATTACTGTTGCTTACATTTTCAGATATTCATGTTAATAAAGTGATTTAAATATATCTGTTTTGTTCTTAAAACCTTTAAATTTTTTTTTTTACATTTCTCTCTCACCTTTACTCCCTGCAAAACCACAATATACCCCTCCCCACTCTCCTTCAAATTCATGGCCTTTTTTTTTGCAACTAATTGTTACTGCATATATAGAGTGTGTGTGTGTGTGTGTGTGTGTTCGTGTTCCTAAATGTACCTTAATGGTACCTGTATGTGTGTTTTGAGGAGGAGTCTGATACTGGACAAACAATTGGCATGTCCTTTTCTTAGGAGCACCACCTCTCCATTCCCAGCTCTCCTCAGTTGCCTAGAGTTCTTTGTGTAGAGTTGAGGCCTTGGGGCTTTTCTCCATTCAGTTGGCATGTTCGTTGGTGGTGTTCCTTGTTCAGCTCACAAAAGTCAGTTGTGTTGGTGAGACTTTGTGGGTGAGAGGGGATTAGGAGGCACAAGAGATCTGCTCAGGGAAAAGGGAGGGGCTATTTAGGGAGAGGCAGGAAGGTAAATCCAGAAGAGGTAGGGTGGGTAAGGAGGATAAAGGGGACTAGCAACATACAAGTGGTCTGATACGAAATGGGAAAGGGAGGGAGGCTGGTCAATACAAAAGGAGACAGGTGTTAAAATAACAATAGGACATCTGGAAAAGCCACAAGGAGCGAAACTATTAACTATTCCCACAACATAACCCAAAAAACTATAATACTCTGTGTATGAATATACATTCGTAGTTTTAATGAGCCTTTCTTATCTGGATGGACAAAACTTCTTCCAAAAGCCCAAGACCACGTAGCAAAATCGCCAGAACCAGACATGATCTACCCTCTTGTTAGTTGTTGGCCAGGGCTGTCCAACAGACTCAGAAAACATACAGGCTAGTGCTGTTGCCCTTGGTTGCCCTCTCCCTGCCACCCCCACCCAGAGGTGGAAGGTAAGTCCTTAGTGTTAAGACACCACACACTTTGGAAATAGGGCCCAGAGGCCCCTGAGCTGGAACTAACCTAAATGCTGCTTCCCTGACTAGCTTACATGCCTCCCAAAGGAGGGAGGCCATCAACAATCTTAACCCAGCTATGACACCTATAAACCATATCAATGATCAGCATAGCACAACAACACTATTGGTGCAGTGGCATGCATAACTCGGTGGTGACCAACACCTTCTAATTGGACTTAAGACCCATTTAACAAGAGGGAGACCATGTCTGGTACTGGAAACGTAGCTAGCTACTCAGTGCTAGTGAAGTCATGTTTGTTGAAGAGGAATCTACAACCACCTATTTTTCTTTTACAGCATCTATGTCTGTGTGAGGGTGCTGGATCCCCTGGAACTATAGTTACAGATAGTTGTCAGCTGCCACGCAGGTGCTGGGGATTGTCTGTAAGAGCAGCCAGTGCTCTTAATACTGGGCCATATCTCCAGCCCCACTATCTCTAATTCTTCAATACAATATTCCAAATAGATTTTCACCTCTTACTAATTAGGGTTATACTAGCACCAAGTTCGTTCTGTGCGTCAGTACATTGTTGCCAGTGTTGTTGGGGTGTGGAAAACTTCGCACACACTCACTTTTCAGATTGCTTGACTTGTTCTCATGACAGTGTTTCTGTCGTCGGTCACTTAGGAGGACTAATAACACTAATCTGCTAAAGTTTTCCACATCCAGCATTCTGGTTGAAGAGGTAAAGTGCAGGCTGGAGCAAGCCCAGCACTTCGGCCTAGGGCAGGAGAACTGCTGTGGTTTAGAGGCCAGCCTGGGATGCATGATATTCTGTCTAAAAAGGTGTTTGTGCATTATGTGCCTGCAACTTCATGTCTCCCAGTGTGCTAAATATTCTCATGTGTTAATACTTTGGGGTTCATGGGTGAAACCCAGATGGTTAGAGTTCATGTAAATCCAGACGAGAAGAAACATTTATAATGAGTTTTTTAATGCTACTAATTTATTAAGTTCATAATATTTCTAACTCATAAGTGTTGATAAATGATCACTTATTTCTGCTTTTAATATTTATTTACTTAGTTGGGGATTTAGCTCAGTGGTAAGTCCTGGGTTCAATCCTCAGCTCAAAAAAAAAAAAAATTATTTATTCATTATGTATACAGAAGAGGGCACCAGATCTTATAGATGGTTGTGAGCCACCATGTGGTTGCTGGGAATTGAACTCAGAACCTCTGGAAGAGCAGTCGGTGCTCTTAACCTCTGAGCCATCTCTCCAGCCCCTATATCTGCTTTTTTTTTTTTTTTTTAATATTTATTTATTTATTATGTATACAGTATTCTATTTGCATGTGTCCTTGCAGGCCAGAAGAGGGCACCAGATCTCATTATAGGTGGTTGTGAGCCACCATGTGACTGCTGGGAATTGAACTCAGGACCTCTGGAAGAACAGCCAGTGCTCTTAACCACTGAGCCGTCTCTCCAGCCTGACTCTCTGATCTTCTGGGCTTCTCAAAAGGGCTTGGATTTCATCTCCAGCTCCGCCCTCTTCTTAAGGGTCATTCTGCTTTTAATATATGGTGGTGATCCAAAGGAATTAGATGGACTTATTCAGTTGGAAACTTTGATGTAGAACTTGGGAAATGAATACATCCTAAACAAAGACTAAAGTACTCACTCTGTTGTAAGGAATGAAACAGATCACCATGAACATAACATTTAAATTTAGATGTATATATCACAGGCAGCAAATACATTTAACAGTGCATCCACTTTCATTGGTTCTGGTGCTCAGACGGTGCTCAGCAATTAAGTTTAAAGATCCATGATTCTTGAATAAATGTAATTTCTTTGTTTCTAAACTTTAAATTTGCTTAATTGCATTTCCAAGATGAACTTTTCATTTTTAAAAAGTGAATGGAATCATTGACAATCCATCCTAATTATTGACATTTTCAAGTTTACAAGTAATCAGAAGAGCATATAATGTATGTAAAATAAAGACCTTTAGTGAGAAACCTGTAGTGCATAAGGGTTCCCATGGCAATGGTGAGCTAGGATGCAGTTATGGTGTTTATATTATTTCAGTTTTTTAAACTAAGAACTTTAGTATAAATGCTAAAACACAAAACTGATGTATATTGATGATGCCAAAAAGATCCAGTTTTCATACCCTAAGCCTCATTTTCTTTAAATAATCAAGTGTGTTTTATCTAACTCTGATAAGGCATATGAGTTGTTTCTTCTCCAGAGCGAAGTCACCCTGCTGAGAAACGAAGTGGCACAGCTGAAACAGCTGCTTCTGGCTCATAAAGATTGCCCTGTAACCGCCATGCAGAAGAAGTCTGGCTATCATGGTGAGTAATGGTGCATCACCTACAGCTGTGGGCCTCAGCGGTGACGACTGCCAGAGTGAGCAGAGGTACCAGGGGAAAGTGCAGGCTGCCGTCCTGCTACTTAAGAGTAAATACCAGGATTTCTGCAAGATTACTCTAGTCTGGAGTGGAAGCCAAGTTTTCCTAGGCATTATTATGGATCAGAAGTTGGCTAGCTAAACAGTCGTAAGTGCCCTGTTGACTGTCAGAGATCATTTGTTGTCACAGTTAGCACTTTGTCTGGAATTGACAGAACCAGTGTTTTCTTTGCTGTCCCCATTTAGTAATGATGAGAATTTTTTAATCCACTGTCTTCATTCAACCACACACTCTCCATTTATAGTATCATATCTTATTGTTCTTTTTTAGATGTCACTGTTGGACAGTAGTTGTGTGGTTATGAGCTTTTATGTGGCACTATCACATTCGTCATAAAAATGCTAAAACAAATCAGTATTGAAATTATTGTCTTATAAATTTCCTTCATGCCCTCCACCAATGAGATTGTTCTGTCTCCAGCTTTGTTGAGGTTAACTGTGCTTTTTCCTTTCTCTAATGTCCTTCTTCTTGACAAGATGCACAGTGTTGGAACCAGCTGTTACTCCTAAGTAAATAGCCAATTTTGTCCGTCACATATAAATTCGTAACAAATAACAGAGCTGGGGATGCATTAGGCAACATTTATAATACATAACCCACGGCCTTCCATTTTTATGATTTAGTGATATTTCAGGATATTTGTAAATGTGGAGATTGTTTCAACCATATGTATCCACTTCATTTTAATTTGCCAGTGTCAGTAATTCAAAGGAAGGAAACATTTTGTGTTGGATGCAAACAGTTCCTCAGGTACTTACAATAAAACTTAATGGCTACCATCTTTACTTGTAGTCAATTGTAAGCAGTTTTATCAAAATAAGCAATATTTTTTAATTTAAAAGATTCAGTAGATGTAGCTACTCTCAATTGTCATATATATTTAGAATACTGATTTTTGTCTGTTTTGAGCATAGAAATCTCTATTTGATATCTAGTCATTTTGACAGGACAGTGAAACATATTGTCGAGTAAATTGGAACCATATAGAACTATGTTTGGGATTTGTATTAACAGTGATTGCTGTAGGGATGAGGCCATTACAGTTCCCATCTGACTTAACAACATAATTTCCCATAGATGTTACTGAATTCAACATTATGCATACATGATTTTCTTCAACAAGAAAGCCTCCTTGTATTTTGATGGTTTAAAAGGAAATATATGAATGATTTTGTAAAATTAGAAGGAAATTAACTCTTACATTGTATTTAATTGAAAATAATCTACAGTTTTAAAATCTTTTTATTACTGATTGGATAATCTCAACTATTTAATTATTATGCAGGCAATATATGCTCAATAAATGCAAACCAATGTTTATGGGGGTTCTTTTGTTTTGTTTTTTTGTGGGGAGAGGGTTTCGAGATAGTTTCTCTTGTACCCTGGCTGTCCTGGAACTCATGCTATAGACCAGGCTGGCCCTGAACTCCCAGAGATCCACCTCCCTCTGCCTCCCGAGTGCTGAGATTAAAGGCGTGTACCACCACTGCCCAGTGCAAACCAGTGATTTTTTTTTAAAAGATTTATTTATTTATTATGTATATAGTGTTCTGGCACATGCCAGAAGAGGGCACAAAACATCATTATAGATGGTTGTGAGCCACCATGTGTTTGCTGGGAATTGAACTCAAGATCTCTGGAAGAGCAGCCAGTGCTTTTAGCTTCTTAGCCATCTCTCCAGTCCACAAACCAATGATTTCATTTTAAGCATACAGAAGTGTCAATGTATCTATTGTTAAGTAAAATGACTGAAAACCTTTATTTATAAACTCCTACTAATTCATAAACTCTTAGATAATCAAATTAGTAGAAAATTTAAAATTATACTTTATTTATGTATTTATTTATTTGGGGTGGGAGTTGAGACGGGGTGTCTTTGTGTACCACTGGCTGTCCTAGAACTCATTGTGTAGACCAGGCTGGCCTCGAACTCAGAGATCCGTCTGCCTCTGCCTCACAAATGCTAGGACTAAAGGCATATGCCACCCTGCCTGATTTAAAATTCTATTTTAAATTTGTATATAAATCTGATTTCGGTCAGTAGTCAAGGTAACAAAGATTAGGCAAATAGATGTTGAAGAAATAAATTCCACACTCTGTATATAGCCCATACAGTCAGTGGTAATGAGCTTCAGTGCCAGCTAAATCTTTTAAATATCTGTGAAAGAAAAATAGGTGTAATGAAGCTCAAAGTTATAGATCTTTTAGGTCCGAGTGGCAGTACTAGCAGTCATAAGGTCTCAGTTGAAACATTGTCTAACCGAAATTCAGTACTGAAAGTTCTGTACCACATCCTAAGAAACCCTTCAGTTATGGGAAAACTGAGTGATGAGCACCCTAGTTGTTAAATAATAGGAATCCTGATTGAAAAAATCACAGTGCACTTTTGGTACTTATTTTCATGATCTTATTGGTATGAATTCATATTCTCTATATATGAGCATATATAATTTAAATTGTATTATTGTCTGTATAATTATAAATGAAAGGAAGCTTCTTGAGCCTAATTGAATATCAATAAATTTTATTATTGAATATATGTATGAACATAGGTAGAGAGCTTAGGTAAAGAATTGGATTGCCAAGCTTATGGCTGAGCAGGCAAAGCATGTGCTGTACAAACCTAACAACCTTAGTTCTGTCCCTGGAACCATATTAAAAAGCCAGATGTGATTGTTAAGCATCTATGGAGAAAGAGACAGGAGAACTATGTGGACGCTGACAAGCCAGCAGGTCTGTAGAACACATACCAAGCACAAAAGGATGCCCTGTCTTCACAAGTGGAAGGAAAGAACCAACTTCCACAAAATATCCTCTGGCTTCCACACACTGAAACACATAACAGAGTGAGAGAGGTTGAATTTTCAAGCATCTGATTTAAGCTAGTGGTTCTCTGAGGGCAGCATATGTGTCTTTCCAGTATTTATAATTATTCTGGTCATTTTCTCCCCTCAGCTACTAAAACTAGACATAAGTACAGACGTAATACACTGCAAAGGTATTTTATAACACATTATAATTACCTAATTTATAATTGGTAATTCTTTGTACTGCTTAAAGATGTGCTTTAAGCAATTCTGTGAGTCTCTGGATAAGCACTCCTCTAACTGTTTCATTTTGAGTCATTTTTTCCTCTGTATTTTTATATGTTCTTATAAAGACAGCTTCCCTGTCTTTGAGAGCTGTTGTTTTTCTAGAACCTAACATTCAGACGAAGGGTTAGCTTGTTGTTTTGATGAAGAATAATAGTGAAATAACAGCCTTTTAATATTCTCCATTTGAATTGTTATTGCCAGTGTTTTCTTTAAATACGTGATTCTTACATTGGTGGAAGAATAGAATTAGAAGTATGTTACAATATTCATCATTGCCCAAAGTATTTTTTCTGATTCATATATTTTTAATATTTCTGATTGAGATTTTTTTTAATTTTTGTTTGAGGTCAGATTTGATTCAGGGAAACATTTTTGCACTTAGAGCACATAGAAAAGATAAGATCTCATTTCACTAATATATCTTAAAATCTGCTTTTCAAAAAGACATGGATTTGATGCATATGTATAAATTCTATAAGAACTATATTTCAGAAAGTTCTTAAAATGAGGACTTTTATTTATGCTCATTATACTTGCCAATTATTTCTCCCTCTACAAGATACCCACTGTCCACCCTCTATATAACAAATCATGGGGTAATTGTTCCATAAGGTCCATTATCAGTAGGCATCTGGCCCATCAGTAAGTAGGCTGGTCTACATTCTCAGTTGCTAGAAAGCCTGAGTACTTTCTAAACACTTAACTGAAACTTACTTTTAATGCCAGGTGAAACAAGTCACATGGAAAAGAAAACAATCAAGTTGGGCATGTCAGCACACACCTGTAATCCCAGCACCTAGAAGGCTGAGGCAAGAGGATTGGCCATGAGGTTAAGGCCCTCCTTGGCCACACAGTAAGACCCTGTTTCAAAACCCTAAGAGAGGGAAGGGAAGATGAGACCGCGTCCAGTAGGATGGTGTTTTATGTTGTAGAGCAGCAAACAAAACTAAGCTGTATCATTAGGAATAAGATGCCACTGTGATAAGAAACACAAGGAGCAGAGTAAATAAATCCAAAGCGGGACTGCATGTGAAAAAGGAAAGGACAGCGTTCATGACAGTGTCCTCAATGACCAAAGGATGAGACCACCTGTGTGTGCCATCATTGTATCTAGAACTTGCCGAGTTGAAAATAGTTGTCTGTTGAATATCAAAATACTCTACTAGTCTACTAAAATAAAGATGTAAGAGATTAGTTGCTCAGGTCTAAATATTGTAAATTTTTTTCCACAAATATTTAGATGCTCTTTCCTGAATGTTTCTTCAGTTTCAATATCTTAGGTTGTATATGGATATGTATTTGAATCTCAATTAATTTGTATAGCTCTAACAGCTGGTGACATTTACTCTTTGAATATTACTTATTCTCATGTGTATGCATCATTAGACATAGGTGTAATCATTCATGACTGCAGTGGATGGAAATTCAGTCACAAAAAATACAGTTCTGGTAAATGCAAAGGGAATAATTGTAAATATAATTTTGTATGTAAGATTCATTTTGTTTATTCGTATGGTTATAGTTTTTTTATCTTTTAATAAGGGTGACAGGTAAGCAAATAGACTAGTTTTGTTAAATGTGTTGCTCAGTACATGCTGATTATATCTATAAGCAGCTATATTTCAGCCACTTACCTTACTTTGTTGTATTAAAGACCAGGGCTTGCTGTGTAGCTAGATGCTGGCCTAGAACTCTGTAGCCCAGGTTGTCCTCAAACTAGCAATCCTTCTGTCTCTGTCTCTGAAGAGTCCTGGAATTACAGATGTATGGAAAAAGATGCCTCTTTTTGTTGTTATTTTTGTTTGTTTGTTTTGTGATAGGGTATCATTATATAACCCAGATTGGCCTTGATCTCAGAGATTGTCTGCTTCTACCTCCTGTGTGCTGGGGATTAAATTCAAGCACCACCTACCTGGCCCTACCTTGTTTTCTTTGACCCTATTTAACAAGTCTGTACACCCCTACTTAGCAAGTATGATGACCCTGTGATACACAGGTGTGCCTTCATTTGGCCTGTTGCACACACAGTTGCCTACTTTCTGATTGGAGCCACTATCCAGTTTATTTCAGTTGTGCAGCTTGTCCTGAGTAACTGGTACTGTAAAACACCTTCCAGCTTTGTGTGTGGATTCGACTCATTAATGCTCTTTTGTTAATACTTCTGAGAAAATGAATGATTTTTCTCTTTACACTCAGCTGCTGATAAAGATGACAGTTCAGAAGACCTCTCCGTGCCAAGCAGCCCACATACAGAAGCAATCCAGCACAGCTCTGTCAGCACATCCAATGGAGTCAGCTCAACGTCAAAGGCAGAAGCTGTGGCTACTTCAGTCCTCACCCAGATGGCGGACCAGAGCACGGAGCCTGCGCTTTCCCAGATGGTCATGGCTCCTTCCTCCCAGCCACAGCCCTCAGGAAGTTGATTAAAAACCTTCAGTGCGGCAGCTTTAGATACTGATTAGTGACTTCAAAGGGAAATCAAGGAAAGACCAGTTTGCATTTATGCGAAATCTGTGGTTGTAAATTTTTTTTCTTTCTTTTTTTTTTTTTTCTTTTTTTACTTGAAGTTATATTTGGCTCTAGAGTTGGTGTAGTAACAGATGATCAGACTGAACAAGCTTTTAGTCTCTGGAAGACTGATCTTGCTTTTTTTATAAATATTGTTAGATTTATTAATTTTTCTGTGCTCAATGTGTAAATTGTATCATAATTCATTGTGGGTTGTTTGACTTCTGTTTAGTGGTGTTTTAATAAATGGGGGTGTCGACTGAATCACTCTTTCCACCCCCATTTCTTTGCCCACCCCTTCACCCTGAGCTGTGATGGTAGTCTTGTTATCATTTATACCAAAGTTCTGCAGAGTCCCTATTGACTTTGTAATATGAACGTAAGGCACTAGGGAAGAAAAGACAGAAAGTTCCTTTTAATCTGTTTGCCTTTTATTTTGCACATTATGCAAAAGGAAGAATATTAGAAACACTTTTTTTTAAGTGAGTAAAAGTAGTAGAACATTAGTGCTTTGTGCACATTCATAGACTAATCAAAGTCGTTCACTACCCTGCAATGTTTTTAAGATTAAGTAGACAAAAATTTTGGAATCTTGAGCATTTCAAAAAATTGACTTGATTTTTTAAGTCTTAAATTCAGTATTTTAAACCTGTGTTCTTGAGGCTGAAAACTATGAAATTATATAATGTATGATACAGGGTTGTCAGATGTCTAGTAATTTTAAACATTTGCTCTTGTCATTTTGGGGTTTGTTTTCTTTTGGTTTCTATTGTTCAGTGTGGTTTGTTTTGTTTTGGTTTGCAGATTTCAGGTAACAAAGTGAGAAGTTTATGCATAATGAAGTATGGTGTGGTTGCCAGAAAAGCCTAAAATTATGACTTAGAAATTTAAGACTGTCCCCTCATTGTTGTACTTGTACTTGCGAGCTAACTTGTACTTACTCTTGTGAAAGCACTGTCATCTTTTAGTAGCCAATTTTGATAATGTTTCTCGTGGAAAAAAATCAGTATCTATCTTTAGAACAATGTAATTATAATGTGGGAATGTGAGTGAATGAGTGAGAGAATGAGTGTGTGCGTGTGCGTGCGTGCGTGCGTGTGTGTGTGTGTGTGTGTGTGTGTGTGTGCACGCGTGTGTGCATCTTTCAGTAGTTTATGCCAGCGATCTTTGCTTGAATGTTTAACGATGCCTTCAGTGTGATGCTGGCAGTAGATGACTGCAGTTTCAGATGCCATTACTGTGCAGGCTTGGAGAACTAACATTCCATGAAGTAGCTTGTTCTGATGAGATGATTGTAGTTCAACTTTGCTCATTACCCAGTCATCTGTGGAATACTGAGTTTTCTAATGTGCCATTATCTATTTTTATTCTGCAGTTATGTTCAAAATACAGTACAATATTTTAAATAGACTAAATTGTTAAACATTAAAAATAAAAAAGTAGTAGATGTGTGTAAGAAAACTTGTAAAATAGTCCTACCCAGTAGCAACTTCTGGCGTTCAAGCAGGATTCCATTCTGTAAATACCTGTAATGTGTTTATAATAAGTTGTGTAGTCTGTTCTGCATCCATACTACACTATCACATGGTCTCGGTGCCATCTCTTAATGAGACTGACATTTCCAAAGCCTGTATGGAGTACCCTTGAGAGTTCAGGGGAATCCCCATCCTACCTGCCTAAGTTCCAGACTGGGAAACATGCAAATTATATAAATGACATTTCAGGACTTTTAAGTATGAAGATAGTAGGAATTTTATTACTTGGCTTATTAAAAATGAGAGCATTTTGGTTGCTGATTCTATTTGTGTCTCTTACTTTCAACCTGATCTCATATTTAAAGTAATCAGTTTTAATCATGGTTTTTGTCATAGTTACGCTAAAGAGTTGATCTCAAAGGCACAAAACATGAATTCTCCAGGCAAGCTCTTTTCGTTGTAGATGGATAAGGTTGGTCAGAGCCTCCATGTCTTACTCTCTGCACCCTCAACCTTTTTCTTTCATCTTCAGATTTGTGAAAGCTTCAGTTCTTTGGTAACAGATTCTTGAAACTGTAAAGTAGAAGTACATAGATGTGAGAAGTCATGTAACGGTTAACGAACTTAACACGGTTGTTGACAGAGCTCTCATTGTAAATCAGTCTGTACTCAGCAAATAAAAATCATTATTAGTTGTATAAACACAAACAATTCCATGTGACCTCCAGAACGTCACACCACTTCTGTACCTAGCATTTTCAGTCCTTCTGTTTGCGACGTTACACAAACTGTACTGTTTCCTTTTATGTACAGTTTGCATGACTAAACCATCAGAGAATAAATTCTATCTTTAAATTATGTTTATAATTTGCTTGTTTTTATCTGTCTTTATAAAGTTATGCCGGCTGTCCTCACCCCAACCCCCTTTTCAGGGCATTTAATTTCCTGAGAGGAGCCTGAAAGTCTTTCCATTTCTGAAATACGGAATAAAGGCCTCTGGAAGGCCTTTAACCACGGCAGAGAAGCTTCTCTTCTCTGCTTACCGTAGCTTCCATGCACATGCACTGAGTGACCTTTTCAATTGATGGGACCTAAGAGAACATCTTAAACCCTCCTCAACACTGAGCTAACCTTCCCTCAGCTGTCCTTTCTTCACAGTCTCTCATCAGTTGGTGACAACATAATTCTTCCAGCTGCTTAAGCCAGAACAACCTTGTCATCACTGATTCTTCATTCTCACAGCCCATCTCCAGCCCAGCAGGAAATGCTGTTTGCTCTCCCTTCAAAATAATCCAGAATGCCACTTCTCATGGCTGACACTGCCTTAGACCTGGTTGGCCCATGCTCTCAGGTTCTCTCAGATTATTGTTGTCTGTGTCTCTTGACTTCCATCCCTGCTTACCATAACTCCTCCCTAGTAGAGTAGCCAAGGTAGTGTCTCAAAATCTGTCACAATCCCCCTATATCCTAGGTTGGATCCCCTTTTCACTATAAGCTTAAATCCTTAAAACAGCTTATAGGCCGTAGACTACAGGCCCTGTCATAGCCCATTTCCTCATCCACCTCTTTTCCTGCAGTTTTCACTAAGTGACTGACTACCTTGTGCTCCTAAGTGTCAGTATTCCAGGCATTCTTTTTGGTTTTTTAAGACAGGGTTTCTCTGTAGTTTTGGAGCCTGTCCTGGACTAGCTCTGTAAACCAGGCTGGCCTTGAACTCACAGAGATCCACCTGCCTCTGCCTCCCGAGTGCTGGGATTACAGGCGTGCGCTACCACCGCCCAGCCCAAACATTCTTAAATTTGTCCAATATCCCAAATCTTGCTCCTGGAAGGTGCAGGAAATGGTTGGGAAGCAGGAAGTCATGCAGTGAGTTGTGAGGTAAGTGAAAACTTGGGCCAGTTTTATAGTCAGCATTTGTGTAGCATTTTAGTAATAGTTGTCCAGCTGAACCAGTCTGAAAACATGCAATAAATTGTTGAGCTGGTTTGCATATACCCACTCAGCCTGTGTGGTGTTACATGACATGCTTCGTGGTGACAAACTGATGGACAGCCATGCCTCCTTTTATAGCACTTTAAAGGTACTGCATTTTTACTAATTGCAGGTTATTCTAACCTCATTTGAGCAAATGCCATCACCATTTTTCTTTCAATTATTTTTAATTTTTTATTGAAAATAGATTTTTTTTCATACAATATATTCTAATTGCCTCTCCCAACCCCTCCCAGGTCCTCCCTGCCTCCCCACCCACCCATCCACAACCTGTCTGTCTTATTAGAAAACAAACAGACACCTAAAAAATAATGAAGACAAACAGAAGAAAGGAGCCGAAGAAAAAGCACAGGCACCAGACTCAGACACACACAGAAATCCCATAAAAACAGAACCAAAAACCGCAACATAGAAGCAAAAGACCTGTAAAGTTTTGGAAAATAAATAAATGCCCTAAGATTCTAAAACAGGAAACCCAAGTCAGTATCGCTCTTGTCTGTGTTGCCCGTGTGCTGCTGGGCACGGGTCCTGCAGAGCCATTACCATTTTTCAGCAGTACTTCAGTGTGTGCTTGTTGCCTTTGTGTGTTAACAGGCGATTATCTAACAGAAACACCAGTTTTCCATGTGAAGGAGAGACCCAGAACTTCTGACTGCTGCAGTGATCTGGAGACAAACCCACTCTATCCCCAAGTGAGAAGATTTTCTCTAATTTTCAGTAAATGAGGGATGTTTTGAAATTTCAGATTTGTGTTTTCTTGACTTCAGAGGACAGGAAAGATAATTGCTAGTTAGTATTAAAAGTTTTGTGAGTTCCACATCTATAAAGCTTAGTTAATGCCTGGTACTTTGTGAAAATATAGGAAAACCCCCTTCACTCCTAGGACTTAGGACTTCAACTTTGGTAAATCTGCATGCAAACACTCAATACCTAGAGAACATAGTTGCCTAAAACAGTACTTGAAAGATATTTTGAAAAAGTAACTTTTAAATCTGACATTTCTAGATTACTGATACAGAGTTAGACCATTCTGTGGCTGACAGTTGTGAAAACATTTCTTTAAATACAAATGAACTTTCTCCATAAGTACTCCATTATGCTTGTCTGTACTTTTAAAGTGCAGCGGGACTTTCCAGTTACCAGGGCTGTAAACAGGCGTGGGTGTTAGGAGAGTTAACATCCTTTTTCTGTGTGAGGAGAGAGGTGGAGACTAGACTCCTTTGTAAAGAATGTTTCAACTCTTAGTAAATTCAGTATGCAAGTGACATCTACTGGCACAAAATGCGGCCAGTGAAAATGTTAGTAGTGCTCAGGGCGTGGGCCAGGTGCTTCTAGGTTCTTGGCCTCTTAGCCAAAGAATAAAAAGTAAGGACTCATACCAATTTGCAAAAGAAGATAATTTTATTTGGAGTAAAGTAATTCAGATTAAAGGGGTACATTGTCAAGATTGATAGTGGAAACAGGAGTTAATGATTCTATGGGGCCTTAGGTGAGGAGGTGCTGGTTTCTAAGAGTTCTGGTTTAGATGGTTTTTTATTTTGATTGATGGGCGAAGTTATATAATATTTCTCTTCCTACACGTGGCTCTTCCCATAATGCATCTGCTTTTATTTATATACATACCCAATTATGCATAGACATGATAAATAGGGGAGTCTCCCTGAAAGATTATTGGAGGACATGGTTTTGCTTTACTGTGTGTATTAGGGTTCTCCAGAGTCACAACTTATGGATTGGATTGTGCGTGCGTGTGTGTGTGTGTGTGTGTGTGTGTGTGTGTGTGTGTGTGTATTGTACGTACATATATATGTATGTACATGTACATATAGATATACACACACATACATATATGAGACACTTTAGAATGACTTATAGGCTGCAGTCTAATCCAACAGTGACTGGCTGTGAGCAGAAAATCAAGAATCCAGTAGTTGCTCAGTCCACAAGGCTGGGTATCTCAGTTGGTCTTCAGTATATGCTGGGATCCTGAAGAAGTAGACTCCAATACTAGTGAAGGAACGGATGTGCTAGCAAGTTGAGGGCAAGCAGGCAAAAAGCAAAACCTTCCTTCTATGTATGCCCTTATATAGACTTCCAACAGAAGGCATGACCCATATTAACGGTGTCTTCCTGCCTCAAGATTTGGGTTAAAGGTTCGTGTCTTTCTGCCTCAAGATCCAGACTAGAAGTGAATTCACCCACTTCAAAGCAAGTATAAAATCTCTCACAAGTGTGCCCTCCACTTCTGGATTGTAGATCATTCCAGATAAAGTCAAGTTGACAACTAAGAATAGCCATCACACTGCATGCACCCAGAACCAGTTCAAGCCAGACGGGCCCTTTTCTTCACAGTCAGATACATTGAGAATACACTTAAAATGTTCAATTTGTTTCCAGAAGTAGGAAATGTACACCATTGTTCAAAGACAGGAGTATGTGTAGCCCAATGCGGGTATGCAGTGGAGGGTATGGTGATTTGAATGAGGTGCCCCCCCCATGTTCTCTGATATTTGAATACTGTCTCTTCAATTGGTAGCCTTGTTTGGGGAGGCTTATGAGGTGTGGCCTTGCTGAAGGAAATATGTCACTGGAGACAAGTTTTTGGTTTGGTTTGGTAGGAGTTTTGTTTTGTTTTTTGGGACAGGATTTCGATATGTATCTCTTGCTGTCCTGGAACTCAGTATGTGCAACAGGCTGGCCTCAAATCCACAGAGATCTGCCTGCCTCTGCCCCCCAAGTGCTTAAATTAAAGGCATGTACCATAATGCCAGCTCTGGGACAGGTTTTAAAAACTTAAAAGACTTGTGCCATTTGGAGTTCACTCTCTTTGCTTGCTATTTGTTTGTGGTTTGAAATGGGAGCTCTCAGCTGTGCCTGCTGCCCCATGCCATACTTCCTGGTTGTGATGGCATTGAACTCACCCTCTGGCATATAAGCCCTTCCTTCTATAAGTTGATCTGCTCATGGTGTTTTCTCACAGCAATAGAAAAGATCTAATGCAGAGGGATTCCAAAGTGCTAGGCGCACTGTTCAGAGAGGTGTGTGTGTGTGTGTGTGTGTGTGTGTGTGTGTGTGTGTGTGTGTGTGTGTGTATGCGTGCACTCATAGAACACATAAGGAAAGGAACTAGGCTGAAAAGTACATTATCAGAGAGGTGGTGTGCATAACCCCAAAACAAGTCTGGATCCCAAGCTAAACTCCTTCCTATGCTTGCCTAATGTTTCTACTTGTATATAACAAACACCATGTGTCACTCAAACGTACAATAAAAGAAAAAATACACATTGCTGTATTCTGTTATCACAGTCCAGAGCACCAACTCAAAGGTTAATTTTTTTAAATGACAAATTCCAACAAGCTGCAAGGGTTCTATAATGTAATAGGTCAAACATTGCATGGTTTTGCCTCCAGTGGATGAAAGTGGCTTTTGGGTGTGTTCTCATTTCTATCATAGCATCATTGCTCGAACCTCAAGAAGATACCTTACCTGTCTTCTGCTTTAGATCCTACATTTACATTGAGACATAATTTTAAAAATTATCTTTATGGTTTTACTATGCACTACCTCAATTATTTGGGAAAGTATTTCTGACTAAATGTCATAATAACATTGGCTTACTTTATTCACTTAGCACTTAGTTTTTCTGGGGTTTGCTTTCTGTGAAAGTGCACAAATGAGGATGTTCCCCCAAATGAGCTCTTGTTAAAGCTACTTTTGCTTACTTTAATGTTAATTACAAAGAGATGCTCTTTTGCAAAGGCAATCCCTTTGTCTTAGGTCTTACATTGATGTGATGAAACATTGTTATTGGTGAAATTATTAAGGCCACTCCACGTAGTTAGAAGGGAGGTTTATTTTGTGGGGTAACTTACAAATGAAGGGATAGTGTACAGAGTCTGGGAAAGGCATGTTGCAATCCAGTGGTGTTCTCTGGAGAACTCTGCTCCGTCTACCTCTAGCATCCAGGGTCCCTAAACTAAGAGAGCCCACGCATCTGGAACCCAGGTCTTCAGCGTCCTCTCCCAGCCCCACCTTGTAGGCGTGACCGTTACCAGTGGGGGTTGGAGCTTCCAGGTCAAAGCTGGAATGGCTGCCCACTACACATTGTGACCAAAAGCAGCCTGGGGAGAAAAGGACTTATTTCATCTCACATCTTGTAGTCCATTATACAGAGATGTCAGGGCGGGAACAGATACAGAGACCAAGAAGGAGTGATGCTCACTGGCTTGTTCGCCCATTACTTGCTCGGCCTGCTTTCTTATAGCACCCAGGACCATCAGCCCAGGGGTGGTACCACCCACAGTGAACTGGGTTCTTCCATATCATTATCAATCAAGAAAATGCACCAAAGCCTTACCCACAGGCCTATCTGGCGAGGGTATTTTCTCAGTCGATGTTCCCTCTTCCTAAGTGACTCTAGCTTGCTTCAAGTTGACATAAAAATGGCCAGTGCATCCTTATTTGGCATAGCTTACTTGGCAGAGTTTAGGAGGATAGCACTGTCCATTACAAGTTTTCATAATGGACAACAAATGCAGTCTGTGATGCTTATGAGGAAATATGTTACTGTCTTCAGAAATAAATTCTGATTATTACCCATTAATACTGTGTTATCTTTGGTTAGGCTTCATTTTCTTACCAATAATTTTTTTGTAATCTATGTAATCTAAATATATAGGTAGGTAGTCCATTTTAGGGGGTCATGTTTGTTAAAATTCATTACCATAGAGTCTAATTAACACCAATTCCAATTAAATGAGTTATGTATGGCACCATGGTTAATTTGAACACTCAAAAGATTATTCAACACATACTCACCGACTTACCCCAATGTCTAAATTCTGTTACACATTAAGTTACTCAGCCAGTGCTTGCTTTCGAAGCTGTCTCTGGCATCCTGAGGCAGTCTGCTGACCCAAACAACCATGGCAAATAGACCAGCCTGCAAGCAAAGACCCTCAGGTCATTCTTATGGCCTGAAGTCTAATACAAATAAGACTGGCTGCAGTTCTTTATGGACTAAAATGTAATTGTGACAAGACAGTATTCTGAAAGTCATTTTATTGTTAAATATTTTCTTTACCTGCAGAAGCTTTCTATGTGCCTCAGAAGTAGTGAGTGGTTTTTGAAAATGGTATTGATCAATAATTCAACAACTTGAATAAAATGGATTTGTATTTTTATCGTGGCTGTCTAGAAGTGCATTGGCATGTAAAATTCAAATCATAATTTAAACTTTTTGCATCTTGCTTGAAATCTACACACACACACACACACACACACGATCTCTTAACACATAAAAACTGATTTATTTTACAGGTGAAGGTGCTTATGAGTTCACTGAGGCCATGGAAAAGATGACTTTGGTTAGTAAAGACCCATTAAGCATCTGCTTGTGCTTAAGTGTTAGATGCTGTCAGGACTACAGTGTAAATAAAGACCTTACCTGCGAGTAGGGTCCATTTGGAAAGACAACGTGTTTGTTATATGTCTATCCAGAAAATAAATTCTAACAACAGAAACAATTTGGTTTTTCAGATGATCCCTTGTGACCCAGGCTGATCTTAAACCCACTGGATAGCTGAGGATGACCTTGTATGCCTGATCCTCCTGCCTCCACTTCCCAAGTGCTGGGTATAGAAAGGTATGTACTGATAGACTGGGGATCAAATGCAGCCTTGTACATGCTAAGCAAGTACTCTATCAACACAAGCTACAGCCCCAGCCATAAAATGGGTTTTATGAGATTAAAAAAATAAGGGCTACGCCACATTCAGTATGGGATTCACTTGGAATTATGGATGGGATTAGGAAAAAGGAAATAAATATGGGCGTAAGTTTTCAACAACAAATGTGCTTTGTTCATGCTCCATGGGCCAACAGGAAGAAGCATGTTGGGAGTGAGAAAGTATTGTGAGGTAATTCCTCCAGAGAACACAAGGAAGTCTTAAAGCCAGTGGGAAGTCTTCACTTGTTGGCCAGAGGGCTACACAGAAACTTGCCCAGTCATGTAGCCTTACTGATGTTGGCTTTTGATGCACAAAAACCATATCCTATTGACACACTTCAATTAGCAAGAACAGTTAACAAGAAGAGGTAACAGAAGCCAAAAAGCAAGCTTAGTGCATTTAGGGACTTGCCCAGAACTGTGGACTGTGATGGATGAGGTCTTTGTTCTCATTCTGGCAGCTGTTTGGGTCCATGTGCTGGGCTCTTCACTCAGAATGGTGCCTTGATGCCTCTAACCTGCCATCAGCTGGGCGAAGGTCTGGGGGCCTGTTACAAAAAGAAGTTCCACGCAGGGTAGTGGCACAGGGAGGCAGAGGCAGGCGGATCTTTGTGAGTTCAAGGACAGCCTGGTCTACAGAGGGAGATCCAGGAAAGGTGCAAAAGCTACACAGAGAAACCTTGTCTCAAAAAAACAAAAAAAAACAAAAAAAAACAAAAAACAAAAAAAGAAGTTCCATAGATAAATTAGTATAAAAAATTTTATAGTCTGAAATATTTAAAAAGTTTCTTCCACAAGCAGTGGTAGCACATGCCTTTAATCCTAGCACTAGGAAGGCAGAGACAAGCAGATCTCTGTGAATTCAAGGCCAGCCTGTTCTACAAAGCAAGTTCAAGGACTGTTACATAAAGAAACCCTGTCTCAAAAAAACAAAGTTTCTTCCTTTATCAGCCTTTCTTGGTAATAATGTAATTCAAGGAACTGAAGAAAACAACCATGAAAAGTCAAAAGAAAAACAGAAGGGAAGATAAGAGGAAAATAACAGTGGAAATTTATTTTTAAAGTAAAGAAACCAAGTACACTGACTCACATATACATGTAAAGTGCATTGGGTGATTTTTGTGACATTGCTGATTCTGTTGGTTTTCCCCCAAGCATCACAAAATGAAACAGTTTAATCTCACAGAATTCCAGAAGAGATGGAGACACAGGCCGGATTGTGACAGGTGCTTCACTCAGAGACAGTGGCAACTAGGGAGCTAGTGAATTGGATAGCATGAGATGACATGGGGTGATAACCATAGCAGAAGCCGGGCAGTGGTGGTGCACACCTTTAATCCCAGCACTTGGGAGGCAGAGCTAGGCAGGATCTCTGTGTGTTCAAGGATACAGCCAGCATGGTGACACATGCCTTTAATCTCAATACCAACCATAGAAGACCTGGAGGTCTGTACAGACAGGCAGTGATGAGGAGGTCATGTGGCTGGGTTTACAACCAATTAGAAGGCAGAACAAAAATCTATATAAAAGACAGGACACAGGAAGTAGGTCTCTTGTGGAGAGGAAAGACAGAGCAGTGGTGAAGGGTAAGGTTTTTGGCTCTCAGCTATTGCTCTGACCTCTTGGCTTTTAACTCGGCAATTGCTCTGTGTTTCTTATTTAACAAGACAGTTACATCTACAATGACAGACTGAGTAAACCAGGAGGCAAGGCCGGGTGGTGGTGGCACATACCTTGAATCCCAGCACCAGGGAGGCAGAGGCAGGTGGATCTCTATGAGTTCGAGGCCAGCCTGGTTTACAGAGCGAGATATAGGACAGACACCAAAACTACAGAGAAACCCTGTCTCAAAAAACAAACAAACAAAAAAACAGGAGGCAATAAAGATGGCTGTAGTACAGGTATAATGCTACAGGGACCCAGCTCTGCCATCCAACTCTTCATCCATGCCTCAGTATCATAGAATGTTGAGTGTGCTCACAAGTCACGGGGCAAAGGAGATGGTGTGGGGCTTCCCTCTGTGGTCAAAGTTCTAATCAAGAAGATCCAGACTCCTCAATTCCCAGCACCCATATAGCAGCTTACACCCTTCTGTAACTTCAGTCACAGGGGATCCAATGTCCTCTTCTGACCTCTGAGAGCCCTGCATGCATGTGGTGCACAGACATTCATGCAGGCAAAATATCCATACACACAAAAACGTTTAAATAAATGAATAATTAAAAATCACATTTATTATGTATGTACGTATATATTGTGTGGATGACTTTTGGATGTCAGCTCTCTCCCTCCACCAGGAGGGTTCCAGGGATACAACTCAGGTCTGTAGGCTTGGTAATGAACCCTTTGAGCCAGCCCACCAGCCTGGGGAGGCTTTGGCCTCTTTCAGATGGGAAAATTTGTGTTTAGGACAAATTTCACCAAGATATTGGAGTACAGACACTCTGAGTAATGAGCAGCCTAAAGATATTTCTTGTGGCGGCTGGAAAATCAGCTGATTGCCTGGATTCCTGGGAGTTGGCAGGGGAAAGATCCATTTAAATGAGCCAGCCCTCCCCTTGTGGTTTCCCTCTCTCCCACAGGCCCACTGTCCTTTCACTGCTCACCAAGAGTGAAAGCAACAGAGAAGCCTCACCTGAGGCAGCCATCAGTTTGGACTTCTCAGCCTCCAAAATCATGGACACAAAAATCTATGTCCTTTATTAATGACTCAGTCTTGTGTATCCTGCTATCTAATAGAAAATGAGCTAGGACATACTCAGAGTCAAGGCTCAAACCCAGGTGGAACCCAGGGAGAAAGGAAGCTCTGTGGTAATCATGTAAGGTCCTATTTTGCACCCGTAGAGAAATAAAACATTGAGTTTCCCTAAATAGTTGCCTGATTAACTGAAAACACTTTGTTAAGTGATTCTTAATTAGGTGGCTTGGATTTTAATGAAGGGTTTTAGTAATGAACTTGACGAACACGTGGGAATGGTAGAAACAAAGAGTCTTAAAAGACCAGTAAGCATCTTCAGCTTGTATAGAATGCAGAAGCAGTGACATCCCAGAGCCTATGCAGTGGGGCTGGCCTCCACATAGGTGTCCTTGTTGTGGCACATGTGTGCAAACACTAATGATGGTGGTGGTGGTGGTGGTGATGGTGATTATGGTGGTGATGATGGTGGTAGTGATGGTGATGATGGTGGTGGTGGTGATGATGGTGGTGGTGGTGATGATGGTAGTGATGGTGATGATGGTGATGGTGGTGGTGGTGGTGATGGTGGTGGTGGTGATGATGGTGATGGTGATGATGGTGGTGGTGGTGATGGTGGTGGTGGTGATGATGGTAGTGATGGTGATGATGGTGATAGTGTTGATGGTGATGATGGTGATGGTGGTGGTGGTGGTGGTGATGGTGGTGGTGGTGATGATGGTGGTGGTGATGGTGGTGGTGATGGTGATGATGGTGATGGTGGTGGTGGTGGTGATGGTGGAGATGGTGATGATGGTAGTGATGGTGATGATGGTGATGATGGTGATGGTGGTGGTGATGGTGATGGTGGTGGTGGTGGTGGTGGTGGTGGTGATGGTGGTAGTGATGGTGATGATGGTGATGGTGGTGATGATGGTGATGGTGGTGATGATGGTGATGGAGGTGATGCTAATGATGATGGTAGTGTTGATGATGGTGGTGGTAATACTTTTAAGGAACATTAAGCATAAAACTTTTGTTTCAAAAGAATTATAAATTCCGAATGATTTCTCAGGCAGGCAAAGAGTCACATTTCTGTCATGTGTCTGGCCCCTGTCATCATTTGTTCCCCTATTCTTAAAAGAAAAAAGAACCCCATCTCATCCCATTTCCTTTAGAGACAAATTGAACAGGAGGTAACACTTAAGCAGAGCAAAGTTTTCATTTATCCTATAGCTGGTCTGGAAAATTGATATTAGCCAGAAAATAAACATTAGAAGCAGCATGCAGCTGGTAGAACATTTACCTTTCAAGCATAGCTCATTCTGAAATTGGAGTCAAGAGAAAAATTAATTGAGCAAAACATCACCTGGTGGTAGCTGAAAATTCTTTAAAACTGAAGAGAACATTGGCTCTTGGGAGAAACTTGGGAGTCAGTGCAATATCAATCTATTTTATTAGGTAGATATAGTTTAGCATTAAAATACTGAAGGGCTCAGTTTACTGGTTTGCAGTTTAGGAGGTGGCTATGACTGTAAGTAGCTGGACAGATGAAATCCTGAGGCACAAATGTTCACCCTGCACTCCTTTATACCTGTTCAGGTCAGGGAGTGGAGCTGTGTTAGTTTCATGTCTGCTGCAGTGTCAAAATACCCCAACAAAAGCAACTCAGGGGAAAAAGCATTTAAAAGGTTTAGTTCTTAATTCCAGGTTACCGTCCATCATAGCAGGGAAGCCAGGCATCAGGAACTTAAAATGTCAAGTTACACCGACAGATAAGAACAAAGCATCCTTTCTCCACTCTCACACAACCCAAGACCCAGATCCAGGGGAAGGTGCCACGCCCAGTGGACGGGGTCTTCCTTCATCAGTTAAGGTAATCAAAACTGTCTCTCACAGATGCAGCTACAGGCCAACCTTATGGTGATATTTTATTTGTGATGAAATGTGATGTTATTTGTATGTTAATAAACAAGTTGCCTGGGGGGCAGACAAGCAGAATCTCTGTGTGTTCAAGGACACAGCCAGCATGGAGACACACACCTTTCATCTCAATACCAACCATGAGACCTGGAGGTCTGTATAGACAGGCAGTGATGAGGAGGTCATGTATAGTTGGGTTTAGAACCAATGAGAAGGCAGAACAGAAAGTCAATAAAAAATACAGACACACAGGAGGTAGGTCTCTTTTCTCAGGGGAAGGACTAGCTAAGGGCTATTTGCTAGTGCTCTGATCTCTGGGCTTTTAACTTCTGCATTTGGCTCTGTGTTTCTTATTTACTAAGACTGTTCAGAATTACATCTACACAACCTGCTCTAGACAATGCCTCCCTGAGACTCTGCCCAGGTGATCCTAGAATCTGTCAGGTTGACAATTAAAACTAGTGATCACAGTGTTATTGAGATTTGTGCAGACTCTCTATTTTGAAACCCAGAATAACAGGGTTCCAATGTTTTAGAATTTAGAATTGAACTATGGTGATTTGCTCCATCAGGAATATCAGTGTCCCACAGAACCTCTCCCTGAAGTCTCTACTCTGCCCTTCTCAGACCCTTACCCATGCTCCCATCTTCCTGAAGGTGCTGGCTCTGCCTATTCATGAGGAACAGAGAAGCCACCTGATAGATCTGACTCAACTTCCCACCACCTCCCCTCCCCTTCCTGTACATGACCATCTCTCTGGACCCACTCTATCCCTGCCGCCAGGACAGAGGAGATTTCTTTTCCTGTCGAAGCTGGAGTCCTATGCTTCTAGCCTCTTCAGGTAACTTCCTCTAAGTGCCAGGCTCCTCTGCCTTTCTCCTTCTCTCCTACTGACTCATTTGCAAGTTGGTAAGTACCAGGATATAGGCCCCATCTTTAGAAACATAAACTCCCATGACTCGCTCTGGCGATGCCCTGTTGCCTTGACTGCCAGGCTTCTTTGAAACGGTTGTCTACTCTTGCTGTCTCCAAATATTTATTTTTACTCCTTAGCCCAGTGGTACCCGCACTTTGAAAGGCTCTTGGCAGGATGTGCCTTGGGTCCTTTATCCTTCCTGTAATGATTGTGCCTCATGACATCGCATTCCCCCAGTCTCCCTACCATGTACCTTCTTCTGAAATTCCCACTTCCTCCGGAGGCCTTGAAACATTGGTGTGCTTTACTCTGGTACCTTTTCCACGTGTAAGTACCTGGGTGGGCTTAGCGTCTACAAGCTGTTGGTGCTTTCCACATAAACAATTACCTCACTGTTGCTTGAAACAGTTAGTACATTCTTTTGACAGCCATTCATAGTCTACTTGGTTGCAAAATGGAATTGGGATAAGTCTTCCAAACCAAGAACTCAGCCCGATACATTGCATTGACTCTCTGGGGATTGCCTGGTAATCTGTAGAACAAATGTGAGGATAAGCTTTCATTCTCTCTCCTATTTTGCATCTGAAGAAACGGAAAAAAAACCCTCCCAAGGTCACAGTGTTAGAAAGCAACAGAGCTGGGTTTCTCCCCACACACACACCCTTATTTTTTTTTTTTAAGATTTATTCATTATGTATACAGTGTTCTGCCTGCATGTGTGCCTGCATGCCAGAAGAGGGCGCCAGATCTCATTACAGATGGTTGTGAGCCACCATGTGGTTGCTGGGAATTGGACTCAGGACCTCTGGAAGAGCAGTCAGTGCTCTCAACCGCTGAGCCATCTCTCCAGCCTCCCCCAATTTTGTAAACGTAATTTCTTTGGGAATTTCACATCATGCACCCTGATCCCGCTCACCTCCCAGTCCCCTACATCCTCTCCTCCAACTTGCAGAAGCCACCCCAAACAAAAATTAAAAAATCAATCAAACCAAACAAACAAAGACAGAAAACAAAGGAACAAAAACAACAACAAAAATCCTCTTCCCTCCTCCATTCTTCCCTCCTCCGTCCTTCCCTCCTCCCCACCACCTCGCATTGTCCCTGAGGCGCTGGGACCCGCAGGGTGTCACACAGTACACAGACCCTTTTTGTCCTATGGGCTTTACTGCACATGTTCATTGCAATGAATCACTGGCTCGGTTCAAGGCCTCTGGCTTCTGGTACACCATCCTCACTGGATTCTCACCAAACTCTGCTCCGATACCCCACTGCCACCCCCCAGCAGACACTAACAGTTTTCTAGGGCATGACTTACAGAAGTCATATTGGAAACAGTCTGGAACAAATAAGTTATCCTGTAAAACATCAATAAAAACAGACAGTTTAAAGCCCATGCTAAGACAAGTAGCAGTGAGAGGCTGGAGAGGAGATGGCTCAGGTTAAGAGCACTGGCTGCTCTTCCAGAGGACAGGGTTTGATGGACGGCTCACAACCTTCTGGAACTCCGGTTCCAGGAGATCAGGTGCCCTTTTCTGGTCCCTGCAGCACCAGGCATACATGGGATTCACACATTTGTAACAAAATACCCCCACACACGTAAAATTAATGCTAATAACTAATAAATAAATTTAAAGTAGCAATGAGCAGCTGGCCTTCTCTGTCTCCAAACACTGAGAAACGAGCTTGGAGGCTTACTCAACAGTGTACCATAAACCACTGTAGTGTAGAGACACTACAGAATGGGACATAGCAAGCCCAACTTCCAGGTTGGGAGAGAGTCTTGCAGAAATTTGGGGGCATAAATGTCACATGTGTAGCCCCATTCCGAAATTCCACTGGTGTCAACATGACTGATGGCAACCAGCAGGATGAATGGGAAGCAAATGCCCGGGAAGATGGAGCGCTCCTGCTGCAGAAACAGGGTGAGCTTAGTTCAGGAGAACCTGGGAGAGAGAGAGGGAAGACTCTAGGCATAGAACTAACAGGTCTTGGGAAAGATGCCATTGGCACATCTCTGGAGCTCTGTTTTTCTGCCTTGAAGTGACCAGACACAGCAAGCCAGCAGCCAACTATCGTTGACCCATTTAGGAAAATGCTGAAAAGAAGCATCTGAAGGGAAGAGGACATGCTGGCTTACAGTTTGAGGTGGCACAGGCCATTAGGGCTCAGAAGGCAGGTGACTGCAGCTTGGGACAGGTGACCACATGGTGTCTACAGTTGGGAAGCAGACAGATAGATAGATGGGGTGCTCAGCTCGCTTCCTCTTACACATGCTGGAACTCCATCTCATGGGATGGTGCCACCCACATTCAGGATGACTCTACCCTTGTCAGGTAACCCTTCTGGAAATGCCCTCAAAGACACACCCAGAGCTGTTTCCATGGTGATTCTAGACCCAGTCAAGCAGACAGTGAAGATAAACTATCACGTAGTTTTTATTTCTTTGTTTATTTTTTATTTTATTTCATTTATCCTTTTATTCATTCATTTACTTACTTACTTATTTATTTTTAAGTAGGTTTCTCTCTACATAGTCTGGCTGTCCTGGAATTTACTACATAGACCACACTAGCCTCAAACTCAGAATTTGCCTCCTTAGTGCTGGGATTAAAGGCGTGGGTCACTGCACCTGGCTTGGCTTAGTTTTTATTTCTAAGAAATAAGTTAGTTGATTTCTAAGGAAGAAGGTAGTAAGAAAGTAAATACTTGGTGGGGGGGGAGGGGGGAGGCCATGGGGGGGGGGGGGGGGGGGGGGGTAGTAAGAGATCATGGTGGTTTTACTAAAGATTAAAAGATTAAAAGTAAGTTAATCTGAAGCGCTGATATGATAGTTTGTTGTGGTGGTGTTGTGTTCCCAACAATATTGTGCACCCTAATAAACTTATCTGGGGTCAGAGAACAGACAGCCATTAGAACAAAGCCAAAAATGGTGGCTAGAAAATGGGTCAGAGCAAGCCATAGCAGAAGTTGGGCGGTGATGGTGCACGCCTTTAATCCTAGCATTTCAGAGACAGAAATACCTCTGAATCTCTGAGTTCAAGGCCACTTTAGAAACAGCCAGGCTTGGTGACACACGCCTTTAATCCCAGAAATTCAGCCTTTAATCCCAGGGAGTGATATCAGAAAGCAGAAAGGTATATGAGGTCTGAGGATCAGGAACTAAGTTAGTTAAGCATTTGGCTGGTTTAGCATTCAGGCTTTGGAGCAGCACAGTTCAGCTGAGACTGATTTGGATGAGGACTCAGAAGCTTGCAGTCTGAGGAAACAAGACCAGCTGAGGAACTGGCAAGGTGAGGTAGCTGTGGTTTGTTCTGTGTCTCTGATCTTCCAGCATTCACCCCAATAACTGGCCTCAGGTTTGATCTTATTAATAAGACCTGTAAGATTCATGCTACAGTTTGTCTTTGCTGACATTTCTAAGTGTATCCAAGCAACTCAGGGTGTAAGTAGGAGTTCATTCATCTCCAGAGTCCACTGCATGCAGCCTCAGGCATGCATGGGCTTCAGCAACCTGTTCTTGTCATCCCAAGCCCTTTTAAGGAGACACACACAGCCACAGACTAAATTCTGCCCCCCCCAAATAAGTGAGGCAGTAGCTGTTGGTCAGGTCCTAGGAGAGTTTTCAAATGACATTTGTATTTGTTTTCTGAGACTGTCATAAGAAAAGTACCACAACTGGGTGACTTAAGTAACAGGTACTTATTGTTCCAAACTTCTGAATGCTGAAAGTGTGAAACTGGGAGCTGGAGAGTTATCTCAGGAGTTAAGAATACTTGCTGCTTTCCCAGAGGACCTAGGTTCAACTCCCAGCACTCACATGATAACTCCCAACTGTCTACTACTCTACTTCAGGAAGATCCAACACTCTCTTCTGGCTTCTGAGGGCACTACATGTATGGTATGTAGACATACAAGCAGACAAAATACCCAGACACATAAAATAAAAATAAACCTTTAAAAAATGTGAAATCACAGTGTTGGCTGAGGTGGCCTCCTGAAGGCTGGACCTGTGCCCAGTCATCCTCATGTTCACACTGTGTTATTTCCATGTCCAGATTCCTCCTTGTAGAAAACAGTTCAAGGGACTCGGGACCCACATTAATGATCCGTTTAATCTACCTTTGTAAGAGTATTTCCAGTAGGGGTCACATGCTGAAATTCCAGGGATTAGAGCTTCAAGATGGGATTTTAGGGCACACAACGCATACAGGTATCTCTTATAAGCTTTGGTTCAATAAGTAGGCACCAGACCCTCCCCTGTATGTCTAAGAGGTCCTTGAGTAAGCCTTAGGGGTCTCTTCTGTCTCTCTGTGGCTCAAATGTGCCTCAATATTGATTAATTCACTAGAAAGAAGGACTGAACAGGTAATCTATTGATCCAATCCATACTTAAGACTCTGTTGACCATTTTGCTAGCAATAAGGGAAGGGTTAAAGGATTCTAGACCAGATATTAGAAGACCAGTTTTAAAAGTAACCAACACCCCTCAAATGTGCAGGTCTTCCCTTCTTAGAACAGCCTATTTTTCTGACTCCCAGGTCACTATCCCCTTCCTGTCCTCTTCTGTTCCTCTCCATCTCTTGTTCCTACTATAGATGTCTCCCTATATGATGGTTCCCACGGCCAGTGGCTCCCCTCCATCCACCCACAGATGATTCCTGCATCTGGATTTCTGCCCTGGAGCTCCTTCCTGTAAATCCAGATGTGCCACTGCCTGATGAATATCTCCACCTGAGGTCACTTAGAGTCATTATCCCATGTGCCTCTCATCTCAATAGCTACCGTCCTCATCAGGTGGAGGTAGCACGAAGGGGGTGGAGTGTGGAAATGAAGACTCCCACTAGGCACTGAGAAGCTGGAGAGACTCCAAGTAGCAAAAGTGAAGCAGTTCATTTAACAACTTGGCAAAGGCGGGTGTCACCGGGGACAGTGGGTGCTCTGATGGAGCACAGAAAACCGTTTTGATAACGAAGGCTCCCCCCAAGCCTACCGTCATCCGGGTCTTCCCTTTGCCTCTGTCTCTTTCCTTCACCAAGACTGTGTGTGGATTCATCTCTACATTCTACATCCTGTTTGTTTTAACACTCACCGGGAACACGACCTTGTTTGCACACAGCTGTCAGCTTTAGCGGTCAGGTTGTTAAGGGCAACGACCCACTGTTTCAGCTGTTTCTCCAGGTCATTCTGTTCCAGGTATCAAGTGAAGTTACGCTTGGCAATAGGCAGCACAAACAGTGATTTAAGTGAGCCACTAAACTAATCAATAAAGCAGTATCTAATAATTAATCTTTTTACCTTATCCTACTTTAATGAGGCAAGCCTGGCTGTTAGTAATTTCCTACTCTAAACTTTTGAGGGGGTGGGGTAACTAGACCAGCAGAGTTTGGGGGGGATAACTAGATGAGAGCAGAGGGTCCAGGGTTTTCTGTTTATCTGCAATTAGATATAAGCTGACTCAAGACACTTTTATTTTAAGATGGGAGAGTCTACAGTAAACACTAAAAGTAGTTATAGCATGCATTACTGCTGTGGAATGTCTTTCTGTATGCTGTAAATATGTGTTGCTCTGATTGGTTGATAATAAAATGCTGATTGGCCAGTAGACAGACAGGAAGTATAGGCAGGATAAGCAGATGAGGAGAATTCTGGGAAGAGGAAGGCTGAGTCAAGAGTCACCAGCCAGACACAGAGGAAGCAAGATTCAAGGCAGAACTGAGAAAAGGTACCAAGCCATGTGGCTAGACATAGATAAGAATTATGGGTTAATCTAAGTGTAAGAGCTAGTCAGTATTATGCCTGAGCTAATGGCCAAGCCGTTATAATTAATATAAGCTTTTGAGTGATTATTTTATAAGCAGGCCACTGGACTGTGGGGGGCCTGGCAGGACCAGAGAAACTTTTCAACTACACATTATAATCTCACTTAATTAGCTGTTGATAGACATACTTGGGACCCAACCTTGATTTCCATATTTAACAAATCATAAACATAAATCGTGTTTCTATATTGTCTCCCTGCTATCTCTTGACTCTTTCCATGAACATTAGAAGGGAGTGGTTCTCAGTCATGAGAGTGAACATATGGCTGCTGTTACCACCTTCATTCAGGGCCACAGCTAGTGCTCAGCAGCACGAATACAATCACTTCCTAAATGGATTCTCACTGCCACCTGCACTCCACAGGCACATTTCTAGTCAACATAAATATCCCAATACTTTTTATTCTTTTGCGACAAAGCCTCATGTAGCCCAGGCTGGCCTCAGATAGCTATGTAAGTGAGGATGGCTTTGAATTCCTAACTCTCCTGTCTTCACTTCCCAAGTGCTGGGATTAAAATGTGTGCCTACTCACCTGACTAATACAGGAATTCTTCACACCACTCAGTACTATCTCTCTGCCTTCAAAGCAAACCCCTGCTCCTCACTGGGAACTCGGGCATTTGGGAGGTTTCTTCCTTCCCCCTCTGACTCATGCCTCGCTGTCTTCAACTGTGCATTCTGAGCTCGAGCTTGAGCTATTTGAAGATCATGAAGACAACCAATTACTGTGTATGTTGCTGCCTGCCACTGGGGCTCTCCACTTAGGAGTCATTCTCTCCAGAAGGGTTTTCTCAACTAAGTTCTATGTGTGTTTGCACAGATTTTTGTACTGTGCATCTCCAGAGAGTGTTTTGTTTGTTTCTTTTTACAAAAACTGATGAATCAACGTGGAGAACCATTTGCAAAAGATGATGGTCTTTTGGAATCTGGAATCCTCTCTCTATATTCCCATGCACCCTGCAACACATGCATTTCTCACATTATTTTAATCTTCTTTCCATTAGACTGTAAACTCTATGAAGGCCTGAATCATGGTGACTTCTCTGTGTATGATTAATGTCTACATTCTGGAGATCTGATACACAGTGTGTGCTCAGTGAATACTTGTTGAATGGGATAAATGAATTTATCAGGATGTGAATGTGCACACTGCTTTTGAAATTATGCCTTTTAGTTCAGTGATGGGTGATTCAATTTCATTCTACACGGTGATGATAAAAGCCCTTCTTTAGGAGTTCTTTATGTTTCCAAAGCTGATAGAGGTATATAAAGCTCCCCCGGGTGGTTTTTTCTGTTAGGAATGTCTGGCACCTGCCAGGCTGGCCCTCTGTAATTCAGAATCAGAGTGGTGGGATCACAGTTGACCTCTGCTGTCACCTCACTGGCGGCGGAGTCCAAGAATCAGGAGGCACACAGCTTTCTCCTCATGCCTTTTTAGCATCCCCTGCCATGTTCTCTCTGCCCAAGTAGCTATTAGGGGGAAGACTTCCCTGCTAGCAGCCAAGACTCAAAGATACTTATATCCCTTTCACACAGCACTGCTCTCGTAGGGTGGATCCTCCTTTTCCTCTGACCTCCATTACACATTGTTTCCCCAAAGTGAAAACAAAACAAAACTAAACTAAAACTCACATCCTTGCCAGGAGCAGTGGTGCATGCCTTTAATCCCAGCACTCGGGGAGGCAGAGGCAAGAGGACCTCTGAGTTCAAGGCCGGCCTGGTCTATAGAGTTTCAGGACAGCCAGAGTTATGTAGAGAAACCAAAACTAAAACAAACAATGGAATCCCCTTCATACACACACACACACACACACACACACACACACACACACACACACACACACACACACACACAGCAGGTGACCTACCACTGAGCTATATTTCCACCCCTTTTTGTACTTCTCATTCTGAGACAGAATCTGGCCGGGCTGGCCGGGCTGGCCAGGCTGGCCAGGGCTCGTTCTACAGCACGGGCGGCTCTTGAACCTCTGCTTCAGCCTCCCACTTAGCTGGTGTCACAGACCTCTATACGCAGACCCAGCTTCACCTCCGTCTTTCCTTGTGCTCTAAAACGATGTTAACAACTGCACAGAGCTTAGCTTGGGTAGACACAGAGTGAGGCGACTTGGGCTACACTTCTCAAACCTCACTCACGTTAGCCTTGAACCCTCTGCCACACTGTTGCCAGAGAGACAGCATGACATTACTTTTCGGCCAAAATGTTTTTGTTGCTCAGTTACAAAGTGAGAGCTGGGGTTCATCATTGTGATTATTATTTATAGGCAGTAAAATAGAGTTAACCTCTGTCGAACTTGGATGTCTAGAAACCTCAACTATCCAGAATATAACAAGGAACTAAGAAGAATGGGGACTAACCCATTTCAGAGCATCGAGTCTAAGGTAAGATGCAGTCAGACACACGCTGTTATTAGGACAATGCTTTGTAATTAAAAAACCAGAGCGCGGCAGACATGCGCCTGTGGTGACTGTTTACTGCGCATGTGCAAGGCACCAGGTGTAATCACCAGTGAGAGAGTGAGAGCAAGTGCGCATGTCTACCAGCCAGATGGAAGAAGGGACATGGGAACACAAAGGAGATCTGAGACTTTAAGCAGCATAGAACTCTAGGGCCATTTTTGCACCAGGACAAGCTTCTTTACACCCGTCTGTAGACAGCAAGGACATTCACTGCACCAGGGTGCAAAATAACCCTTGATACTTCCAAAGACAATTCTCTGCTATACAGAAACAGTTCAATGGTGTTTAGTGCCTTTGATTCCTGATGTTAGGAAAAGGAGCATGGAACATTTTTGAAGGAGCAGCAGGATGGCTTGGTGTGTAAATGCTTGCCTAGCAAGCCTGACTATCTGACTTCATTTCTTTATTATGATGATGATGATGATGATGATGATGTATATAGTGTTCTGTTTGCATGTATCCTTGCAGGCCAGAAGAGGGAGCCAGATCTCATTACAGATGGTTGTGAGCCACCATGTGGTTGCTGGGAATTGAACTCAGGACCTCTGGAAGAAGAGCCAGTGCTCTTAACCTCTGAGCCATCTCTCCAGCCCAGTCTTCATTTCTGGACCCAAGGAAAAGAGCTGAGTGTTGCGGCACGCACCTGTGATCCCATCATCTGTGGTGAGATGGGAGGAAGAGATGGAGCCATTGGCAAGCTTCTGGACCTGCAAGCCTGTAGTGCACAGCAAACAAGCCAGACTGACTCACATACACACACCAGTTATAAAATATTGAAATGTATTTGCATGGCCTCAGTTATAGATAGATGCCTTCACTTAGGTCACTGACATAAAGCAGTTGTTCCCAACCAGGAATGACTACCCCTCTTAGAGGATATCTGGAAATATCTGGAGACATTCTGGACTATCACAACTAATTGTTATTTACTGGTATATAGTGGATAAAGTGGATCCTGAGTATGCAGCCCAACAGTGCTGGGCTTGAAGAGTAGATGGTTTCCCTGGGTCTTTTCTCCCTTTTTGGGACTTCATTCAGCATGAATGGAGATTGCTGAAGATTCAGAAGCAGCAAGTAGTAAGGAGTTGGGTCAGAGCCATAGGAGCTAAGTGGAGACTACAAATTTCTGTTAGATTTTCTATAAAACCACATTGCAGAACCATTAATGTTCACACCCACCTTAAAGTTAGCTTGCATAGGGGGTGCTTAACTTATTCTTTGGAGATTTTTCATAAGTGCAAGAACTATAAAATTTCTTAAGCAACAGAAAAGTTACTGTGGTAAGAATACCTTTTCTAAACCAACCTCTTGCTTTGTTTCTCTCTCTCTCTCTCTCTCTCTCTCTCTCTCTCTCTCTCTCTCACACACACACACACACACACACACACACACACACACACACTCAGTATAGAATCCAGAGTTTTGCATGTGCTAGGCAGGTGCTTCATTCCCAAGCTGCATCTCCAGCCCTCCCTTACCTTTTCTGATCAAGTAGAATGCAAGGTCAAAGGTTCCTCCATGAGGCTTGTCTCACTAACTGGCCCATTCTCTAGGCCTCTGCTTGCCTCATTCGTGGAGACAGGTTGCATGGAATGAGCTGTATGCATTTCCATCAGATGGTGGGTATGTCTTTGGCACGCTGACATCAATGTAGACTAGGAGTGAGGAAGGGCTGCCAGTAGCCCCTTGACCTTCCTTGGTGGTGTTGAGTGAAGAGGCCCCATCCTGGTAAAAATACTTCCTTGCACAACTGAATAAATATCCAGCAGGGGAAGAGGGACAGAGCAAAGCAACAGATAGGAGTTTACTTTGTTCTTTTTGTCCAGATCTTAATGGGTAATAACAAGTCAAAAGAATTGTGTTGAAATGAGGAGTACTAATTTATTATCTCTTAGGTCCTAACTTTCATGGTGACCTTCACTGTCATCTTGGCTAGATTTAGAATGAGCTAGAAGATGGTGTGTCTGTAAGGGTGTTTTCAGAGACGGTTAAATGAGAGCCCAGATGCACCTTGAGTGTGAACGGCACCATCCCATGTGTAAATGGAATAAAAGGGACTGAAGAAAGCCAGCAGCGGGCTGGCTTTGCCCTTTGCCTGCTTCCTAGGCCACTGTGATGTGAGCAGCCCCCACCACACACCATACCTGAACTGCTCTACATGCCTTCCTGACCACGGAAGACTGAAACCCTCTAAGCTACAAGTCACAGAGATGCTTTCCTCCTCTGTCGGATTTGCTGTGTGTTCTGTCAGAGATGGAAAAGCTGTTGATGCAGTCACGTTCACAGAAGTGGGCTTCCTGATACAGTCAACATTCTCCAGGATCTACTCTTTAGGGATATGCACGTGTCCTCATGACTTTATCTGCACCGAGGGCATGTGGTTGCCCATGGAGAGCAGAGGGAATCAGGAGTGGATTTCCAGGCAGTTGTAAGCTGACTGACATGAACGCTGGGAATCGGAGCCAGCCAGGACTTCTGCAAAAGAAGTATATCCTCTTAACAGCTGGGCCATCTCTCCACTCCTAAGTCAACATTATTTTATTTCTGTTTAGATAACTAAAGAACTAATTTTAGAATATCTGCTTGCTACATGGGTTAAAAAGTTAGCATGAGAAAGACTGTTGCTAGACTATATTGTTCGGCAAGTTACCACAGCACAGTCATGAGTGGGCAATAAAAGATTTGGATCATCTCGAAACTTCATGTCTGCCCTGGGGGATTGCCTCTGGTAATTAAAATTCCTAGTACACAGTAGGAGATAACAATGACACCAATTGAACAACCATCACTGTGTGGTAAGAATTTACTAAGGGTTACTATGAAGAGACTAAACAAAGTGTTAGCTGTTTTCCAAATGAATCTACAAGTTTTGCTGACTTTTCTATTTTTAGATCTTTTGTGTATTTCATTAACAGAGATGTTCTTTCTAACTCAGAGTATTGAAAAAAGAATTCTTTTAAATCCTCCTACTCTGAGTTCGAATTTCAGGAGTCATGGTTCTTTACTTGGATAAATCAGCAGCTTAAGACTAAATGGTGGCGCATGCCTTTGATCCCAGCACCCAAGATAGAGAGGCAGGTGGATCTCTATGAGTTCGAGGCCAGCCTGGTCTACAAAGTGAGTTCCAGGACAGCCAGGATTGTTACATAGAGAAACCCTATCTCAAAAAACCAACCAACCAAACAAAAAACAAATACACAAAAACAAAAGCAAACAAACAGCAACAAACAAAACCCAGAAAACTATTTTAAACAATCCTAGCAATTAACACGGGGAGCTTTCCTGAACAGAAAGGCAAACTTCCTGCCTTGCTGCCGTTTGATGTGGTTCTTACAAGATGCTATAGGCCTGGTTTGGGTCTTAGAGGCCAAAGATGGACGCACACGATTCAGAATTAGATCTAGTTTACAACTGAAGGGCCCAACCAGAGTTTGGGACAAAGAACTCGGGAGAAACACTCTCCAGCTGAGACATTCTAGAAAGTTCCATACTCCAATGAGCCTATAGACAGGAAGCTGCTGGACCTCTTCTGATGCTGCCTTCCCACAACCAGGCTACACTGTTGTCCCCGAGAGTCAGCGCCTCATTTTTGCACTCCTGCTTAGTTATCAAACTATTCACAGCAGCAGCTGGAGCACTTGGGGAAGGGTATCCTAGGCTCCCCAGGGACAGAGAAGGTGTTCTCTATCTCTCTGAGATGCTAGAGAGGAGAGGAGGCCTTTCCCAGCAAGGCTTAGATGCAGAGTAGCCAAGGGAAGCAGGCATCCATCTCAATAAAGCAAGTAAAATTAAATAGTCAGAGGTGCAACTGAGTACGGGTGGTCCCACACCCCTGCTGCTTCCAAGGTTGCAGTGGCCTGAAAACGAAGGGAAACAATGATTCCGGCGGGAAAGTTCTTCCGATGCTTGTCTACATTGCTGGGCAGGGTGGAGCTGGAAGACACCTTGTGGGGAGTTCTTAAAAGTCACCCCTAACTCAGAAGGTGAAGGGAAATGGAAAACAATGGTAAGGATTCCAAAGCTGGCTCTGAGGCGCCTCCACGTGGCTGTGAACATGAGCAGCGTGTGTGATAGTTTGGCCTCTGGGTCCATCTGCTGGCTCACTTCTCTTTCGCTACGATCCCTAGACATGGCTGCTATTTTCCTGCAGTGTGGCAGTTGGCCACACAGCTCAGGATGTGAAAAAGCCTGAGTGGGTTCTCTGAAAACCGAAGAGGGAGTGCATGATGGAGAAGGCGAGTCTCTGTCAGGCAGGATGGGAGTGAGGGAGCTCAGTGGATGTGTTTTCATTTCTGAGGACACAGGAGATCCCTACCCCCCCCCACACACACCCGTAAAGAATTTCTGCAGTTCTGTATGCTGGCTGCATAGTTGACACCAAGGCTGTTAGGAGCGTCACTTTACCACTACTGAAGGCCACAGCAGCCCGCAGGTGGCAGCAGGAGCTGCAGCCCAGCGGGACCTGTGTGAGATTCATGTATAAGTCCCCTCTCCACCCCCTCCCCACCCTCAACAGTCTACTGCTGACCTATATCCCTTTCAGGGCCCACATCACAGAGGACATGCTGCCTGAGCCGGCCTGCTGTCAATGTGTGTGTCTATCATGGTGTCTGGCCACAACCTCTGTGCCTAAGACTTACATGCACTGTCCAGTCAGCTCGATTTAATCTCTGCTTCCTAAATTTCCCGTGCTTCCCGGCTTCATCCCTACCTGCTGATTTAGATGGCACATTTGGGTGTCTCCAGGTGATACCTCACAACCCGACATACACTCAGGATGATGTAGCACTTAGAAGTCACTCACTGGTAAACTGCATTAGCTCCTCCCTTGAGGGTTGCTGCAGACAGATCCTTGGTTGGCAGTATGTGAAATGGCCCATGATGGCAGGTTAGATATCCTGGGGAGACAGAAAACAGGACTGCTGTGTCTAAGGTAGCTGGACTTAATTAATCACCTCCATTCAGAGGGGCAAAATGAGCCCCAAACAACTTCAGAAATTTAGCCTGGCTTGTTACTGTGTTTTAAATATAGGCTTAATTAAATCCAGCAAAATGCATACATTTGAAGTGGAGAGCTGTGAGTAGTCTAACAGGTGTGGAGACCTGTCTCACACCTCCATCCCGATCTGCTACATATAAATGCAGTTTGTGAAGCAGTTAGAGTCAATGCCAGCTTGGGTGTGTGGAAGGTGGGATGGTGGTACCCAAGGCAGTGAGCATCACAGTCACCTGGATGGCTTGTCACCAGGTGATGTGAGGATGCCGGCTCAGGGACCATGCTCACAGTCAGGGTCAGGATAACCAGGAGTTAAGCCACTCATATGTATACAGTACAAACAGCCAGACAAGTGTTCTGCTCCTGTCTCCTACTTGAGACAGAGGCAGGAAGATTGTGTGAGCCCAAGAGTTTGAGACCAGCCTTGGCCATATAGTGAGACTCTGACTTAAGAAAGGAAAAGGGGGCAGAGGCAGGCGGATCTCTATGAGTTCGAGGCCAGCCTGGGCTACAGAGCTAATCCAGGACAGGCTCCAAAGCTACACAGAGAAATCCTGTCTTGAAAAATAAAAACAAAAAAAAAAAAAAAAAGGAAGACAGAAGAACAAAAAGAAAAGAAAACTAACCAAAGTAACCATACAAAGGAAGGAGGAAAGCCTTTTATACAATTTCCATTAAAATGAACTTAACATTAATGTTAAATTTTAAAAAGTTAGTGAACTTCTAAAAAATTATTTGTTTAAATCCCGACTACAGTTTCCCCTCCCTCCTCTCCTCCCAGTCCCTCCTACTCACCTTCCCTACCCCATTCCACTCCTCCTCCATTTCTCTCCAGAAAAGGGCAGGCCTCCCATGGATACCAACCAAACATGGCATATCAACTTGCAGTGAGACTAGGCACCTCCCCATGTGTTAAGGCTGGGTGAGGGAACCTAGCATGAGGAAAGGGGAAAGGGTCCCAAAAGCTGGCAAGAGCCAGAGCCAGCCCCTGCTCCCATTGTTAGCCGTCCCACAAGAGGACCAAGCTACACAACCATAACATAGAGGAGTGCCTAGGTCAGCCCCATGCAGATCCCCTGGCTGTCGGTTCAGTCTCTGTGAGCCCCTATGAACCCAGGTTGGTTGATTCTGTGGATTTTGTGGTGTCCTTGACTCCTCTGGTTCCTACATTCCTTCCTCCCTCTCTTCAGCAGGATTCCCTGAGATTGGCCTAATGTTTGGCTGTGGGTCTCTGTGTCTGTTTCCTTCAGCTGCTGGGTGAAACATCTCTGATGGCAATTAGGCTAGGCGCCAGTCTATGAGTATAGCAGAATATCATTAGCAGTCATTTCATTGACTTTTTTCCCCAGTCAGGTTTGGCTCTATTCTTCCAACTTCCAGGTCCTGGCTCTCCAGGCAGTGTCAGGGGTGGGCTCCTTCTTGTGGCATGGGTCTCAAGCTGGAGCAGTCATTGGTTGGCCACTCCCACGATTTCTGTGCCACCTTTACCCCAGCACATCTTGTAGGCAGAATAAAGTGTAGGTAATGTGGCCGGATTGGTGTTTTAATCAGGGTTTCTATTGCTGTGAAGGGACACCGTGACCATAGCAACTCTTATAAAGGGAAACATTTCATTGAAGTGGTTCGGTTCAGTCCATTTATCATCATGGCAGGAAGCAAGGCAGCATGCAGGCAGACGTGGTGCTGGAGAGGGAGCTGATAGTTCTTATATCTTGACCTGCAGGCAACAGGAAGTGGTCTGAAACACTGGGCATGGCTTAAGCATATGTGAGACCTCAAAGCCCGCCTCCACACTTCCTCCAACAAGACCTACTTCAAAAAGGTCATACCTCCTAATAATGCCACTTTCTTTGGGGGCCATTTTCTTTCAAATGACCACAGTTGGTGTCCCAATCCCTCACTGGAAGTCTTGCCTGGTTATAGGAGATGGCCAGTTCAGGCTCTGTAACCCCCATTGCTAGGAGCCTTAGCTAAGGTCACCCTCATAGATTCCTGGAAGTTTCATTGCACTAGGTTTCTAGCTTATCCCTGAGATGCCCACCCCCCAATTCCAGTTGTCTCTCCCAGGACTCTCTCCCTCCATCTTCCCCTACCTGATCCCTCCTGTTCCCATCCCCGCCATCTGTCCACCTGAGATGTCTATTCTGTTCCCCTTCCCAGGGAGATTCATGAGTTCCTCCTTGAGCCCTCCTTGTTACTTAGCTTCTCTGCTTCTGTGGATTGTAGCATGGTTATCCTTTACTTTACAGCTAATATCCACTTATAAATAAGTACATTCCATGTTTGTGTTTCTGGGTCTGGGTTACCTCACTCAGGATTACCTTATCTAGTTCCATCCATTTGACTGCAATTTTAACAGCAAGGTAGTACTCCATTGTGTAAATGTATTACATTTTCTTTATCTATTCTTCAGTTGAGGGACGTCTATGTTGTTTCAAGTTTCTGGCTATTACAAATAAAGCTGCTATGAACATAGCTGAGCAGGTGTCCTGTGGTATGATAGAGTGTCCTTTGGGTATATGCCCAAGAGTGATATAGCTGGGTTTTGAGGTAGATCAATTCCCAATTTTCTGAGATACCACCATATTGATTTACAAAGTGGCTGTACAAGTTTGCATTCCCACCAGCAATAGAGGAATGTTCCCCTTGCTCCACAGCCTTGCCAACAAGAGCTGTCATTTGTGTTTTTGAGCTTAGCCATTCTGACAAGTGTTAGATTTCTGAATCTCTGTTTAGATCTGTATCCCATTTTTTTTTTTTTAAGGTGGGCCTTGCGCTTGCTAAATCCCCAACCCCTGTATCCCATTTTTAATTGGATTATTTGGTTTGTTGATGTCTAGTTTCTTGAGTTCTTTATATATTTTGGAAATTAGCCCTCTGTCAGATGTGGGGTTGGTGAGTTTTTTTTGGTTTTTTTTTGTTTTTTTTTTTTGTGGTTGTTTTGTTTGTTTGTTTGTTTGCCATTCTATAGGCTGCCATGTTGTGCTATTGACATGTGTTCTTCGCCTTACAGAAACTTTTCAGTTTCATGAGGTTTCATTTATTAATTGTCAATCTCAGTGCCTGTGCTATTGGTGTTTTGTTCAGGAAATTGTCTTCTGTGCCAATGCGTTCAAAGCCATTCTTCACCTTCTCTTCTAGCAGATTCAATATGTCCGGTTTTATGTTGAGGTTTTTGATCCACTTGGACTTGAGTTTTGTGCACAGCAATAAATATGGATCTATTTGCATTCTTCTACATACTGACATCCAGTTAAACCAGCACTATTTGGTGAAGATGCTTTCTTTTTTCCACTGTATAATTTTGGCTTCTTTGTCAAAAATCAGGTGTACATAGGTGTGTAGATTTTTGTCTGGGTCTTCAGTTCAATTCTATTGATCAACTTGTTTGTTTTTATGATGTGGTTTGTATTATTTTAACTCTGTAGTAGTAGAGCTTGAAATCGGGGACAGTGATACCTCCAAAAGTTCTTGTATTGTACAGGATTGTTTTAGCTATCTTGGGTTTTTTGTTGTTCCATATGGAGTTGTGTATTGTCCTTTCAAGGTCTGTAAATAATTGTGCTGGGATTTTGATGGGAATTACATTGAATCTGTAGATTGCTTTTAGTAGGATGGCCATTTTTACTATGTTGATCTTACCAATCCATGAGCATGGGAGGTATTTCCATCTTCTTCAATTTCCTTCTTCAAAGACTTGAAGTTATTGTCATACAGGCCTTTCATTTAGTTGATTAGAGTTACACCAAGATATTTTATATTATTTGTATCTATTGTGAAGGGTGTTGTTTCCCTGATTTCTTTCTCAGCCCACTTACCATTTGTATATACTGATTGCATTACTGATTTTTTGTTTGTTTGTTTGTTAATCTTGTATCCAGCTACTTAGCTGAAGGTGTTCTCTGGTAGAATTTTTGGGGTCACTTATGTATACTGTCATATCTTCTGCAAATAAAGATACTTTGACTTCTTCCTTTCCACTTTGTATCCCCTTCATCTTCTTTAGTTGTCTTATATCCACTAGCTAGAACTTCGAGTACTATATTGAATAGGTATGGAGAGAGTGGTCAGCCTTGTCTTATTGCTCATTTTAGTAGAATTGCTTTGAGTTTCATTCGATTTAATTTGATGTTGACTATCAGCTTGCTATATATTGTTTTTTATTATGTTTAGGTATGTTCCTTGTATCGTGATCATTCCAAGACCTTTATCATGAAGGGGTGTTGGATTTTGTCAAAGGCTTTTTCAGCATCTAATGAGATGATCGTGTGTTTTTTTTCTTTCAGTTTGTTTATCTGGTGGGTTACATTCTCTGGGGTGAAGCCTACTTGATCATGGTAGATGGTCTTTTTGGTGTGTTTTGGATTGGGTTTGAGAGTATTTTATTGAGTATTTTTTGCACATGTGTTCATGAGGGAAATTGGTCTGTAATTCTCTTTGTTGAGTCTTTGTGTGGTTTGGGTATCAAGGTGACTGTGGCCTCATAAAATGAATTTGGCAATGTTCTTTCTTGTTCTTTCTATTTTGTGTAATAATTTGAGGAGTATTGGTATTAGGTCCTCTTTGAAAGTCTGGTAGATTTCTGTGCTAAAACTGTCTGCCTGGGCATTTTTTGATTAGGAGACTAAGGGGTTATAGGTCTACTTAAATTGTTTATCTGATCTTGATTTAACTTTGGTAAGTGGTATCAAGAAATTTGTCTGTTTCTTTTAAATTTTCCAGTTTTGTGGAGTACAGGTTTTGAAGTGTGACCTAATGATTCTTTGGATTCTCTCAGTGTCCTTTGTTATGTCCTCCCTTTTTATTCCTTTTTTTTTTTTTTCTAAAGATGTATTTATTAATTATGTATACAGTAAGTGTTCAGCCTGCAGGCCAGAAGAGGGCACCAGATCTCATTGTAGATGGTTGTGAGCCACCATGTGGTTGCTGGGAATTGAACTCAGGTCCTCTGAAAGAACAGCCAAGGCTCTTAACCTCTGAGCCACCTCTCCAGCCCCCGTTCCTGGTTTTGATGTGGCTTTAAGGAATGTTAGCTGGTCCTTACCTGGGGTTCCTAGTACCTTGGTCTCTGGTGGAGCAGGGGTATTCTGTCAGAGTTGTGGGCCAGAATAGGGAGCTGAGGGGTAGAGGGGGAGTGTTGGTTACTTTTAAAATTGGTCTTCTAATGTCTGGTCTAGAATCCTTTAATCCTTCCCTTATTGCTAGGAAAATGGTCAACAGAGTATGGATTGGATCAATAGATTACCTGTTCTGTGCTTCCTTCTAGTGAATTAATCAATATTGAGGCCTCAGTGAGTTGGAAAGGATCAGCAAGTGTTTGAAGACTGTGTCCTTCACCAGCTGGAGAAAGGTCACTGCTGAGCTGCTGAGATCTCTGGGGGTGGGGGTTGGGCAGCAGGGCAGGGAGGGCAGGACGCTTAGGGCACTCACCACTAGAGCAATTTAACATTTAAAAGTAATATAGGTAATGAGTAACACTGAGCTGGTGTGGTGGCACACCACTGCAATCCTAGAACCTGAGAGTTTGAGGCAGGAGGATTTCAAATTCCAGGCCAAGTACAGAGTGAGTTTCTCTCTCTCACATACACAAACACACCCAAGCCCAGTGTAAAAGTTACTACAAAATATGTGATATTTTTGTGTTATACTTATTTCTATGACTCTAAAATGTTCAATAATTTTTATATAATTGCTAATTACATAAAAAGATTTCCTAATTATATAAAAAGGTTTCTAGGGTGACTGGTTCTTGATGCCTCTATTTGATCAAACAAACTGAAAAAGTGCATTTAAAGAAGCTAATATGGGGCAGGGCAGGGGCTGGAGAGATGGCTCAGCAGTTAAGAGCATTGGCTGTTCTTCCAGAGGACCGGGGTTCAATTCCCAGCACCCACATGGCAGCTCACAACTGTCTGTAACTCCAGTTCCAGGGGATCTGACACTTTCACACCAATGCACATAAATTAATAATTAAAAAATAAGCTAATACCATACCTGCAGTCACAGAGCTGATACACTGAAGAGCTGGGATTCAAACCAAGGTAGCCTGCCTTCTAAAGAAGTGTGCTTGGCCACTGCCTCTAGATGCAAACTTTCCAGTTTTCTGTCATACAGAGATATGATGAAGATGTCTTTTTTGAAGAGGTTGGCTTTCAGCCTGGGCTAGAGCTCAGTAGTACAGTGCTTGCCTAGAATACATGAAGCCCTGGATTCAATCCCCAGAGCAGAAAACAGAGACTGGCCTTTGTCCAGCATTTTCTGGCTCCCAGACCTTACACTTGGCAGTGGATATGTAACATCCAACACTGATGAGGGAAAAAGGTTAGGCACAGGGCGAGTTGAGTTCCCAGTGCCAGATATATGATTAAGGCACAAGGGTTTATTGGTTTGTATGCCCAAAGGGAAATAAATTATGCTTTAGAGACAGCAGGATCTATAGGACAGAATGTGTGACAAGGAGGTGTGACATGTGGTTTGCCAGTGAAAGATGAGGGAAAGCTTGCCTTTCGGGAAATTAAGGGGCAGGGATGTAGCCAGGGCTAGACCACCTGTACAATGTGTGTGAAGCCTTTGGGTTCTCTCCCAGTACTAAAACAGCATCAACAACAATAAAACTCAACACAACATACACACTCATAAAAAACAACAAAACAACCCCCATTCTACAAAGGACCAACCCAAGACCTGGCAAAGAAGCTGGGCACAGCAGTCCCTGCCTGCAGCCCCAGCTACTATAAATGACACGACAGTGGGCCCACTTAACTTGTATTTGCTTTCTCCATCATAAGTTTGCTTAACTGTTGAGGAATTACTAGTGAGCCTAGGGCCTCACACATGCTAATCACATGACCTGCCACTGAGCTGTGCCCCACCATTTTCTTAGTGTTTGTTTTGTAATTTAGTCTTTGGAGGTGTTTACTTCTGTTGGTTTGATGAGGCATGAATGCTCACGCGCAGGTACACACATGGAGGCCAGGTTGACATCACATCTCTTCAATTGCTTTCTACCTTAACTTTCAAATTTTATTTCTTGCCGGGTGGGTGCTTGCCTGCCTGTATGTCTGGGCACCACTTCCATACCTGGTGCCCTTGGAGGGCAGGAGAAGGCATTGGATCCCTCAGAACTGGAGTTAAGATGACTGAAAGTCACCTTTGGGTATGGGAATTAAACGCTCTGGAAGAGTAGAGTGTGCTTTTATCTGCCATCTCTCCAGCCAGCTACTTTAGCTTTTGAAACAGATCTCTTATTGAACCTAGAGCACCAATTGGCCAGCACTGATGGTCTGCCCATCTCTCCACTCCACTGCTCCAGCACTGTGGCTGCAGATGCCACTGAGGGTTAGGATCTGACCACAGAGAGGGCTGGGATCTGACCACAGAGAGGGCTGGGATCTGACCACAGAGTGGGCTGGGATCTGACCACAGAGGGGGCTGGGATCTGACCACAGAGGGGGCTGGGACCTGACCACAGAGGGGTTGGGACCTGACCACAGAGGAGGCTGGGACCTGACCACAGGGTTGGGACCTGATCACAGGGGGATTGGGATCTGATCACAGAGGGGGCTGGGACCTGATCACAGGGGTGTTGGGACCTGACCACAGAGGGGTTGGGACCTGACCACAGGGCTGGGATCTGACCATAGAGGGGGCTGGGGTCTGACCACAGAGGGGGCTAGGATCTGACCACAGAGGGGACTGGGGTCTGACCACAGAGGGGGCTGGGATCTGACCACAGAGGGGGCTGGGACCTGACCACAGAGGGGTTGGGACCTAACCACAGGGGGGTTGGGACCTGACCACAGAGGGGGCTGGGATCTGACCACAGTGGGGTTGGGATCTGACCACAGAGGGGGCTGGGATCTGACCACAGAGCCTTGTGCTGTGTACAGGCATTTTTCTGACTCAGCCCTACTTTGAAGGATTTTAAATGTCCTGAGGAGTTTAATATTTGATGTTTCATACAGCACAATATATTCCTACATGGGAGAGCAGTAGTTTAGAATTTTATATTACAGAAGCACTAGAAATTATCTGGCTCAACTGGCATTTAGTATAATTTGGTTACTTGACCCAATTTAACATTTTAAAAATTGTTGTTTTTTTTTTTAATTTATTTTGGTTCTGGGGATTGAACCTAGGTCCTTGTGGATGTTAGCCTAAGTACTTGGATCATCTTTTTAAAATTACCATATATCAGCCAGCTGGTGGTGGTGCACTCGGGAGGCAGTGGCAGGTGGATTTCTGTGAGTTTGAGACCAGCCTGGTCTACAGAGTGAGTTCCAGGACAGCCAGGGCAGTTATACGGAGAAACCCTGTCTGGAAAAAACAAAACCAAAATAAACAAATCACCACATAACTAATTACTTACAAATTACTTTAGTGGGCAAAGACAAACCCCTTTCGCTGGGCCACCAAGATGGCTTAGTCGGTAAGTTGCTTAACCCACAAGCCAAACTGTCTGAGTTTGATGATGCCAGAACTAAACACACACACACACACACACACACACACACACACACACACACACACACACACATCTATATGTGTTATATATTGTATATAGAAGATATCCAAGTGAAAGATGACCAGTGACACACTCTCTCTTCAAGCAGATAGGTAGACTCTATTACTCATCTCTCACTTCCAGTTTTACTCACATGATAATAGTTCCTTACTACACCAGACAGGGTGTACCCCTGAAATCATGTATGGGACCACATCTCTCCCCAATCCTGCCAGTGGCTCTCCGTGTCACCTGGAGCAGACCAGAGTCCTCCGGACCTGGTGACAAAAGCCGTGCCTCACCAGCTTCCACCTCTCCTACTTGCTCTCTCCTCCTCCGTCCCGTCTCCTTACACAGAGCACAGCCTTCCGAACGCTGGCTCCCCCTGCCCAAAATACTTCTCCTGGGGCTGGAGAGTCGGCTCAGTGGCTAAGAACACTCTTCCAGAAGACCTGGGTTCAATATCCAGCACCCACATGGCAGCTCACAACTGTCTGTAACTTCAGTTCTAGGGGATCTGACACCTTCACACACACATACCTGCAGGCCGGACACCAATACACACAAAGTAAATAATTTAGAAAATCTGACTTGACTTTACAAAGCTCGGCCCATTGAACCACAAACAGACTAGACGGGGAAAGCCACATCCTCAGCAGTTATAACCTTCTGTATCCTGGTGCACCTTAGACTTTTATCATGCAACCATGCAGCAAGCTGAACTTTAAAGAAAACTTTCTGTTTTGCTTTTTATCAAAAGTGTTGGCTGGAGCAAGGCAATGCAAACCATTGAGCAGAATGTTAGCCATATCCTAGCATCCTCCTGCTACAAAATCCAGTCCATTTGCAGCCAGCTTCAAACCAGTGTGAATGCTCATGTTTATGTTAGGTAATGTATTTACCAGTTCATTCAGCGGCTGCTTGCTGAATATCTATAAGCTGGGAATATAAAGAAAAGCTCAACAGTAAGAAAAGCTTAGTCTTAAGGATCCAGGATGGAGCAGGTAAAAGGAGGAAGAGAATGAGAATAAAAAATATATTTGCATAAATAATTATAAGACACATACTATGTAAACTGCAGTAAGATGCATATTTAAGGAGTTCTCTGGGAGTCCAGATAAGGATGAACTACTTCAGGGTGGGATAGTGTCCTGGAGAATCTCAGATAACCCGGATGTGTTAAGGTCTCGGCTAAACAGTGTCTGTCACTGTACTGGCTGGTTTTGTGTGTCAACCTGACACAAGCTTGAGCCAATCGAGAGGAAGGAGCCTCAGTTGAGGAAATGCCTCCATGAGATCCGGCTGTAAGACATTTTCTCAATTAGTGATCAATGGGTGAGGGCCCAGCCCATGGTGTGTGGTGCCATCCCTGGGCAGGTGGTCCTGGGTTCTATTAGAAAGCAGGCTGAGCAAGCCAGGAGAAGCAGCATCCCTCCATGGCCTCTGCATCAGCTCCTGCCTCCAGGCTCCTACCCTGTCTGAGTTCCGGTCCTGACTTCTTTCAGTGATGAACAGCCATGCTGAAATGTCAGCCTCCCAACTCGCTCTTTGGTCATGGTGTTTAGTTGCAGCCATAGAAACCCTAAGACAGTCGTCTATCTGCTCGCCTATCTGTCAACAACCATCTGAATGGCTGCATTCCTTAAACTGCCACAGGATGCCCAGGCCTGAAAGCAATAGAGAGCTCAAAGAACTGATAGGAAATATTGTTAAAAGATTTTATTTATGTGTATGAGTGCTCTATTTGCGTGAATGCCTGCATGACAGAAGGGGGCATCAGACTCCACTATAGATGGTGGTGAGCCACCATACAGTTGCTGGTTGCTGGGAATTGAACACAAGACCTCTGGAAGAGCAGCTGGTGCTCTTAACCATCGAGTCATCTCTCCAGCCCTGATAGGAAATATTTTCAATTACAGAAACTCTAGCTCTCAGTTAACGAGAGACAGAGGGTGAGGGTTAAAGGCCCAGAGTGCTGCCATGCTCAATGAGAAAGACTGCTAAGCCTAAGTCTCTCACTAAGGGATACCTGGTCACTAGGACAAGCAAACACCAGAACTTCTCCCCTACAAGAGACTGTACTGTACCAAAAGATAAGCCGAAGGACTGAGTTAAACAACTCCATTAGGTAATGGAATCAGTGGAATAAAAATATTTCTCACTATAGTTGCATTAAAAAAAAAAAAAAGGACTTTTTAGACAAAAAGAAACCCAGCTTGAATGTGCAGGAAAACATGACATAATGCAGAGGATAGAAAAGGGTGGTGGACAGAACCACTGCCAAGCTGAGTGACAGACATGGAAAGCTTCTGGTCGGGAAGAGCACATTATGTCATCCTGTCGTTGGAGGTCATCTTTCTCCAACTTCCATTGTTCCTCAGAAGAAACACAGGAAGCCATTCCCTGGGACAGCCACCTTCCCCTCACAGCTCAAGTGGCATCAAGCCCTTATATATTCTTAAAGCCCAGCAATCAGGCTGAGAGCCAAGATCAGAAAGGCGGGGGCCTCAGTGAAGTCCCTTATGACTACAGACGTAATGGATAGGAAACGGTTCCACCTAAGGATGGAAGTTTAAAGTCTTGCTCCTCGGCAAAGTGAATTTTAACCTGTCATTCATCTGCTGAAGGGCTTAGCTTAGTTTCTGGTGGTCTTGGTGGCACTGATGGTCTAACCACAGGCAGACTCCAGGGACCCTTTCCATGCTTCTCTCCCTCTCTGTACAGCTGGGCCAGCTGTTTCCCACCAGTCACCATTTTGCAGAGAGGTCTGAAGGCAAGAGGTGCAGGTTGACCAGCCCTAGAAATTGTTTTGTGGGCTGGGTGGCGGCGGCGGCGGCGGCGGCGGCGGCGGCGGCGGCGGCGCACGCCTTTAATCCCAGCACTCGGGAGGCAGAGCCAGGTGGAACTCTATGAGTTCGAGACCAGCCTGGTCTACAAAGCGAGTTCCATCCAGGGAAGGCACAAAGCTACACAGAGAAATGCTGTCTCAGAAAACCAAAAAAGAAAACAAAGGAAGAAATTGTTTTGTGGGACTGGAGCTCAAATGCAGGGTCCCACAACACATTAGGGAAGCACTAGCCCTTATATTCTTCTCTTTACAAATTCTTGAATCCTTTTCATTTGGACTATCTTTCTTACCATTTAAGTCCCTAATTTAAAAAAAAAATGTATTTCACAGCTGTTGGGGTAGTATACAACAGCTTTGTGAGCATAGAGACCAGAACCAAGGGCAGAGAACACAGGAAGATTTTTGCTTGTTGGGCCAGTTCCTACATCCCATATGTAGTGAAGAACTCAGCAATAGTTGAAGGGTAAGGAAAGCAAACAGAAAACAGAGACCAAGCTGCATGATAATAGGGGTATGGGATGTGGAGGAAAGCCACAGGGACTGAGATGTGGGGGGATCGTGGGGTTAAGAGTGCTTTGCTCTAGGTCAACTGTGGGTTGTAGTGGAGGGGGGAAGGAGGAAGAGAAAGGAGTTTTAAAGGTGTATATATGATGTGTGGTATAAATTGGATACTTAGAATATAAAATATCAATAAAACCTATGATTATTTGTTTTTTGAGGCAGGGTCTTGCTGTATAAACTATGCTGGCCTTGAACTCAACAGAGATCCATCTGCGTCCACCTCACTAATGCTGGAATTAAAGGCATGCGCCATCACACTTGGCAAAATCTAATCTTTACAAAATACTTTTGCTAGGTGTAATTTCCTGCAGAGATAGGCTATGGGAGGACCCAGAATCTGTTCACTGATGAATGCTGTAGTTACAAGCAGATTACTGGCATCCTTAGCTCTTGCCTGTCTATGAAGACCTCCAGTCTGTCATATCCAACCAGAGATCCTAAGGCACAGAGGAAGCAATCTCCCTGATGCTGAATCAATTAGATCTTCAGAAGAGACTGAAATGACTTTGAAAATGAAAAACAGGGTGGAACAAACGGCCAATTTCATGGAAAGGATCCACCAGTCTGGTTGGCATCCCATAGTAGACAGACATGCTTATCAAACCACGCAGCTCAATTATTATTTCCAGTAGGCTTGTTATAATGATGTCACCTTAACAGTTGAACAGGGGAGCAAATGCCTGTGAGGGAAGATGGAACACATTTGTTTAATGTCCATTCTGGCTTCGTTTAATCCCAAGAATAGCCCCGAGTGTGGTCACTGCCCGGCCCTGCTCTCTCCTCAGCAGTATCCTGGCTCACCTGGGCCATGCTGTCTGAGCACACGAACCTGTGGCTGGCGTGCATTCACTCTCTGCCTCTGCCACAGCGGGGGATTTATGGATCAGCACACAACCCAATCCAAGTCAATGGCAGGGAGATTCCAGGCCAGGGCAAGACTCCAGCAACACGTGCACACAAACGGGGCAGTAGGAAAAATTTCAAAGTAGAATTTATATAATGAACTCAAATTCCTAGCTGTCCTAAGTGTTTGTAGAAGGTTGGCAGAGTTCATGAAACTATGCAAAGACTCATCAGCTCCGTGGTCTCATCTACATCTTTCCCACTGCTCCCTCTAGGGTTCCTCGGCATAGCCGTGTCCTGCCTGCTTTGCAAACCATGACTTCCTCACAGTCCTCCGTTTCCTCCAATTTAAACTCTAAGTCTCCCTTTCGCCTGTTTGCTTAATTCCTCATCTCTCAAGGCACAGCTTGCTCCTTCCTGAAGCCTTCTAAGATCTGAACACGCTTTTAGGTTCTTTTGCCCGAATCTTGCATGAGGCCTTCCATGTTAATGGTACATTTGCTGAATGGATGAAAGGTGGATGTATGAATCTAAATTTGTTCATTGTCACAAATGTCTGGGAAAGTCCTAGACAACTGGATACAAGGGAGCTTTATGAAAACTCCAACACAGGAACAGAACCAGACTGTGATTTCAATTACGGAAATTCACTACATCCCTTTCAGCTGCTACTGACTAGATATTTACTTTTCACCCAGAGATGATAGGCATTTTGCTGATTTATAATTCCCAATGTAATCACCTTGAATAAGTCACCCTTGCTGTGAACACCCACATTAGACAGGAAACCATGGCCATGTTCGAGAGATTTGATTTGTAGCCAAATCCGCTTATATACTCTTGAGCAAACCTGGCAGAAATCCAACTGCCCAAGTTAAATAGACATTTAGCCACACTGTGCATTAGATATGCCTGGTAACCTCAGAAAAATACACTTGAATAGCAATGCTGGCTTAACAGACTATAATATGATTGTAGTATAGAACAAAAACTTACTGGCAGCCGAATCATTGTGCTTTTATCCAACATGTATTTGAAAATATAGTGAATTGTGAGTCTATATAAAAGTCCCAGGAGATCTGCTACACTACTTACCAGAAAGTAAGTATTCTTTTAAAAACATTTATTCAAAACCAAATTAAAAATGGACTTTCCTCCTTCTTCTTCCTCCCCCGCCTCCCCTCAACCAGTGGTCACTCTGATACATCAAAACAAGCTGTTGCCAGGTGGTGGTGGTACAGCACTCCGGAGGCAAAGGCAGGAGGATCGCTGTGAGTTCGAGGCAGCCTGGTTACAGCGTGAGTTCCAGGACAACCAGGGCTACGCAGAGAAACTCTGTCTCAAACAAGAAAACCAAACCAAACCAAACCAATCACAATGATTTCTTTAAAAGGACCTGTGGCTTTTAGCACATTCTAACCTAGGTTGTATAGTAATCCCCAAGACTCTAGCACCTGCTGACCTGAGATCTCTTTTTACTGAATAACTAACAAGAAACTTATTATCCTGGGCCATTCAATGTTTGAGTTGAGTTCCCCTTCGTGTTGCCCCTCTTCCTACACACAGGACTTCACAAATGCTAGTTGGTTTGCTTAATTTGGAAGGCCTTCGTATCTCCTCAGTAATATGCCACCAGAAGCCAGATGGCCTTTAGCATACCTTTGATGTCAGGAAGGCATTGAATAGAAAACCTCGCCTTTGATTCTTACGGTTTCTTCTGTATTTTTCTCAGATTGAGTTTCAAGCCATTTCTAAAGCACAATGTTACTCCAGTGGATATAATTTAGGCACCCTCTGGTGGTCAATAGAACACAATCAATTCTTCTGAACATTAATTTAAATTATGTAATGGCCAATTTTATAGTTTGTGATGCATTTTCTCCTCTAGTTTTCTGATCTAAATCCTTATGTTCCAGGTAAGTGCATCTTAGTTACTTTTGTATGTGCAAAGCTATGTTCTTTCAAAATGCTACTTCCAAGTCATGAAATGCCACAAAGACCAGGTAGAGTGTTTATTCAGAATACCTTCGATAAAAGGAGGAGCAACCTTATCCTCATTAAGGGTTTAAGGAAAATGTTATTAACAGCAAACCCAAACCACTTCAAACTAATTCACACAATGGAAACAAAGCTGTCAGCTGGTAACAGAAGCACAGGACAGAGCTGTCACACATGGTCAGACATTGTTAAAACTTAAATAAAGAACTTCCAAACCTTTGTAATTGCTGTGCTGAGGAACAGAAAAAAATTCTATTGAATTAGCAAAAACAAACTGTGTCATTTTTTCCTTCAGCAGCAAACTTGGGCACTACTTTTGGGAACTGAGCTAATACCGCTGGTATTCCAGTGTTTAAAGCTGTGTTGACATGATAAAGTACTATAATTTTAACTTGTTATTGTGAGACAGAAGCTGCCTCATTAATTTCTGCTTCATTCAAAACCGAGGAACAAATCAATGTTTACCAATGGGAATGACGGTAAATGAGCAGCAGAACTCTAAACACTATGATATGCCATTAGCTCATCATGTTAAAAAAATAGTTCAAACGATTGTCTAAGTTCTGTTCAGTCAACAAAATTAGATAAAAATGAGAAACTGTTTTAGTTTTAGTCATTTTAAAATAGGTTTTCCACATACATTTAATTTTAAGTGCTGTTGAACCTGAAAAAGATTCCTTTATGCAATAATGGGATTATTATTAGTGTAAGCCACAATGAATGAAAGAAGAGTCCCGGTGCTTTCAGAAATGTGGCCTCTTAGTTACAGTGAGCACTTACGAACTTCACAGTACTTTAAATATCCTAAAGAGCCAAGCATCTTCCAGTTTACCCATAATCCACTTGAAGACTTTAAGATCTCAGAGCAGCAGATACACCTAAGGAAGGTGTTAGAATTAATCTGCTCCCACCATTTCATCCTTTCATTTTATAAATGAGACAGATAAGAACTAGAAAGAGTAAAATGTTTAAAATCTAACAACTAATTAGTAACAGAACAAACAGATCTGGCTCTTCTAATTACTTTCCTGCTAAGAATAAAATTAAATTTGTGAATGAAACCATGTGTGTTTTGAAAAGTCAATTCTTTCTTTGCCTGGTTTATAAATGACCAAAGCCACCACCCATAATAATCACTTCTGGGTAGTTAACGCCCTTCCTCACATTGAATCTGCAGTAGAAGGCAACTGCTTCATTTCCAGTTTTGTGAGCAAAGACATACACTCATTTCTCAAGGGCTAGGGTAATATTAGAAGCACCAGTGCTAGTTACGAGAAAGGTCACTTGGATTGAGTGTGGAGAGCATTTTTGTTGACATCAAACCATCCAGAAGTCAGTGGGAAAACATCACAAGAGCTAGATGCTTTGAGAAGAAGAGGGCAACACTCACCCTGTGTTGCTTCAGTTTCCTAAAGACAGATGTCTGTGGAGTGTGGTTTACTGAGGTCTTGGATAGACAGGAGGAAGGCAATGGGAAACTCTCCACTGAAGTCTCAGCTGGGTCTATTACTAATTCTAGGACTCAGCCCTGCTTAGTTTCTGTTAGTAAACTGTGAAATGTTGGTCCAGTAACCAAAGTCTGGCTGTACAGTGGGTGAATCTGAGCCTGAACTGAGGGTACTGAGTTCCCTCTGACTGACCCTCAGGGAAACTCCTCAAGGGGCAGAGAAAACTCCCAGCAAACTGGGCAGTAACACCCAAAGTCTTAATGCTCTTTAATTGCATTAAACTGACCCAAAAGAAAAGGCACTTTTCTGGTCTTAGCCTCCATAGACATACAGTTTTGACTAGAGGTGTGTGTAAAAAAAAAGAATCTGGGCAAGACGGAGCCTCCTGAACTTGAAGAGGACCCCAACATGTAAGACTGCTGTGAACAATATAGATACCTTGCTTCTTTGCTTCTAATAATAAACAGATTTGTCTTTTTAAATTCAAACTAAACATGCTCAAAACTGGTGGGGAACCGGGGTGGATGAAGGAGGTTGTCTGGGACAACAGCAGAAACCCAAAAATTTCTTGTTAGTTGTCGTTAAGCAGGTAAGATTTGGGAAAAATCCTTAAAACACTAGGTCTTCAATTTTTCTGTCTTCTTTAAATCTGTTCAAAATTCGATGCAAGATTTTTTTAGATTATAAAAGGCAAAACCCCTCTGAGATTAAAAACCTTTCTGAATTTGTTCAAAAAAGTTGGTGTGCTTATGAGTAAAAACACTTTTCTAGGAAGAAGGATATATTTCCACTAGAACCTCAAAGAAATCAGGCGACTGAAAAAGTGGAAGACCGCTGGTTGAGACGATGGGGTCTCTAGATACTGATTTATCTGGTTGCAGAGATCAGCAGAGATCTTAATATGGTTATAAAATCTGTCCCACAAAGCCTTCTTGAGTTTCCATTTATCTTGATGTGTGTGATTTTTTTCCTCGAAAAAGGGGGGGGGAAGGGATGAATAAAATAAAATCGAGTTTATTCTCAATAAAGATTGAAAACACTAGAGATTTTAAGAAATATTTTGTATCAGTAGCAAATGAAATTTTATTTTATTTAAGATCAGACTCTTAGCCATTTGCCCACTCGTGCTGAAATATTTTAATATTTCTTTCTGTTTGAGTTAACTGACTTGAAACAAAAGGCTGGGCTCCTCCTTCCAGCCGGTTTTTTTTTTTTTTTTTTTTCTTCCCCTATCTGATGCTTGAGTATCCTGTGAAATAATGATGGATTAGCTGTAGTTCTATTTGAGGTAGTAATTACCATTCTATAAAGATTTGATCCCTGAGATATATTAAATGAAGCTATTTATATATTCTCACAATAACTGGTTGAAAATTAGAGCAAAAGAGGAAAACCGACACTAGGGAACTCGAGGAGCTTGTAAACCGTGAGGTGCATCCTGGAGAAAATGAGGAGCTAAGAGAGAAAGCGACCAGGATCACACACCGACACAGTATCAAACCCTAAACAGAAACTAGGGGGAGGAAAGACCGAACAAAGGTAGCAAGGAGAGAAATGAGGCGAAAACACCACGGTGGAGCCTTTCAAAACATCTCAAGGCCTCTCGCTAATTAAGGCGAAGACAAGGCAAGGAGAAAACATCAGAGCGAGAGACGCTGCCTGTGATTATCAGATAAAATACCAAAAGCTCAGGGGAATGATCTTTTGTGGCAGAGACGTGCCGGGCGGTAAGGAACGCTGGTTTTTCCCAGACAACACCCACAAGGTATAATGTAAAAAGGAGAAAGTGGGTTCAAGCACCTGCCTTTTAACAATTATTTTTAGGCTATTCCTGATGCTTTTCAATGACCCGTTTCCCGGTAGACTGATCGGAAACACGAGGGGCTCCTCGATCCCAAGGGAAGGGGGGCACCATCCATCCGCAGGGAGGGGCCGCTTGCCGGTTAACCCCGAGGGCGCCGGCCGGAGCCCCGATCCCCAGACGAACCCGGTCCTCAGGCGACCCCGCTTGCCCGCGAGCCCGAGCATCTTCATCCCGGCTCTCAACCCATTCAAGAAAAAGCCTGGGATTTCAGGAACCGCCACCACCTCGCCTGGGGGCCGCCGCCGCCTCCCTCGGGGGTGGGTGGGGGGCGTAGCCTCAATCGGCGCGGCCGGGGCGCGCCCCCGTGGGCCGCGCGCCCGCGCGCCCGCGCCCCCGTTGCCATGGTAACGCCCGCCCCGCCGCCCGAGGGGCCCGCGGGAGAGCGGCGCGCTCTGGCAAGATGGCGTCCTCGAGGTCGCGGGGTTCGCAGTGAGCGCCCGCCGCCGTCGCTCCGCCCGGCCCGCCGCGCCGCCTCCGGTCCGCCCGCCCGCGCGCGCCCCGCGGGCCCATGGCGGCGACAGGTGCGGGCGCGCGGCGGGTTGCCGGGCTGCCGCGGGCCGGGCGCGCCCCTCGCTAACGCGCGCGTAACTTTTCCTCGCCGCGGCCCCCCGCGGCCTCCGCGCCACGCCCCCCGGGCCGCCGCCCCGCCGAGGTGCCGTCTGCCGGCCGCCGCGGGAGCGAGGAGCGCCGGGAGGCGCGGCTCCACCATGGCCCTGACCCTGTTCGGTGAGTGCGGTCCCCGGTTCCCCGCCGCGGGTGGGCCGCGCCCCGGAGCCGCGTGCGGGGCCGGGGGGCGCGGGGCGGGCCGGCCGCCGAGTCGGGGCTCCCGGAGCGCGGCCCCGCGCGCCGCTCCCATTGTCTCCTCTCAGGCAGGGCCGATGGGCGTGAGCTCCCGGGCCAGTCCTGGGGTCGTGGTCAAGGCATGGTGCCTCTCAGACGTGGCAACTTGAGAGGGAAGTTGGCTAGTTGTTTGCAAACCAATTTTCCCCAAGTCGGTAAATAAAGATCCTGGAAAGTTTATTTATTTTGGACAAGATGTGAGAGCATCCCCAGCCTCTCTAGAATTGCCCCGTCCATGTGTTGATTCTTGCTGGATTGTTGGGCATTTTGGGGGGCGGGAGGGACTTGGTACATTGCATTGGAATAATATGTGAACTTAATCTGGTATTGGTTAAGATTGAAAGTGTGTGTTCTGACGAAAGGACAGAAGAAAGTTGGTTACTGGAAGGTAACAGATCAGAATCGTAATTTTGAGTATTGGATGGGAAATGTTATTTTTCTGGATGTAGTTACTGTAACACTATTGTTTCAGAGGCTAAGACGCTTTGCAATGACAGTGGGTTGGGAAAAAAGCACTGAAAAGATACATTGTTTCCTTTTACAAAAACAGGCATTGGTGCATCATTTCAATAGAATTCAGTTTGTCAAAACTTAGATTTGCAAATAATTCAGTTTTTCAAAGTAGTAAGGTACAATGATGTATTACCGATAGCCATGAGAACATTTCTCCTAGGTTGTTCAGCATATGCAGTTTCCAGTTAAGTTTTAATTATGTCATCGGATCAGGCACCTTATGTTGCCACATACCATAAATGCTTTTTTGTTGTAAATACCTCCAAGTGAGTCCAGCTGCTGGGATCAGTTACTTCTGTTTCTTCTTCACTGAAAAATATAATCTCACTGTTGTTTTGCCCTACCTTGTATTTAATCTGCATTATTTAGCAGAAATGGGGACTGTTTTTGTACAAAGGTTACAGATGATATAAGGCTTACTCTTAGTTGCTATTTTTTTAGAAGCAATGGTGGTAGCAACTGTTGCAGCTAAGACATAGCAGTAAGGTTTCCAGAGGAAGGTCTTTTTAAAACTGTATCTGATTAATCTGTCCTAGTTTCTAGTGAGATAGATAGTTTGCGGGTTTTAAGGATTTCAAAAGTAAGTTGTACTCATCTAGTATCTTTTAGACTATTGACAGTTATGATAAATAAAGCAGTTAAACTGGGAAAACAATACTCTTTTTTAAAGGATTCCTAACTTGGAAGACTTTACCTAGGTGGAAATATGGAAAAGAAGGGTGTGTGGTTCTACCTGTATGAAAAATTGCTCCTACCCCTCAGCACGAATGACTTGGTTTCTATATTCTAATATGTGCTTGTGGAAAATAGAATTCAGTTTATAAAAATTCACTTTTCTACAATGTGAATGTTGGTGTATTGTAAAGCATACTTCTGAAGTAGGCGTGAGAGAAGGGGGAGAAGAGGGAGAAGGGGAAGAGGGAGGAGGGGGAGAGACCAAGATGGAGGGAGGGGGGAGGGAGGGGGAGAGAGAGACAGAGACAGAGAGAGACAGAGAGACAGAGACAGAGAGAGACACTGCGAGACAGACTGACTGACTGACTCTGTAGCCTAGGCGCCAGGATTATAGGAAGAAGCTTCCCACACCCACCTTTTCTTTCTCTTTTGGTAGTGATGGAGCAGCGGCTGTTTTTAAGTGTGTTGTTAGCTGCAGACCGCACTCCTGTCTCCTGTAGGTCTGTTCAGTGTAGATGCTTTTGTCAAGGTCTGGGCCAGGGGATTTTAAAGGGACACTCATGATTCTCTGAGGCACAAACCCAGGTTTGAGAGCTGTTGGAATACAGGAAAATTCCAGGAGATTGCCCAATTCACAAAACCTTTTTGCATATGTGAAGAGAAGTACCTGAAAGTTGGAAGAAAGGGATTTGATTTGAGACGTTACTGCTGTTTACTTGGGTTTGGAAGCACTTCTTGTCTTTATACGCGGTCTCTGCGGAGTTGGAGGAGGACGTGCTCCTGGCCTTCATCATGCTGCACCCTAGCCTATTTTTCCTTCTCTTTACTGTGCTTTTGTTTGGTTCTGAGACAGGGCCTTGGACTCAGCAATCCTCCTGCCGTAGTCTCCATTTACCCTCGATGGCACACTGACAGGATCGGTAGGAAATTACCCATAGGATTATTTGGGGATAAGAAGGGAAGTTGGATGAATGTGCTGTCAGTCACGGGGAGAGTGCAACAGTTTGCACCTGTGGCTTCCCAGAGTAACCACTGCAGACTGTCTGCCTGGAGTATCTGGGTTCTGTTGGTTCACACCAACAGTAGAATATGGTCCAGTTCCTCAACTTGTGTTTTAAATTTTCCTTCACACTTTTCTTAGATGTAATGTTTTTATTGGTGATTACTAGAAGTGAATTTAGATAATTTTAGAAGCTCTTACTTAGTGTTTCAGTGTGTATATGTGCACCTGTTTGCAAGTGTGCAGTGTCTGTGTGTAAGTGCATGTGTACATTCATGTGTATGTGTTCATGTGGAGGTCAAAGGTCAACCTCAGGTATCATTCCTTAGGCACCATCCTCTGTGATTAAGTGTTTGTCCCACTGTGCATTTAAACTTCAGTGTAGTCCCTCAGGTTCCTTTTACCATATGTTCAGGCAGGGTCTCTCACTGACTAGAACTTTGCCAGCCTTGCCAGTAGCTCTAGGGATCCACCGGTTTCCATCTGTCACCATGGGTTTTCAGGAGCTGAACTCAGGATAAGCATCCTGTGAGTCAAGATCTTTACCTGCTAAGTTATCTCTCAGCCCTACCGTGTGTGTGTGTGTGTGTGTGTGTGTGTGTGTGTGTGTGTGTGTGTGTATGATATGTGTTTGCGTGCAATCTGATGTTCATGAATGGGGCAGTCAGAGGGTAGAGGGTATCTTCCTTTATTGATTCCAAGTTATATTTTGAGGCAGAGTGTTGTTTTTAATCTAAATCTCAATTTTGGGATTTTACCAGTGAAGACTCAGGAGTCAGATGCTGAGGTGAAAGCCTGCTAGCTCAAAGAGGCAAAGGAGCAACCAGCTGACCTTCCTCCTTAGCTGGCATCTCATAAAGAGCTTCCCTTCCACCATCCCAAACCAAAAAAGACCTCCAAACTCAAAGTCCCTCCTCACTACTTCCTGTGTTTTTCTGTATCCGTTTTGTGGACTCCCTCTAACTCTCTTCCTATCAACAAGTTGCTGGCTCTGCCTTTTGACCCAAGGTTGATTTTATTTAATTAACACAATCTTGGGGTTCACAGTGTGATCAAATGCCCTGAAACAGCAGAGTCTCTCACTGAACCATTGTTTCAGTTAGAGTGGTTGGCTGGCAAACTCCCAAGATCCTCCTGTCCCCTTAGTGCACGTGGGGATGGGGTGAGTGGGGGGGGTGGGGAGACGGGTGGGGGATTGGGGGTTGGGGGGTTTTTACAGATGTGTCTGCTACACCCATTTTTACTTAGGTGCTGGGCATCCGAACTCAGATACTTACACTTACCAAATGAGCACGTGGCCACGTTCCCCAGCTCCCTCTTAGTTTTAGAGACAGTCTCCCCGCCACCTGGGGTTTGCTGTGTAGGCTAGACTGGCTAGCCAGACAGCGCAGTGATCCTCCTACCTGTGTCTCTAGTGCTGAGAATATAGGAACTGGCTTCCAGTCTTGACCTTTTTATTTGGGTCCCAGGGATTGAACTCAGGTCCCTATACTTTGGGGGCAGCCACTTTACCTATTGTTTCCAGCCCTAAGTGTTTTACTTTTACTTTTTAATACTCGAATATGCATTGAAAATGTTCATCTTTGAAAATTCAGAGATTTGAAACTGTTTTTCTCTGTCTTTCAAATAAATCCATGTCTCACTATCAACCCTGATACACTTTAATGTTTTAAAATTACATTTACTTACGGGAGAGGAAGGGAAAGGGGCATGCTAGGGTGTCTGTGTAGAGGTTAGAGGACATCTTTTGGTCGTCAGTTCTCTTCTTTCAACCTGTGAGTCCTGGGGATTGAATTGTCAAAAGGCTTGGCAGCAAATGCATTTATCTGCTGAACAGATGTCTTACTGGTGCAAAGTTAGGTTTTTGTTGTTTTTGTTGTTGTTGTTGTTTGAGACAGGGTCCCTCTGTGTAGCCCTGGCTGTCCTGGATCTCATAGAGATCCACCTGCCTCTGCCTCCCAAGTGCTAGGCCTAAAGATATGCACCACCACCAAAGTTAGCTTTTGTTTTGTTTTGTACTTGGGATTGAACCCAAGACCTCATGCATGGTAGGCAAATGTTCTACAGAGTCACATCTCCAGCTTGATACAGTTTTAAAATCTTTGCCCTCAAAAATAGCCAAACATATTTCAGATAGACTCATCTTACTGACTTTGCTCATTTGGTCTGCAAACATCTGTTGCAGTGTGCAGGATGTGTGATGCCTTCTCTTCCAGGACTCTAGTGCATCCTTGCAGTTCATGCACAATGGCTCTATAGTCAGTCATATACACCTTGGCCATTTTGCTGGAATCGGCAGATAGGGGAGTGCTTGTTCCCTAGTAATTACTAGGGTGGTAGGAAAGTCTGAGATCATCTAATTTAGGCCTTTTTCTGCTGTGCCTGACAGGATGTTGGGACAGGCCACACCTGCAGAGCTCTAGTTGGCAGAAGTGGGTGAATTTCCATCCTACCAGGTCATCCTTTGGCAGGAATTTCATCATTTATTGCTTAAGGGGCTGTGGTTTGTACCAGGCCAGTGATGAAGTGGGGAGTTGAGTATGGTCCCTTCCTGCCTGAACCTTGGACAGTGCTTGTCTTTGTCCTGGTGCCACCTCACCCCCACCATCGTGTAGTTGCCATCATTATAATCATAGGTCTCTTGGAGTACTTTCTGACCGTTGTGGCGGTTTGAAGGAGAATGCCCCCCCAACCCCGCCAGGCATATATATTTGAATACCTGGTCCCTAGTTGGTGGAACTGTTTGAAAAGGATTAGACAGTGTGGCCTTGTTAGAGGTGTGGTATGACTGGGGGTGGGGTTTGAGGTTTCAGAAGACTTGTGGCATTCCCAGTGTGCTCTCTCTGTCGTGTGGTTATGAGTCAAGAGGTGAGCTCTTAGCTCTTCTTGCCTCCATGCTTTTGCTCTGTCATCATGAACTGCGGTGGCTTGAATGTGATTGGTCCCCATAATCTCATAGGGAGTGTCACTATTAGGAGACAGGACTTGGTTGGAGTGGGTGTGGCTTTGTGGGAGGAAGTGTGTTACTGTGGGGGTGGGCTTTGAGGTTTCCTATGCCCAGGATACCACCTAGTGTGTGGGTTGACTTCTATTGCCTGCAAGATGTAGTTCTTTCAGCTCTAGGACCACATCTGCCTGCACGTCACCATGCTGACCGTCATGATGATAATGAACTGGACCCCAATTACATGTTTTCTTCATAAGATTTACTGTGGTCATGGTATCTCTTCATAGTGATAAAAACCCTAACTAAGACATGGACCCTAACCCTTTGGAACTTCTAAATTAAATGTTTTCCTTCCTTCTTTCTTTCTTTCTCTTCTTCTTTTCTTCTTCTTCTTCTTCTTCTTCTTCTTCTTCTTCTTCTTCTTCTTTAACTTTTTGGGGTTCTTGTGTGTGTGTGTGTGTGTGTGTGTGTGTGTGTGTGTGTGTGTGTGTGTTTTGAGCCAGGGTTTCTCTGTGTAGCCCTGGTTGTCTTGGAACTCACTATGTAGACCAGGTTGGCCTCAGATTCAGAGATCCATCTGCCTCTGCCTCCCAAGTGTTAAGGTTAAAGGTGTGTGTCACTACTGCCTGGCAAATGGCTTTCTTTTATAAGTTGCCTTGGTCATCATGGCGTCTCTTCACAGCAATAGAAAAGTCACTAGGACAGAAGTTGGTACCAGGGACTTGGCTATTGCTGTGACAGGCCTGACCCTGCTCATTTTGGAGGAATGTGGAAGACTTTAGGATTTTGGGGGAAAGTGATTGGACACTGTAAATGGGTCTTAATGGGCTGGGAAGACAATAGTACTAACAGCAGTGTAGACTATGGAAGCCCAGCTCAGGATGTTTCAGAGGAGAACCATATTGGCAGCTGGGCTAGAGAATATTCTTGTGATAGTCTGCCCCTGTCCTAAGAGACTGCCTGAGGCTAAATTGAAAAGTATTGGATTAATTTCCTTGATGGAGGAGATTTCAAGACAGCCTACTATGGACTTTGTCACATGGTATTAGTAATCACTACTATGCAGGTTTACAATGGAAAAGAGCAAGTTGGGCAAAAAGAAATGCAAAATGTACTGTGAGGAGAAAATGGCACCATGAAATTTACAGAGTCCAAAGCTGTGCTAGAAGGGATGAGAAGAGTAAAGAAAAGCCTGGTCTGAGATGGAGCATCGAGAGGGCTGGCTTCAGGGCAGGTCTGTAGCTAAGCTTCTGACTTATAAGAAGGAAAGGCTTGCTCCTAGAAATTGCCAGCAGAGACGCTTCTGCAGCTGTGAGTCAGGAGAGCTGCTGAGGCCAGGGATGTGGCCGGGGTCCCCGCTTGGAGGCCCAGAGAGGCCATTTCTAAAGCTGTGAAAGAAGCTTAGTCTGTTTGCAGACCCCAGGGTGTCGAGGATGCTGGAGCCCTGGGGTGTCTGCTGAGGGGAGCCGCCCAAGAGAAAGAAGTGTGTTTTAGTTAGCAAAGCTGGAGGGGCAGGGCCATCTAAGACCTCAAGACATCAGACATGGAATTACAGGATTCGGAGTTTCCCTGGCTAGTTTTTGGTCTTACTTTGGCTCAGTATTTTCTCCCTATCCCCTGATTCCTTACTTTTGGGGTGGTTTTATATATATATATTCTGTGCCATTGTATGTTGGAACTATGTAATTTGCTTTTTGATTTTTACAAGGGGCTACTGTTAAGAGATTGCCTTGAGTTTCCAAAGAGACTTTGGACTTTCAAGAAGTGTTGAGGCTATAAATGACTATGAGGACTTTTGAAGTTGTATTGACTATATTTTGCATTATGATATTTGTACAGGCCTATGGGGGCCAGGCTATGGAATGTGGTGGTTTTAGTGAGAATGACTCACATAGGCTCAGATATTTGATTAGTGAGAATGACTCACATAGGCTCAGATATTTGAATGTTTGGTTCATTGGTGGAACTGTTTTGGGAAGATTTAGGAGGTGTGGCCTTGTTGGAGGAGGTGTGTCACTGGGCCCCCAAAATGAAAACTTGCTCTCTTAAGTTGCCTTGGTCATGGTGCTTTGTCGTAGTAACTAAGTACTAAGACTCCATCTTTCCTCAGCCCCGTGGCCATAGAAACCTTTCATTGTCTTAGTTTATGTAGGATTTGTCACTGTCCTGACTCACCTGCTTATAGGCATCTCTTTAGAAGTCCTTCAGAGCAGTTAAATGGGAATGGTGTGTGTGTGTGTGTGTGTGTGTATGTGTGTGTGTGTGTGTGTGTGTGTGTAAGTAAGTGTGTCTCGTGTTCAGCAAATTTTGGTTGTCCTAAAATCAGAATTTATTGTCAAAAAGACAAGTCCACTGAATGCTTTCAGCATCTGTGTGACCAAAAGCTAATTGCAAAGGAGACTCCCACTTTACTGTCTGCTGACATTTTTACATGTACATGTCTCATTTTTATGTGTGAGTATTCTGTCTGCATGTGTGTGCATGCCTGGTGCCTGTGGATGTCAGGAAAGGACATCTGATCCCTTTGAACTGAAGTCACAGATGGTTGTGAGCTGCCATGTGGGTACTGGGAACTCTACAAGTGTACTTAACTGCTGAGCCATCTCCAGCCCCTCTGCTGACATTTTTGTCCTTCCTTATTCTAAAGGATATGAGAAGGAAGTCTGATGGTCTGAGCCCATCTGCCTTTCTCATTGTTGTAGATTTCCATCTGATATCAAAACCACTGCCCTAATTTTAAGTATTTCTCCTCACTCTTTTTTTTAAACTGATGTCAAAATACTTAATGTTTCAGTTTTAAAATTTGTCTTTAATCTGGTATTGTGTAAAAGAGCGAAAAGAATCAGTTGTTATAACTGATGCTTACATATGTGTGCAACATGTAAAGGTCCTGAGTTCAATTCCCAGCAACCACATGGTGGCTCACAACCATCTGTAATGAGATCTGGTGCCCTCTTCTGGCCTGCAAGCATACATGCAGACAGAACACTGTGTACATAATAAATAAATAAATCTTTTTTTAAAAAAAGTTGGGAACATATATGGTTACAAAAAGTTAATGTTTATTGTTAAGAAAAGACTTTTAACTTTTCATATCCATGTTTGTCAACATTTTCTGTTTTAACATTGTTCTCCCGTATAGACGCTTCTTTTCTTCTGCAGTTCTCTGTATGGAAACTTAGTGGTACCAGAGGCACACTTCAGACTGTGCATCTCTTTATAAACTGTGGGTATCTTACTCATGCAGAAAAGGAGGAAGTGGCTAGGAGTGGCGGTGCACTCTTGTAGTCCCTGAACATGAGAGTCTGAAGCAGGAGGATTACCAGGAGCTTGAGGCTAGCCTGGATTACTTGGTGAAACCCTGTCTCAAAGGGTGGAGGGTGGGGCGCAGATTATTTGCATTTAATTTTGATCTCTAAAAGCCACCTTTGTATTTTAGACTAATTTAAAGCAGGTGTAAGAAATTTTTGGAAGAAAAAATACTCTGAGCATGATTCCTAGGTTGTAATAATAGTTCCAAAGAGATGGCATAAACAAAATAAGTTGTTCTTTTTTTTTAACCAGGTTGCGCTAATGTGGGGATTGCACTTTGCTATTATTTTGAGACATCTGAACCAAACAGGACCTTGCTGGGGCTGAGCTGGTGTAACTTTTCAGTTTCTCTAAGTGGTTTTCCTTGATGTGGCTAAAGAATATTTCCTTTATCTCACACAAAGTGTCAACACTCTTCGGAACTTTGTTTCCAAAATATGTAAATGAGACAAAATCAGTAAACTTTCTGTGTAAAACTGTAACTTATTCCTACTTAGAAAATGGCTTCTGTAAACTGATTCCTTCCTTTCTTCATTCTAAGTACTGGGATTACAGTCTCGAGCCACCACATCCAGATCTTTGATTTTTATTGTTTGTTGTAAATCTTTTTCTTTTTTCTTTCTTTCTTTCCTTTCGTTTCATTTTGTTTTGTTTCAAGACAGGGTTTCTCTGTGTAGCCCTGACTGTCCTGTCCTGGATGCTTCTGGAGATCAGGCTGGCCTCAAACTCACAGAGATATACTTGTCTCTGCCTCCTGAGTGCTGGGATTATAGGTGTGGGCCACCACCGCCTGGCTGAAGTACTTCTTACATTCTTTATTTATGTGTGTTTTCCGGTTTCCTGTGCACACCATAGCACACATGTGGAGGTCAGAGAACAACTTGGGAGAATCAGTTTTCATCTTCAAAACCATGTGGTTTTGGGGATCAGACTGTGGTCCTCAGTCTTGGTAGCAAATGACCTTACCTGCTGAGCTATCTCACTGGCCTAATTGTTACTCTCAAATGAAAAACAGGAAGAATGTAATAGGACAAAATCATGTTAAGTAAATTATGTCAGACAGAGTTATACTTTATATTCCTCCTTGGACTTTCTGTTATAAGCCAAGTACTTCCGACAACACTAAAACGCACTACAGTGACGCTGAAAGGATTAGTGTCGCAGGATGTGCAGTAGATCTCAGCTGAGTTCTAATCAGTGAGAGACCATCGAGTTTAAAGCATAAGCTGAAATGAGAGGAGCAATGACACCCTCCTCCATCAGAGTCTTGTGTCGCTCAGGTCCACCTCAAACTGTGTAGTCAGCTCCAGGCACTGGCCTCCGTTTCTCAGTGGTGGGTTACAGGAACGAATGTCTCTTCCACTGTAAACACTGCAGTAGCACTAGGAGAATGGCTTTGTATCCAAGAACCTCTAAGAAAATTTCGTATTTGTAGAGAGCTTTTTCCTTTCCCCAGAGAACAAAAATGGCCCTGTGTGTTTTGAGTTGTTGTTTTAAATGGAGAAAAGTGTGCACTTGTTGAGAGATAAGCTGTGATTTGTGGAGAAGGGACAGTGAGTCAGGGCAAGTGCACGGTGTGGCCCACAGCTGCCTCATTGTTCTTCATCCCGATGATCTGAAAGTTGTTCCTTCCTCTTTCCTGACTTCACCTTTCACATTTACATTGTATTCTCGATGTAAGGCAAGACAACAAAGATGTCGTCCAAGAACAATCATTACTAGAATAGATTTTCTGACCACAAACTAAAGGGTCTGCTAGGCTCGCTCGGCAGCTCCCCACTTTCCTGGTGTCCCATTTTACATTAGTACTGCATGTGCCTTCTGTTTGCTCCTGTGATAGGGATCTTGTCCCAGGCTCCACACGGCTGTGAAATGACTTTGGTAGAGGTGACTTCGGATTGCAGTGACTTAGATGGGATAGACAGCAGGTGAGTGCTGTCAGTGTCTAGCTAAGGGTTATGCTTGGCTTAGTATTTCCCTTGCAGGTCTGTATGACAAAGCAAAGACAAAACACAGCTTTGGGGCGTGATTGTAGAGTTGAGGCATCATCTTTGCATGCTACCTGTGAAGAATACCATGTTAATTCTGCAGAGAGCCTGAAATTTAATTTACAGTCTGAGGATCTTGAAGGGGCAAGACAGGATACAGGGCAAGTATTTGATGAAGGAATCGCACTGTTAGAGAAAAGAAAGCAGTTTTAGTTAGAGGGTGAGGTATTACTAAAACAAGTTTGTGGAGGGTGGTGTAAGAAACAAAACTATACTGAAGACACTCAGAGCACATGAGGTTGGAGGAAGGGATAGATGGTACCACCAAGAGAAGGAAGCCAACACATCATTTTGCAGGTGGGTTTTCTGCTCTTTGATTTGTTTACTTATCTATTTGATGAATATTTATTGGGTGTTCAATGTGAGCCAGGCAAGTATTAGTTTCCACCTTTAAAGAATTCATAATTACAGGAGGGAAAGCAGAGACAAAATGCATATAGTGTGCCAAGTGTCGGGCTGTGGGGAGAGTAGAGCAGAGGGAGAGGATCAGGTCTTCTCTTAGTGTCGGAGAAGGCTGCTGCAGCTCTGACAGCCAGGCAGCCGGGAGATGTTTCTCAATGACCTGACATCATCAGAGAATGATGTCTACTTCATTAAACTAGTGTTCATTTTCATTTCAGCAGCACAAAAGGAATTGCATGTAAACTAACTTGTTTGTGCTTTACCTGCGCAGCAGGGAACATACATAATCAAATTGAATTGGAGTTCCTTATCAAAATGGCTGACTCAATTTTTCAGGGCTCACAAAGTAAAAGCAGTACAATGTTTTGTCATAGTGAATGTTTGGGCTACATGCCTGTTAGTTTTCAAATGACTTTTACTGTACGTACATGTTTAAACATTTTCATTTTCTGTGGATTAAAGGATTTTATTTCTGTTATTTATTAGTATCTCTTGTTTGTCCAGGAAGATTTGAGGTGACTCAGAAGATATGGTGCAGGAAGATAGAAAACAGTTTGTGGAGGAATTCATCTTTCTATACTTTGAATCATTAGTTTCTCTCTCTCCCCTGAATTGTTTCCCTCTTATTATGATTGTGCTCTGTTTTTGATGGAATAAAGGCTTTCCTCAACTTTGGTGATGATCATAAATAACCAGTATTCCCCCATTACAGTTCAGGGGTACAAAGAAACTAAATGTAGTTACAGAGCGAGGCAGGTAGACAGTGAGAATTGTGGGGACTTGGAAAGGAATGGGAGCCCTTGGCCTGGGCTTGGTTGAAATCTCTTGCTTGCTGAGGATCAAGAATAACACAGTTAACAGCATTTACTAAGGCATAAAGACACTTCCTACCTGGGCACCTTAATCCCAGGACTCAGGAGGCAGAGGCAGGTGCATAGCTGAGTTCAAGGTTAGCCTGGTCTTCAGAGCCAGTTCCAAGACAGCCAGGAAAAACCAAAACTGAAAAAAAAAAAAAAAAAGGACACTATTCCTTTTATATAGAAATATTTTTGAGCGAGAATATTAACATTCTTTTTTTTTTTTTTTTTGTCTCATCCAACTTTTATCCAACTGGGAACAGTTGGCGTCATGGCTGCTGATCTTCTTGCAGTCTGAGCTGGGAGAAGGGAGACCAAGGCAGGAGGGTAGATGGGAGACATGGAGGAATTCAGGGAGAGGTGAGGAAGAGGCAGAAGGGCAGGGCAGGGTGCATGCACAGGTGGATTCTAGGGAGGCACACCCCCTCACAGAGGCACCCTCTGGCTTGACTTGGTGGCCGCAGGAACATCGAGGAAAGACCACAGGTCTGAGACATTTCAGTCCTTCCTGTCATAAGGGGGCTGCCAGGTCTCCCTGCCTCCAGGGTTCACTGGCACTGAGCCAGGGCAGCTTTGATGGTGGTCACCAGTTTCTGAAACTTGCTTTCTGTGTCCACGTAGCCATCACCTCTCTTCTTGGAGTGAACCAACTTCCCGGCTACTGTGACTTCAAAGAACCCGGTGACCTGGGGAGTCCCCTCGCCACAAATGTCCAGGCATCCAGGGAACTCATGTTCTAGCTTCTCCTTGAGCTGGAGATACTTGGGCTTGTAGCCTCAAGCTCCACAATACAAGACTCGAACAGCGAGCGCCATTGCTCCAGATCGCATGCCCGCACAGAGCAAGGAGCCCACCTACGAGCAACAAGGACCTGGGGGTCTGCGTGTGTCAAATATTAACATTCTTAGAGACCTTCTTTCCCAGCTATTGACCTGCAGTTTCCTAGGACTTACACCAGAAACCCCATTAACAGTTAAAGACACATGGAAATCTTCTTGTGCAACCTCTGTGGCCCATGGTTTATCAGTTTGTAATCCCATCCAAGGTACCATTGGAGTCACCCTATATAGCTAGCTCATTTATCATAAGAGAGAGAACAAAAGGTAAAAAAATCCTAGTAACCCTTTGGGATGTAACTTGAGAGCCACCAAAATTGACTCTTCTGAGATGCCCACTCTCATGCTCTTGGGTGTGCTTTTTTTTTTTTTTTTTTCCCCCTGAGTGACTCTTATTCTGCTAACCTTCATGCTTAAATCTGTGTTTTAAAAAATCTCATTCTAGTAAACTCCACCTCTGCTTGTGCTATCTAGTTCTGCAATTCTTCTCTGTGGTGAACTCCAGGATCTGGCTTTACCTAAGCAGAGGCTCCTGAAGGATAAGGGCTCCTCAGGCTGTGGGTACAGACTGAGAAGAGCAGCCTGATCACCCCACTGTGGCTTTCTGCATGCCTGCGTGTCCTTTCCTCATCTCCCGTCTTTCCCACACAGTGCACTGGGCAGTGTTTCCTTCCCAACTTGATGGGGTGTTTATGAGTGTGTTTCACCCCTAGTGGAAAGGGAGGTTAAAGAAAGAATTCTGAGACTTACTAAACATAAGAAAGATACTCAGATGACTGTGCTATGTGTCAGTACTATTACAGTAGTGGAGAAGGAGGTTTTATATCCTACATTATAACGGCACATAACCAAGAAACAGGTGTGTGGTGGGAACAGGAGGGTGGTAGCGGGAAGAGGAGACACTAAGGATGGGGGAGAAATCCTTGTTAATCTCACCTACCAGGATATAAGCACCCACACTTACTTACTGGGCCAAGGCCACCTGATATGGCTGCAAGGAATTAAATCAGGCCGGTTGGAGGGGCCACAGCAAAACTGAGGCTGTGACAATTTTATTGAGCGCGATCAGACTTTTTACCTTTATCAGAAACAGAATATATTGTCAATTGCCAGGATCAATACAGTTGTAGTTGCCAGGATACAGTGATGTTTGTAAACTTTACAGAATACACAAGGTTAATGTCTAAGACCAATTGTTCCGTCAGGTTTCCACGTTTTCCTTGACTTCCAAGGAAACATGCAGAGAAACACACAGTGGCCTGAACACTTCACTGCTTGAGAGAGGGCATCCGTCTCTCAGGAACTGAAAGGCACATTGTGCCCCAGGAGCCATGGACTCTAACCTGAAGACTATGATGCATGTCTTTCAAGGCAGCTAGGCCAAGCCAGCTCCATGGTTCTCTGTGGTTGAGGGTTCTTGTGGAGAGTTGCCAGGTGACTAGATATCAGGTGGGAATTTAAGCAGATAACAAGAGTGATTAGATCCCACAGGTGGAGGGAATTAACCAGCAGCCATGGAAGGCTTGCTTCTTGCCAAGTCTGGGCTGTGCTGGTCTGGCAAGGTGATGACTAAGGAGAAGGCTTGTCTGAGGACCTAGAGCAGTGGTTCTCAACCCTCCTAATCCTTCTACCCTTTACTACAACAAGTTCCTCATGCGGTGGTGACCCCCAACCACAAAACTGTTTTCATTGCTACTTCATAACTGCAATTTTCCTGTTGGGAATCAGTGTAAATATCTGTGTTTTCCACTGGTCTTAGGTGAACCCTGTGAGAGGGCCGATGGACCCTAAAGGTTGAGAACTGGCCTGGAGGAAGCTGGCTAAAGTTTGGCCAAGGAGAGCATCTTCCACCAGCTCTCCTTACATTCTGCTGCTATGCAGCTGGAAGTGCTTTGTCAGTGGCAGGTACCTCGTGCTCTCTTCTCAGTTCTCCTGTGGCTCTCTGCATTATTTGACCTTTTCAGCGGCTCTTCTGCTGTGATCTGCTGCTTCTCTTTTCTTCCCCTGGCTCTTCTCCCTGCTGCAGTGCACATGGTGTTCTTTAAGAGCTGCCTCTCCCATCTGTCTTGGAAGTCCGCGGCCTTCAGCAGGAGCAGTGTAGATAAGTCCCAGCTCTCTAGCGTTGTCTTTCTGGACACTCCAAGTCTGTCTGGACTTCCTGTAAACATTCAGGTAGTGTGTTCCACCCCCAGAGCTTAGCGTTGGCTCTTCTGTCCTTCCCTGTCTCGGATGCCCAGCCATCTGCTAACTCAGAGGGTCTTTGCAAGGCTTTCACATCTGTGTGCTTGCTTTTGTGCTCCCTCTTCCCCCCTCCCTCTCGCTGTGTGCGCATGTGGGTGTGTGTACGTGTGTTTGTGTGTGCATGTGGAAGTCAGAGGTCAGCCTTAATAACTTTTCACCGTATACTTTGAGACAGCATCTCACTGAATTTGAAGATTGTTGATTCAGCTAGACTGACTTGCCAGTGAGCTCCAGAGATTAGCCTCTTCCTCATCCCACACCACCACTGGGGCTACAGATGACTACTACAGTGCCACCTTCTGTGTGACTTATGGCCTCCAAACTCAGGTCCTCCTGCATGGCTGGTAGCATTTAAACTGAGCCATCTCCCTAGCCTCACCTGTTATTTCTCTGTTCCCATCCATGGCACCCCCATTCCTTTCATGTCAGACAACCCTCTCTCCACTTTCTGCTCCATCAAAAGTAGTCCCTCTATCTTCTGAGTATTTTTATCATTTCACTTGTGAGCCTATGTCCTTTAGTAGTACACTGGGGTTTTTGTTTGTTTGTTTTGGATTTGTCAAGACAGGATTTCTCTGTGCAGCCCTGGCTGTCCTGGAACTCGCTCTGTAGACTCTGCTGTAGATCCGCCCGCCTCTGCCTCCCGAGTGCTGGGGTTCAAGGTGTGCGCCATCGGCCACAGGTAGTTCTGTGTTTCATAGTAGTTCTGTATGCGGCCGTTGCCCTGCCCTTTCTCTCACAGACCCGGGGAAGCTCCCCTCTCAGCCACACTGTGCTCAAACTGGGCACAGCACTTCACAGTGTAGTGCCCAACAAGTGCTTGTCCAGTGGTCCAAGTAACTTGTGAGACGTGGGCTTGGCGATGCTTTTCCCTGTTCTCAAGCTTAGTACACTTTATTCCTTTCCAATGTATGTGTGTGTGTGTACACACGCCACGGTGCCCATGTGGAGGTCAGAGACTAAGAATTGTCAAATAGGAATTGTTTATGTTCCTCCTCCATGTCGTTTCTGGGATTGAAACTACAGGTCTTAAGTCTTGGTGGCAGGCACCTTTAGCAGCTGAGCTGTCTTGCTGGCCTAAAGCAATGCACTTCTGTAGTTGGTGTTCAGGGTAAAAACTCATGGTTTTGTCACCTTGTAATTTGAACTGAGTTAGCAATAGACCATAGCTCAGAATGCTTCTGACATATTTTCGTTGTTGACTTGTGTCTTATTTTCAGTAAAGGGAAGATACACGGATATTCTTGCAATTGTGTGGCCTGTGAAAGGCAAATGTAGCTCTTACTAGGAAATTGGTTTCTTTTGTCAACACAGTTGCTCAAGTTGATGGTGAAACAAAGATTGGATTTACACCGTTTTACAGCATCTAACAACCTCTTCAATTGGAAGCAGACAACAGTGGTGCTGTGTGTCCAGTGTTGTGTTTGAAGCCTCCTCTGGAGGGGCTTTGCTCTCTAGAGCGAAGAAGCTAGGGGAGAGCAATGCAGGAAGCTTCAGGTGTGGCAGTTCTCAGCTCTCTCAGAGCTTTGCAGGCTGTTCTCAAGCAGCAGTGAAGGGAAACCCTTTCTCTAAATCTCCCTTTCAGACCTGGTGGGTAACCAGATTCAGAGAGCATTCACAGACACCCTCCACCTAGACACCGGGCTCGAGTGGTTTCTTTCTTTCTATTTTTACTTTGGTAGAGTCTCACTGAGTAGCCCATGGTAAGCCTTAAATTCGATGTAGTCCAGGCTTGACCAGAATTTATAACCCTCCTGCTTCTGCTTCCTGAGTGCTGCGTTTACAGCTGTGCCACTGTGCCCAGCTCCCTGTGTGTTTTCAGTATTGCTCAGGAGAAAAGAATAAATAGTAGGGCACAAAGCTCACATAATTGTTTTTCAAAATGTGCTATATTAATATCTTAAACTGTGGTCACTAAAGAAAGTAAATCCAGTAGCCAGGCATGGTGCTGCACATCTGTAATCGCAGCACTTGGGACATAGAAGCAATGAAGTGTGGAGGTCAAGGCCTTGCTCAGCTGCATAGTGAGATGGAGGCCAGCACACACCACAGAAGACAATGTTAAAAAGCAAAGGAGGTACTCAGTGGCTTACAGGACTTTTCATGTATTGCTTATAACATTCATTTAATAGTGAAACTTGGTGAAGTTGCCTTTGCTACTTCTCTACGTTGTTGTGGTGATGTTTTGGCTTTAGTTGTTTGATGGCATTTGTTAACTCCTTAAGGTTCCAGAGATGTTCATGGTGTGTGTGCAGCCTATATAGCTTAAGAAGAGAACCTTTCATCCCAGTACTTCAGAGGCAGTGGCAGGTGAATCTCTGAGTTCAAGGCCAGCCTGGTCTACAAAGTGAGTTCCAGGACAGCCAGGAACTCCAGGGCTATACAGAGGAACCCTGTCTCTGACAAAAAAACAAAAAAACAAAAAAAAAACAAAAAACAAACAAAAAACAAAACAAATAAAAAGCCCCAAACAACAACAACAAAGGAGAATTTTTAAAAGACAAAATTTATACTTCTTCTTCCTTTCTTCATTGTGGTGTTTAAAAGTTAATCCTAGACTTTAAACTCCTTGACAAAAGCCAGATCCTCTGGTCTTGTCATCTTATTCTTTCAGTTGAATTTCAGTTGAAATCATAACGATAAGTTATCTCAGATGGACCTCTACGGGGGTAATAAAATGAGGACAGACAGCATTATGTGGAGACTGGCTCTTTTTTTTTAAAATTTTTAAATTTTTGTTTTTTTAAAGGGGAAGCCTCATGTTAGATTGAGGTGTTTAATTTTTGTTTTTTAAAGATTTATTTACTTTATTATGTATACAGCATGTATGACCAGAAGAGGGCACCAGATCTCATTACAGATGGTTGTGAGCCATCATGTGATTGCTGGGAATTGAACCCAGGACCTTTGGAAGAGCAGTCAGTGTTCTTAACCTCTGAGCCATCTCTCCAGTTTTCTAGGTTGCTGGAAGCCATGCTCTAGAGCACCCACCCATCCAGCCTTTCCTGTTGCTTTCCTAGGTCTGTCCAGACAGGGGAGCTCTGAGTTCTTGCTCTCCCGGTCTCCACACTTCCTCCCTCCCCTCTCCACACAGGCATACACAAGTGGTTCCAGCTTCCAGAGGGGTTGATGGAGAAGACAGTGACTACTCAATCTCCAGTCCTTATTTCTTTGAGCTATGACTACACACACATCCTCTTAATGCTGGGTGATTCAACTCTTCTAAACAAGATAAAAGCATTTGCAATTTTCCTACAGTTTTTGAAATAATTTTTAATTAAAAATGATAAGATTTCAGCAGATAACAGCTTGCATTTTCTAATCCTATAATAAGCTGTTTTCAGCTATCAGATGAGGAAGGGAAATTAATGCATTTTAAGTATGTTAATATTAGATGATTTAAGAGAGAGATACCCTAAAATGGTTTTCTCATAGGCAAGTTTGGCTAGATAGATTGACCATTGAGCTTCAGTATCCTGCCTCTACTACTTTGGGGTTGCAGACACATGCCACTATACCTGGCTTTTTATGTGGGTGCTAGGTATCTGAACTTAGGTACTTTACTAATAGCCATTTCCCCCACCCCTGCTATGTATTTTTCATCTGACATCTTTTAGATGATGGGAAAGTTACTATATCAGGTAGTGCCAGGAATCAAACTTAGGGCCTGGACTTGTTAGGCAAGGTCCATGTTTTTTAAAATCCAGACAGGTTGTGGTAACATTGCTGAACCACATGGTCTCCAAATTAAGAGGCCACACTGTTTAGTGGGTGGGTATCATTCACTGTTGTGGGAAAGTGGAGGTGTGTGTGTGTGTGTGTGTGTGTGTGTGTGTGTGTGTGTGTGTGTGTGTTTATATGCTATATAATAGCTCTTTTATGGAGCTAGGATCAAACTCAGGCCTCACCTTACATTACCACTGAGCTGGGACCCCAGCCCACAACTTCTGCTTATCAGACACATGAGCAAAAGTTATGGACTTATGGGTGTATTACCCATCCCACTGTATTTTAGATTCATGATAACTTCTTTTGGTTTGGTTTTTATGAAAAGCTCCCCTCCCCCATTTTTTATGAGACACAGTGTTTTATAACTTTGTTTGCTATATCATAAAACTGGGAGAATTATTCTAACTTTTCCACCAACTAGTTGCTTTTTAAAGTCCATTTGATAGACAGGGGCCTCAAACTTCATTATCCATCCTAATTCCTGAAGGTTAAGGATTAGGTATTGTGGTGTGACAGTAACTATTCCAAGTTCTTTAGAAGGCTCTTACTCCAGTCCATAACTGTGCTGGGTATGGTAGGGCATGGCTGTAATCTCAGCAACTGAGGCAGGCAGATTACAGGAGTTTGAAGCCAGCCTACACTATATGTGTTCCAGGACAGCCTGGATTGAAGTGAGACCCTGTCTCAACTCCCTCCTCCCACAAATGTGGTTTATTATAGTTATTGACATAAAGTCCTGGCAAAGTTAACCTTGATTTAAGTTACCGTAATATTTTGTTTATTTAGAACCTTGTAAACATTTGTAATGATTAGCTCTGGAACTCTGAAACAAAAGAGAACAATTTCTAGGCAGTCCACAAGATGGCACTAGCCACCCTGCTTCCTCTTCCCCTTCAGCTTAAGGAGATTCAGCAAAATGTAAGAAGTTTGAGTCTTAAATTCAGTACTTGGAAAAAATGTTCATTTCTAGAGAGGAGCCAGTTCCTCTGTGGAAGATGTTAAGGTTATGTTGAAAGCACAGTGGGATCTCTGTTCATTGTATTTGCCCTTTAAACACCTTAAAAAGAAAACAGAGGTTTATTTTTTTGTACCTTTTTAACGTATAGAGCCTATTATGAAATGGAAGCCATTTACAAACATAACACACATTGTATGCATATTGTCAGTGGAATATGTAATATTCTGGAGCTACTCAAAATTTAATATATCAATAGTAGCCTTTACGATAATGCTGTCTCCACAGGCACCACACTCCCAGCTTCATTTCCTTATGAAAAGACATTGTCCTCCTATTTCATGATAGTATCTTCGGTTAACCAAATCTAATGAGGAGCCAGAGCACAGAGTAAACAGAACTGGCCAGAGTGGGTCTGGATGGACAGCTGTGAATGGCCGTTGGTAATCTGTATGTTTCATATAAGTCCTTGTCGTCTCTCCTCCATACTGTTTTCATTTTAACTTTTCTTTGTGAAATGGGGACCACAGTACTCTAGCTACTGTATGTTATAAAGAAATTGTAATTTAGTGATACTTCTAATGGAATCCTATATTATAGTCGGCACCACTAATAAATATGCTTCATTGTGAGAAAGCCTGGGAAACGAAGATAGAAATATAGGTTTATATGACAATTTATAGTTTATAAAACAATTGCCACTAGCAATTGTCTCCAGGTAATTGTGTTATTTTTATATTTAAAGACAAGAAAGCATATTTGAAATATGATATGGAATTCCTAGTTCTAATAATTAGGAATTCCTAATTCTGATTATGATTGAGATTTGCTGAGTGGAACAACAGTGAAGTCAAGAGGAATCATAAGATGATCATAATGTGAATTACTTGGGGCTCCGTTTTACCCCTGTGTAGGTAATGTTTACTCTTTACATGAACATTGTGCTGTGTGGAAGGAATGGCGCTGAGCTGATGACGGGATTGGTAGAGAAATGTGTGCTGTGTGCTGGTCTGTAAAATCCTGTTAGCAGTTTCATGGGAGGAGCAATGTGTTCCTAGTGGCCAAGGTAAGGAAGTACATTCAGTGTCCTTTGGTGCTAGAGCAGGGCTTCTTGGGGACGTTCTGAGTTTTCTCTGCCTCTTCATAGGAGAAGCCGGCAGAAGCAAAGCCAGAGGACGAGAGCAGGTGAAGGAACTGTCTTTGTTGCCAACTAAACCAGATTTACAAATAATCTAAATTTAAGCCCCTAAGCGAATACTTTGGTGGATTATGAAAGTGTTCCTTTCCCACCATTCTTAGAAAGGTTTGTGAAGAAAGAACCTGTTATCCATGAAGAAAGAACCGTAAAGCTTTCTTTCTCAGGACAGTTGTTGCATGTCCTTGCTAAGCTGGCCCACTGACTGTGCTCTGTGGGCAGGCTGCACATGGAAAGTACTCCTTTGTTAGCCTGCCCTTTCCAGTGTCAAGGGCTCAGGGTTCTGTTTCAGGTTGGTTACTGACACCATAGCATTTAGCACAAGATCTCCTTTTAAAAGCTTGTAAAACATCTTTTTTTAAAGCTTAATTG